>NW_026000222.1:16792208-16800327 GCF_001458135.2 Marmota marmota marmota | reverse complement strand
TCCCCGGGGGATGGCAGCCCACCCGCAGCGCCCCCGCCAGAGGAGTCTCCTGCCTGCGGGCTCCCAGCTCCCGGGTCCGCCGTCGCCGCCGCCATCTTGGAGGGAGCTGCTATTGTGTCACTGGGGGCGGGGAGGAGTGCGACCAGATCCGCCCAGCTCAGCCAATGGCTCGCGAGCCTCCCGGGGCCTCAGGGAAACTGAGTCCGAGTCGGGCACTTCTCTTTGGACACTGCCACGCCTCACCACATTTTGGACTGCATTTCCCACAATGCAGAGCTCCACAGGGGCGAGCCAATGCGGGCTGAGAGGGAAATTCGGGAGATGTAGTACACACCTGCTCCGTCCTAAGGCTGTCCAGCTGAGACTCCAGGACCCCGAAAACTACAATTCCCGCAGACAAAGCGGCCTCCGGCCTCTCGGCTCTCCTTCCTCCCCTGTGGTCTCTGCTTATCTCCCTGACTCAGTTCTGTCGCTAATGTCAAACTGTCTCCCAGGGCACCCTGTGCCCAGGTCGAGTCCACCCTACCTTCTTGATCTTCCTCCCAGCCCGCGGTCGCTGGACTGGGGGCGTGGCAGAGGCCGGATCCCGCCCTCACCGCAGGGCTGCTGGGGCCTGGTCTCCATGGCAACAAGCTGTACACTCCCGCAGCTTCCCGGGCAGTGGGTGCTGGCCACACGCCTGCCGGAGGGTCATGGCCTCCCTGCCGTCGCAGCGCTACAGCTTCTCCAAGTCGAGGTAGGCGGTAACCCGGCTAAGGGCGGAGAGGATGGCTTCCAGAGAGAAAGATGACACCTGGTCCCGACCTCTGCAACACCTGATGGCTTCTGTCCTTCGGGCTGGGGCTTCAGCCCCGCAGAATTAGTGGTGCAGAAGCAGTTAGAATTCTGGCTGACTTGTCTTTCCAGTGAGGACATTACGTGTCAACAAAAAGGCAGGATAACAAAAGGGCCAGCACACTTTACTATTAGGAATCACAACTATCTTGTATTGAACATTAATATGCTGAATGCTTTCTGTACCACGTATAACCCTCACAACACTTCTATGAGGTAGTTAAATCACCATTTTAAAGAAATCTAAGCCTGGAGAGCTCATAGTTTTACACATACTTATAAATGGTGGAGTTAAAATTTGAACCCAGGCTGGATGTGGTGGTGAAGTCCTGTATCCCAGCAACCTGGAATGCTGAGGCAGGAAAATCACAAGTTCGAGGCCAGCCTGAACAATTTAGCAAGACCCTGTCTCAAAATAAAAGATAAAAAGGTCTAGGGATGTAGATCAGTGGTAAAAACATTCCTGGGATCAATCCCAACAACTCAAGAGGTTGAGGCAGGAGGATTATAAGTTCAAAGCCAGCCTTAGCAATTTAGTGAGACCCTGTTCCCAAAATAATTTCTTTTTTTGGTACTAAGGCACTGTAATACAGTGGTACTCTACCACTAAACTATGCCCCCAGCCCTTGATTCAGTGGTCAAGTTCAATCCCCAGTATCCCCCCCCCAAAAAAAAATACATCCTCCCCAGCTCTCTTTAAACTTTGAGACAGGGTCTCACTAAATTACCAAGGCAGGCTGAAACTTGTGATCTTTCTGTCTCAGCCTCCTTCAAAAGAAAAATTTTAAAAATGACTGGGAACGTAGTTCAGATGAACTCTCCTAGGTTCAACCCCCTATTACCCCCCAAAAAAATAAATAAATAAAATGTTCCAAGACTGAGCTTCTATATCTCAAACATGAGGATGACACAGCCCACCTCACAGTCACTGTTGAAAACATTTAAGTAAAATATGGGAAGCCCTGCCACAGTTCTTATACATCTATAATATAATTCTCAATGCAAAAAAGCCTGACTGCGCCCAGACTCTAATCATTCAGGGGATGCTGCCTTTACCAAAAAAAAAAAAAAAAAAAAGCCTACAAAATTCCCCTAGAACAGGAAATAACAATTTGAAGATTTTATCCAGAGCTAATAGTAAACTTGAGAAAGTGAGTTGTTATCTATCACAGGCATAATCCAGGACACTGCAATAATCTACAAAAGGGATGTAAAACAGACTCAGAAAGAGAATCTCCATCCATTTCAGAAAGAAAGCAGAATATAATTTCTGAGTGATAAATTTGGTGGCAATACAAAATATCATTCATTCACCATAGTCTTCCTTTACCATTATGTAGTGACATACATGGGTCTGGGCTGTTCCCTTCAAGGAGCAGTGTGATTATCCTCTTCCAGCTCCTCTTAGACCAGGGACAATGTGATGGATAGGACAGACCTTAGCACTGTAGAACATGTCAGCAGGATCCTCTAAAAAAGAGCTTCAAATTGTATATTTCCCTAGGGCAGGTATCTCTTCCTTAAGGTCTTTTCTCCTTTCACCTTCACATTCCTACAGAGTCTATTGGTGGATGGAACTCACAGCTTGAGGTGAGGTTGCTCAATACCAGATACACTCTTGAGAAACCCACTGCCTACCATTGACTAAATAATTGAGTTCTCACCACCATGGATATAAAAATATATTTCTCATTCCCATTTAAAGGTTGGTGTAAAATACTTAGAAGCATCCTAGGCTTTTTGGATAAGCCTACAGGCTCTACTGGGTTTTTTGTTTCTGTAAATCTGTTTTTTACTATTATCTTCTTTCACAAAAATGTTGTAGAGTTGTATGACTGAAACAGTTTTCTTCTCTATCAATATCTCTTATCTACTAAATTTTTCCAATTGGAAATTTCTTATGATTATATATAGAGTTCCCCTCAGGTTTTCTGCTTACCTTGCCTTTTGTGATGTTTCCAGAATAAGCAAGAACACTACAAAATGACTTGATCTTGATAGGAAGGTATTGATTTAACCCAGTGAGTAGTTGGGGTTGATCTACTGTATCATCTTGTTTTCCAAGACTGCCTCAAACCCATGTACATCTGACCAGACACCTTTATTTCTCTGCACTAACTTCTTTTTTTTAATTTCAAACTGGATTCTTATTTCTCATGTTTTGTCCACATTTGCCCAAAGGATTTGGGTTGTTACTGATCCATGGAGTAGGACTGAAGAATTCACAGACAAGGTTTCCCAGCTGGGTTCATGTGAATGCTCTCAAGTTCCCTAGAGTTTTGATAGTACTAGTCCCATTTTTAGGGGCAAAGACACTGAGATTCATAGGTTAAGCAGCATACCCAAGGTCATCAGCTAACAAGGAGTATGAACACATAAGTCCACTTGGCAGTATACTCTACCCTTTGGATCTCTGAAATTACTTCTTCCTTTTATTCTACCTGGGCAAGCCTGCCCCCACATGTAGTACTCCCTGCTGACTTCCAAGTGCCTCCATAGCTTGAACAAGGCTGTTTCTCCTAATATTAAAAACTTCCTTAGGGTCCACTTTTTTCCCATCCTGCTGTCATAATTAACATCTGTGGAGCTTATTGCAATTTACACAGATTTTTTGTTTTGTTTTGATACTAGGGATTGAACTCAGGGGCACTCAACGAATGCTGAGCCACATCCCAGCCCTATTTTATTTTTTTATTTTATTTAGAGACAGGGTGTAAGTGAGCTGCGTAGTGCCTCGCTTTTGCTGAGGCTGGCTTTGAACTCATGATCCTCCTGCCTCAGCCTACATAACCGCTGAGATTATAGGCATGTGCCACCGCACCCAGCTACATAGTATTTTTGTATACCTCACTTTTTTAGTTGTAGATGAACACAATGCCTTTATTTTATTAATTTTTATGTAGTGCTGAGGATTGAACCTCAGGTGTGCCAGGCAAGCACTGTACCACTGAGCCACAACCCCAGCCCTGTATACCTCACTTTTATTTAAACTTCACAACATTGTGAGAGGCAAGGTAAGAATTGTCTCCACTTCTTCTTTTAAAAAAAATATTTATTTTTTAGTTGTAGTTGAACACAATACTTTTATTTTATTTATTTATTTTTATGTAGTGCTGAGGATCAAACCCAGGGCCTCGCACATGCTAGGCAAGTGCTGAGCCACAACCTCAGCCCCTTGTCTCCACTTCTTTAAGAGGAAAGTAGACTGAGGAATACTAAATGAATGACCCAAGAGTGATCCATTTGGAACCCCAGATGTCAGTCCCCAAATCTTATCAGCCAGGAAATAGAGGATTCAGACTCTGCACACCAGCTCTCGGACCCTAGACCCTGTGCTGCTTTTTTGCTATCACCTACCTTTGGGATCACCTGCTCAGAGTGTACCAGAATTGTGAACATGAAACCATTAATTAAATATAAATCTAGAGTCTCTGGGTTCATGGTTAGGGTGTCCTGCTGTTGCAAGAGTTGGTGAGACTCTGGTGATGATGTTTCAGGAAAATGGTTTGGGTCCAGGGCCAGGGGCTTACTTGGCAACATCTCTGAGACTCTGGAGGCAGTGCTAGAAGACCCAGAGGCTGACTCTGATGGGAGGGAAGTCCATGCCTTGTGGATTTGGGAAGGATAGGAGGGCTCTTCCTACTCTGGGATCTGTTACCCACCACCACCTTCTCCTCTATGCAGAACACGCCCACAGTCTTCAGGAATGAAGATAGATGACTGTCTCCGAGAACCCAAAAGCACCCAGAAGTGCAAGCTTTCTCAGAAACGAAAGACACTGGTTAGTGACAATGCCTTTTTGGATCTCCACATGTCATCCCCTAAACCCTATCTGTCTGCCTGTCTGCAACTCAAAAGCACCCCCATCCTAAATACACACACCAAAACAGCTTCTTCCTGGTCAGGATAGTGTGGCTCACAAAGGCCAAGCCTCCCAGACTTTGGGGAAGAGAGGAATGCACACTGGCCACTTGTCATCTGAAAAACCTTCTCAGACCCTCCTCCTAGGCAGAGCCCTCAGACCTTTCCCTGCAGCTCAGCATTCTGGAGTTTCTTTTTTTTTAATATTTATTTTTTATTTACAAGTGGATACATATCTTTTTTTTATTTTATGTGGTGCTGAGGATTGAACCCAGGGCCTCGCGAGCGCTCTACCTCTGAGCCACAATCCCAGCCCCCTGAAGTTTCTTCATCCAGCCTGCCATGTGTCAGGCATTGTGTTAGAAGCTGGCATGGTCACCAGTCTCTGGGGTCCTTCAGTGTAGTGACTATGCTTTTTTGTCCTTATGGCCCAAATGTTGATAGGATACTTGAGTGGCTGCCATAAGTTAAGAGCTCCATAAATGCTTATGAGCATGTATGTAAAGGTAGAGTAAAGGGGCTAGAGGTAAAGCTTAGTGGTAGAGTGCTTGCCTACCCTGGGTTTGGGGCTGGGGTTGTGGCTTAGTGGTGGAGCACTCACCTAGCATGTGCGAGGCCCTGGGTTCCATCCTCAGCACCACATTAAAATAAAGGTATTGTGTCCAACTACAACTAAAAAATAAATATTTTTTTTTTAAAAAAAGACCCTGAGTTTGATCTCCAGCACTGAAGACCCTGCAAAACAAAATCTTTTTGCTTAAAGGCAAAGTAAAGTAAGATTTCTTGATTGTGTGGGTTCCTGTTCCATTCCTGTTCTTTACAGTTTTTACATAAGAATGAATGTTGTCTTATTATCTTATTAAAATTACTAGAATTTGTATGTGAATGTGTGTGTGTTGCTGGAGATCAAACCCACGGCCTCACGCATAAGGTTAAGTGCCCTACCACTGAAATACATCCCCATCCCATTTTTGGGCTGTTGTTGATAGAATCATAGGATTGTTACCATTTAATGAACAAAACACCCATCTTCAAATCTCAGAGAAAAAAACACTTTTGCGCAAAAACTCTAGCTCACAGTGGAACACTGTGGGCTGTGGGCTGTGTGGTGCTTTTCCTCTTGGTGAGTTTGTCCCTTGTGGAGGATTTGGAGACACATGGACCTCAGGTGCCACACACATTGTGAGGCTGAAGACAGTCAAAACGGCAAAATCCCTGTAGAGGGAGGAAAAAGGGGTCAGTATGGACTCTTCCGCCAAGAGGAAGTACAGTCCCCTCAAGGTGAGCTCTGCCCTGCTCCCTGCTTCATCAGCTGTCCACTAACTGGTGAACCTCTGGCGAGGTTCATTTGCTAACTCTTTCTTCTGCGCGGCCATATTCACCACCAGGGGGCGCTGTTGCCCCCCGCCCCCGCCTGTCTCCTTTGGATCCCAGGGCCACCTTCCCATTTTTACCTACAGAGGGAAGCAGAGAGCTTCAAACCGCCCAACCCAACCCGGCCCCCCGCTCGCCAGCACTCCACCCCCACACCCCCCTTTATCCGGAATACTGCATTCTGGCCACTGTTGATGGAGGCCATTCCCAGCTGGCAAAGACGCAGCCACTACCACTGATTACCAAGTGTCTACGCACCTTTGCAATCAAAGTAGGGCGAGCATATTTTCTCACGGCAAAAGGAGCAGATATGAGTACTGGCCTTTTGAAACTCAAAAACTTCCTATTAACTCCCCAGGATTAGGTTCCAGGTATCTTCCAGGGTTATTTTGTACTTTTATAATAATCACATCAATTTTGATAGTCTTTCAAAAGAAAACTTACGATTTGATGACCACACCTTTTTCAAATCTTTTCATGAAATATATGTCATGGAGACAAATATACATACATATATATATAAAATGTGTGATTCCTTGGGTTCAATCCTCAACACCACATAAAAAGTCTACTTCTAGGGTTTCATCATTCCTTTGTTCATCAAGCATTTCTGGGTCCATAGTCATGCTGGGTCCTGCTGGGTTCTAGGGACATGAGGGAAGCTGGGGGTGGTGGGGGTGGTGTGACAAGTGAACAGGGCCCCTGGGTTCAATCCCCAGTACCACACAAATGCACTTGCAAAGCAATCAGATTATAGGTCACAGATAATATCTTAACTTTTTTTTCAGTACTGGGGATTGAACCCAGGGAATCACACATGGTAGGCAAGCACTCTACATTGAGCTACCTCCTCTGCATTTTTTATCTTATTCTGGGAGAGTCTTGCTAAATTGCTTAGACTGGGCTCAAATATGCAATCCTGCCTCAGACTTCTGAATAGGGGTTATAAGCATGTGCCACCAGGCCCAACTGGTCTTAACACATTTTTAAATCAGAAACTATATACTTTGCATTTGCTGATATTATGCAATGGAAATAGGAACTGACAATATATCTCTAAAATAATGATCCATCTAGAAATTTTGTTACAGATGGACAGAATATTTGTTTATTTTTATGTGGTGCTAAGGATCCATCCAGAAATTTTAAAATAAATTCATATGTTCTCTGATTCACTTTTACTTAAAATATAATATGTACCAGAAATAATGTTAAACCAACATGTTCAAAATGTTTGGGACAGACAGGGTCAGAGGAGCACTCACAAGGCATTTATTTAAATTGCTTTAAATACTTTTATTAAGAGGAAGAAAAGGGACTGGGAATGTGGCTCTGTGGTGGAGCCACAGTGCCTGGCATTTGTGAGGCACTGGGTTCTATTTTCAGCACCACATATAAATAAATGAATAAAATAAAGGTCCATAAGGACTGGGGCTGTAGCTCAGTGACAGAGTGCTTGCCTACTAGCCTACTAGAGTGCTTACTACTAGCATGTGTGAGGCACTGGGTTCGATCTTTAGCACCACATAAAAATAAACAAATAAAATAAAGGCATCTGTCCATCTGTAACAAAATAATAATAATAATAATCAGGAAATAAAAATAAACAAATAATCAGGAAAAACGGTAAGAAGAGTCACACTTAAAAATCAAGGCAGAGAGTTGGGGATGTGGCTCAAGTGGTAACACGCTCGCCTGGCATGTGCAGGGCATTGGGTTCAATCCTCAACACCACATAAAAATAAAATAAAGACGGGCTGGGGATGTGGCTCAAGCTGTAGCACGCTCACCTGGCATGCGTGCGACCCGAGTTCGATCCTCAGCACCACATACAAAGATGTTGTGTCCGCCAAAAAATAAAAATTAAAAATTCTCTCTCTTAAAAAAAAAAAAAAGATAGTACCAGAAAATTGTGACAATTGTTAAAAAAAAAATTAAAAAATAAAGATGTTGTGTCCACCGAGAGCTGAAAAATAAATATTAAAATATCTAAATCTCTCTCTCTATCTCTCTCTCTCTAAAAAAAAAAAAAAAAAAAAAAAAAAAAAAA
>NW_026000222.1:16773512-16792189 GCF_001458135.2 Marmota marmota marmota | reverse complement strand
CTTAAAAATCAAGGCAGAGCTGGGCACAGTGGTGCATGCCTATAATCCCAGCAGCTTGGGAGGCTGAGGCAGGAGGATTGTGAGTTCAAAGCCAGCTTCAGCAAAAGCAAGGTACTAAGCAACTCAGTGAGACCCTTGTCTCTAAATAAAATACAAAATAGGGCTGGGGATGTGGCTCAGTGGTCAAGTGCCCGAGTTCAATTCCTGGTACCACCCCCCAAAAAAATAAATAAATAAATAAAGGCAGAGCCCAGCACTTACTGAGTTCCTAGCAGGTGCCAGAGTCTGTGTAATCCACACATTAAACTTTCTCATGGCAGTCTCACCTCAATACAATGCAATGGGGACTACCATCTTCTCCACTTCCCAGATGCAGAGACTGAGGCTCAGAGAAGTGAAGCCTGTGGTTATATAGCGAATAAGGGAGATCTAGGATTTAACCCAAGCCCTCTCAAACTCAAGAACAACAGTCTTAGTTATGAATCCTATTAAGAGATATTCTAAAAACAAAATCAAAAAACCACCTGGAGTGTGGGAGGGGGATGGAAAGGAACATTAGGAAGGGGAGTAATGTTGCCATAGTAACTCTATCTGTCCCTCCCTGAAGACCTTTCAGTTATCTATGGGTGGCCACCTGTCCCCATGGCCCACATACAACAGTGGTCAGACTATTCTACAAAATCGAAAACCCTGTTCAGATGACTCCTGGAAGCAAGTCGGGTAAGTTAAGGTCAGCCCAGTGTGGATGGACTGTTACAGACCAGACCTTATATTGGCAGGCAGGGCAGAGGCATAGGCTATCCCAGACCCAGGGTACAAGTACCTGTGGGATGCTAGTGACATCTCAGTCCACCATTCCCTGCAGTAGCTTGAAGCAGTATCCCATGAGCACTGCCAAGCCAAGATACCTGGAGCAACTAGAGAACTACCTACGCAAGGAGCTCCTTCTGTTGGACTTGGGCAAGGATTCTACCCAGGAACTGAGACTGCAGGTCAGAGCTACAGACAAAATGTGAGAAGGGTGGGAAGAAACCTTACTCAAAGGACTGAGCACCTCACACCTTCAGGGGAGACGACCTCTCCCAACTTTGAAGTCTCCTTCCCTGAAAAGGAGCATATCCTATGACAAGCCAGCTAGGGCAAAGCTGTAGTGTGGAACCAAAACCCTAGTGAGGCTGGAATGTACCCATCTGAGTGAGGTTAACTGGATGCAGCCTCTAGTCCCTTTTGCAGTGTCCAGGATCCAGGCTGAGTCTTATTTTATGTCAGCAAATAGAGCCCAAATTTGTCAGCTAGGCAAGCAAGAAGTCATAGTGTCTACCAGCCCTGTAGTAACAACCCCAAGCTTGAGGAAAAGGCTGAGAGAGAGAGACAGAGAGAGATCAGTCTAGATGCAACACAAATTCCAGTACATATTAGGATATCAGGGAAGGACTCAAATAGGGATAATGGCAGGGATTCCCTGACTTCTGCCCTAATCCTGACTAAAGTATTTACTGAGCCCCAGACATTACCAGGCCCTGGACACAATCATACAAAAAGAAGTTACAGCACTAACAAGGAAGCAAAAGCTTGAAAGCACACCTCTAGGAGTAGTGGGGGTGGGACTCAAACTCAAGGCTGCTTCTGGAGCCTGTGCTCATTTCAGTAAACAATGCTACCTCTCTGCAAATCAAGAGGTCCCTGCTTCACACCTGAGTAACATCTCAGAAAAACAAAACAACAAACAAAAAACAATCTTCCTGTGTCCAAGTGGGATAGAAAACCATACATCCATTATGAAGCTGGAACTTAAGGCAGGCTTGAACCTTCAACCTCTTCCCCCAGGATGGCAGGTGAGAGGCCAACAGATTCAGGAGTTAGAAAGCAAGAAGCTGGTTACCCGGGAACCAGAGGCAGGGCTCAGACAGAGTGCCTGGCCCATGATGGTTCACCATGCCTCACAGACCAGCAGAGGCCTGCAGGCAGCTGCTCCCCAGCTCCATGGTGCTATGAAAGACTTTGGTGATGCCTTGGGCATTCACTTGTGTTACCTGGGAACACTTCTGTGCCCAGTTTAAAAAAAAAAAATGGGTTCCTATAAAAGGGTGGCATCTATGAGCCAGGAATTGACAGGATTCCTTTTTTTTTTTTTGCCAGCCTTACAGAGAGATCTTTGAGTTCTTCATAGAGGATTTCAAAACATATAAACCATTGCTATCCTCCATCAAGAATGCATATGAGGTGATGCTGGGTAAGAACACAGCCCCTCTCATGAGCCCAGCCTACAATGGATGCAGAAGATTCTATTCTTTCTGAAGCTCCACAGCAGGGTTGGGGCAACTACTAATTGGGATTTGACGTCACTTTTGCATGCACTGTTCTGTGATAGGGCTCCCCAGAGGACATCACCTCCTCCTGTCCTTGAGAGGGAACCCCAGAAGAGTGAGCACCTCTGGGAAGTGAGGTGGTCCTTTACCAGACTCAAAAGGTATAAAGCAGTTTGTGGCTTTAGGACTAAAGATGCAGGGCTAAGTGTGTAGTAGCAACCCTGATCCTCATTTGGACTCTGCCCTTGCTTTTAAAGCAAGTGTGAGAAGGTCTAAACTAGGAACCATGGCATTTAACAGGCAAGTGTAGACTCTTGGTGTTTGCAAGTGATAGCCACTTACCTATGACCTTAGGATCTGTCTCCTGGCTGCTCTTCATGGCTCCAAAAGGACTCTTCCATCCATCCCTGCTTAGCCCACCAAAGGGAGAAGATTCGTGCCCTGGAGCCACTGAAGGCCAAGCTTGTCACTCTGAACGAGGATTGCAATGAAAGAATCATGGCTATGAGGGCTGAGGAGAGGTATGAAATCTCCATGCTCAAGAAAGAGAAGATGAATTTGTTAAAACTCATTGACAAAAAGAATGAAGAGAAGATCTCATTGCAGACAGAGGTGAATGAAAATGATGTACTGACCAAGTCCCTGAATTCCTGCCCCCTCATGGTGACCTTATGCACAAGGCTACTTCTAACCCTATCCACCCTCCATCTACCTTTTTAACCCCTCCCCAGAGCCTCTGTTACCTTTACCCTCTGACCTGCTGCAGGGCTCAAAACAGGTTTGGTGTGGCCCTGAGTGCCAGCAGACTTTCTTCACAGGAGGAAGCACTGGCATCTTGTTGGGTTCTTGGGAATGCTGCTTTCCTTCTTCAACCTTTCTTATTCCTAAGCTGAGGACCACCCAACACCCATCCCACCCCTGTATCAACTGGCTGCCTATAGGGATCCACAGAAAGCTCCTGACTACACAACCACTGTCCTAGCAGGTGTCCAAACTGAGGAAGAACTTGGCTGAGGAGTACCTGCACTACCTCAGCGAGCGAGATGCCCGCAAGATCCTCATTGGAGATCTGAATGAGCTTCGGTACCAGCGGGAGGACATGTCACTAGCCCAGTCCCCAGGTAACCTGAGTCAGGAGTCTCTCCCCTCTCAAAGGGCTGGAGAAAAGTCTGGCTCTCATCACTCACCCCCATTCATTCAAGATTTGTAATATCTGCTCATTCTGTACCCATACATGGTGGGACATGTCCCTTTTACTAACGAGGGTTGTGAATCTTTTGAGTAGGACTGAGAATCATGGGATCATTAAGTAGGAATACTCCTAGCAGCTGAGATAGCCAGGGCTCCCTGTGGACCAGACAGGCCTAGTAACACATGTGGTGGGTTTCACTACTTAAGCATGAACCCCTAGGCTGGTAGCCATGTGGATAAGACACGGGGGATTCAAGGCAGATAAGGCAGAAAAATCTTGGGTATGCTAAGGGATACTCAACCCAGGCCTGGGCTACAAACCCCAGAGTCAAGGTGACACAGGCTGATGGGTCCCCTGGCAGGCGTCTGGGGGGAGGACCCCGTAAAGCTAACCCTGGCTCTGAAGATGACCCGGCAAGATCTGACCCGCACACAGATGGAACTCAACACCATGAAGGCCAACTTTGGAGATGTGGTACCCAGGAGAGACTTTGAAATGCAGGAAAAGATTAACAAGGATCTTCAAGAGCAGGTGCTGGTGGGCAAGCAGGGCCAGGAATGGTAGGGCAGGGTTAAGCAGGTGGGTGGCTAGAACCAATCACCTTATCCACAGCTGGACAGTCTGCGAGCTGATTATGAAGAGGTCTGCAAGGAGCATGATTCACTGCTACAGATGCACATGAGCACACTGAAGGAAAGAGACCAGTTCTTTTCTGAGCTGCAGGAGATCCAGCGTACGTCCACACCACGACCTAACTGGACCAAGTGTGAAGGTAATAATGACTTTCCTAGCCTCAGGGTCTGCTAAAAGACATGAACTGGACTCCAGGTCCTTCTCCCCTTCTGCAGATGTGGTGGCTGGAGGCCAAGAACGCTGGCATATGCTGGCAGCAGACAAGAACAGTGACCAGCTGGTTGATGTGCTACTGGAGGAGATTGGCGAAGGCCTGCTCTGGGAGAAAGACTCCTTTCCTGGTCTGGTAGGGCATTCCTAGCAGGAAGTTTGGGTCAAAGTCAGAATAGTCAGATTGTGCTACTAAGGAGAGTTGAGCTTTAAAGGAGACCATCTGGGGCTCTTCCCTGCTTGGAGGTGGGGATATCAGGTAGCCCAGACATGAGCGGACACCATGCCTTCCAGGGTTATGGGGAAACCATCCCCACTTTCCTTCGGTTTGATGGCCCTGTGGAGAACAAGAAACCAAGCAAGAAGGAAGTGGTAAACATCCTTAAGGATGTCTGGAAGGAACGTCTGGCACAGGAACAGGTCAGCTCTCACCAGTCATGTTGGCCCAGTGTGGCCTTATATCAAGTTCTCTAGGGGGTCCCCTCATGGTGCTAGGGAATAGGGGTGGGTCAGCCAACCCTGGGACATGCTGACCAAGCATCCTCCCCACTCTGTAGAAAGAAAAGTTTCCAGATTTCTTCTTCAATTTCTTGGAGCGTCGCTTTGGGCCCAGTGATGCCATAGCCTGGGCTTATACCATTTTTGAGAATATCAAGCTCTTCCACACCAATGAAGTCATGAGTCAATTCTATGCAGTTCTAATGGGAAAGGTAAGCTTGGACCTGGTCCCTACCTGGTTTCCTCAGGGAGACAGAGGGACCTTTGTCTTCAGCATAGCCCAGCACTGCCCCCATCACTCCACAAAGCAGCAAGTTAGTGAATGATTTCCTTTCTATAGAGGACAGAGAGTGTGTATATCAACCAGAAGGAAACAGTAGCCCAGCTGCAAAAAGAGATGACCAATGCTGACAGTCAGAACGAGGGACTACTAAGCATGGAGCAGTTCAGGTAAGAGGCCAGTCCTGGCCACACCAAACTTCGGCACCTCTCCTCTGGCCAGGAATACAGGGAAAAAAGAAGCCTGGCAGGAACAGTCATAGCCTCAGAGATTGCTGTTCTTCTGTACACTAATGGGGATGGCAGAAAAGGGTGTGGGGAATTGGGTGGGCAGCCTCTGCCAGTCCTCTTGTTTGTCCTTTTGTTTCCCCATAGCAACATCCTTAAGAGCACTTTCCCCCTCAAGAAGGAAGAGCAAATTCAGGAGCTGATGGAGGCAGGGGGCTGGCATCCCAACAGCAACAGTTCAGACTTGTTCAACTACCGCTCATTGTTTATGGAGGTAGGTAGGGAGTCTAAGAACTTGCCCAGCTCCTACCCTAGCCTTGACTGGCCCCCATTCAATGTGGCCTCACCCTGCCTGGTGGCCTCTTCCAGAATGAGGAGGGCCAGAGTGATCCCTTTGTGCAAAAGCTGTGGCAACAGTATGTGATTGAGAAGGATGAGTACCTACGTGAACTAAAGCAGGAGCTGGGCCTGGAACTGTGAGTGACCCTGGGGCCTATAGGTCCACTTAGCCATTGGTGATTCCCACACAAGTCAAGTTCCACAGGGTGGCATCTCAGGCCCCTGAGTGCACTGAGCTTTCTGCTGGGCACTATAAACTGCTCAAGTCCAACAGAAAGGAGAGCACCTTAAGAGTTTGGGCCACAGAGAAGAAGGCTCAAGCCTGTTTCTCTTCTTTTTTTGTGGGGCAGCCATAATGAGGTGACCCTATCCAAGATGCGTAGGGCCTTGATGAACATTGATCCCAACCTGGACAAGCAGACTTTGAGCACCTACCTGAGCCAGGCATTTCAGCTCCCCATATCAGAACTTCCAGAGGAAGGCAACGAGGTGGAGGAGGGCACCAAACTATGTCTCAGGCTTGCACTGGAACAGCTTCAGATGGCTGATGTCAAGCGCATAGGGCCTCGGGACATAGAGCCTACAAGCTAGGACCATCATGGATCGGATGAGAGCTTCAGTGCTGCTAATACAATGTTTAGTACTAAACTGTTTGAACCCATACCGTTTTCGAGGCTATGTTGAGATGTTGGGTGGTAATGAAAGGAGGATTTGGGAGGTTAGGATATGAACCAAAAAGCAGAATATTCTACTTGTCACAATTTATTGATGCTAGGGGACAGGGAGGAGAGCTGGAGGGTTATGTGGGGTTAAGAGGCCTCAGGTGGGGAGACGGCATATTGAAACCTGGCCACTACTGCACAGGGAAGACAGAATTCCCACTGAATGCACAGGGGATGAGCAGCTGCCGGTACTCCAGGGGTAGGTGTCGTTCCACAAGCACATACAATGAGACTTGGTCAGTGATCAGGCCCTGCCTGCAGCAGAGGAAGAGAGGGGTGTAGGGAATCAGTACCAGCACTCCCACACCCAGCCTTCCTCTTCTGCTCACTCACCGCACCCAGCCTTCCTCTTCTGCTCACTCACCGTCGCATCAACAGTTCCAAGTCTTCTGGCCTCACAGTCTTTCGGCCAGCATGAGCAGCAAATACCTCCAGGTCATTGCAAAGGTGCTGGAAATACTTGTCTAGGCTGCCAAGAAGTTTGGGTTACAGCAGACTGAACGGTCTGTTCATAATCTGAGAGGCCCCACTTTCCATCCAGGTGTCCAAGACTCACCATTTCTCCACCATTTCAAAAGCCTTCCTCTCCATGGGCATCTTAGCAAAGAAGCTGAAGAGTTTTGCATAGTGGTTCAGTCCAGCCTTGTAGGAATCTTGACGGGGCCTGGAGCCAGCAGTTCGGGGTCTGGGGGTAACCCGGGCTGACACAGGCTCCATAGTCTCTGAAGACAAGCTGGGGGCAGGAATGGCAGAGATGGTTAAACTGCTTTACTTGAGAAGGTCCCTAATAAGGGCAAGTCCTACTGACTCCTGATAAGACTGAGTCCATGTGCTCCTTAGCTTGGACCAGCAATCTCAACCATCTACTGAGAAGCAGTGGACTTGGGACCACACAGAAAGTTGGGTCCAGTGTTTCCCTGGACCCTGTTTGTCCAGTCTGGATACAATGTCCAAGTCTAGCCTCATCATATACAATGGTACTTGCTCAGGCCTGCGATCCCCTGGCCTCAGAATGAATATTTTCTGCCCTCAGGAGTCTTATCACTGCCTGTCCCAATTCTGCTAATCCTCCTTCGGGAAGCCCTGAATACACACTGACCTAGGCACATCTACCTCACCCTAGCTCCCGTAAGCTCTTGGAGGTAGGCATCAGGATCAGATATGCCCTTGGGAAGTATCTCCCCATACTGGCTCAGGCTGCTGTGCTGGATAATCATCTGCATACCTGTGGAAAAGGGGATGACTGTGCGCAAGGTACCTAATGCTGACTTCAGTGCCTGGCCCTTTCCCAAGAGGCCCATGAGTAACAGGGTCATGGAATCTTACACTGCAACATCAGGCGGTGGGGCTGGCTCCAGAATTGAATGCAGTCGCTTGGCCTGAAGGAACCTGGGTGTACTGGATGCCAATTGTGGACTTGCTGCAGAGAAAGGGTAGGGTCATAGGAAGCTCACATTTGACCCATCTCACCCAGTTATACAGGTCCAGTAAAGTCTTTTCCTGTTTCTCAAGAGCTTCAACTAGCTCCAGCTAAACAAGTATCCCTCAGAGTCTCCCTGGCTCCCTACCCAGAAACAATACAGGCAAGCCCCTTGTGTGTGCAGGGCCTGAACACAGCTGTTGCCATTTACCCACTAATCCACATACTAGGCTTCTTACCTGGCCTGTCAGAGGTGTTCTCATCCTCTGAAGATCCTTCTGGCTCCTCTGCCTCCTGGGATTCCTCTGCTTCCATTACTTCTGAAACAAAGCAGGCCAAGGCTGTGGCTCCAAGCAGGGTAAAGATGGAGCAGCAAGGCAAGCCCCACTCATTGAGGAAAGACCAAGTCAGAGGCAGCACCAGGGCACTAATGTGAAATCTTCTGGTCCAACACTGACACTGTTTTGGGTGGAGGAAGAACCTCCAGCCAGAATGCTTTGGGGAACACAGTGCTAGGGCTTGAGGAGGGAAAATCAACAGTGTTAACTTGTCCAAGCTAAGCTTGGCTCCAGGCCACCTGCCCTACATACTCACTGTGGTTCTGTAGCCCAGGTCCACTGCTCTGTGTCCTGTCCCCCATAGTCCTCTCAGCATCTTCAGTACCAGTAGGAAAGGGGTTGGGCAGAGAGCGATGTACACTGGGGGAGCAGCCAACCAAGGACTGTGAGAATGGCTGGGTGTCTTCCAGTACAGTGTCCGATGGCAGATTTGCAATAGGGGTTTTAAGGCTGTCACCTGAAGATCAAGAGCCAGCTGGCATTCAGTGTATTAAAGGATAACCTGCTGATACTGAGTTGCCAGGGTCTGAGCAATTGGCCCCATGGGTGTGCCCTGACTGAGTGGTCTCAGAGAGAGATGACCTACACCCTAAACTTCATCTCCCTTCCACTGCTTTCATTGCTTACCTTCCTGCCTTTGGTCCACAGCTTGCCCACCTGCAACTGTTTACTTTACCTGTACTCTTCACTTTCCTTCGGCCCAGAAATTTTCCTACTCTGATAAATTTGACTTGTCTTAGGGAATCAGGCTCCCAGGTCAGCTCTAACTGGCTTGCTGATCATGAATCCGCCTTTCATTCTTCCAATGAGTTTCAACCACCAGACCACACCCCTTTCCTACCCTACCCCTGTAGTTCAAGGATTTGAGATTCTGGAAGAAATGGAGACACTCAGACTGAGCTCCACCAAGGCCAGTGCCAATAACCATGGAAAGACATAGACCTATTAGCCAGGCTCAAATGCTTTCTTTGATTCCACCAAGAGGGGTACAACCCCAGAGTGAGGAGTATCTCCAATCTGTCATAGGGAAGTACCTTCTCCCAAATGCTGAAAGGCAAAATCTCAACCTTACCTGGAGGAGCCAAGGCCAAGGAATTATCTTGCAGATCCTGCAACAAGGCACCCACATCTATAGCACGGGGGCGGGGAGGTCTGCGAGCCAAACCAGGTCTCCTCACTGACTGTGGCTTAAGAGGTGTAGCAAAAGTCAGGTTGAGGGAGCTGGTGGTAGGGAGGAGGCAAGAGGAAAGTCAGGTACGTGAGGCCCAATGTCCCCAAAGGAATGCCCCTATCTGCCCTTGGGGTTCTCATCTTTTAGAATGTAGTCACAAGTGTGTGAGGCTAGAACCAGCAAGGATCATATGGCTAGATTCCATCAGTAAGAACCTCTCTCCCCAAGCCTCTACTCCATCAACCCCCAGAACAGGGAATAATACCTGGTAAGGGATGAGGCATCAGCATTTTCAGGATGCTCTGTCAGTGACCAAAACGAAGATGTAAAAAGAAGAAATCACGGTAAATTATTAGAGTCCATGAAAGCTCTCCCTCAGGCCTCCTTAAGCCTCTTCAGAAAACAGGAGGCAGAGGACAGCAACAGGTGGTATCCTAGGCCTTACCTTGCAAATGAGGCAGCCCCTGGTCTACTTCCTGCTGAAACACTGACAATCTCAGCCTCTGCTTCTTCCTGCCAGAGGCTGGCAGACCTGCAGCCAGGGTTGTGGGGGGCTCAAGTTCAGGAAGTTGTAGCTCCAGGCTATGAGGACAGATCTTATCTCAGACAGGCAAGGAAGCCCAACTTTGGCATTTGGAACCAAGAGGTGCCCAGACCAGAACAACTCAACAGCCCAGCCCAGGAGGAAAGTTCACTGTGTACCTGCCCTGACTGCTTTCCCTTCTGGAGGGTTGGATCACCTGCAGTGCTGGCACTGGCTTCACCACGGACTCTGGCATGAGGATGGAAGATTCTGGGGCTGCAGAACAGCAGAGGCTTCCTTGAATGAGGGTTAACACAGGATTGGTGCCTATCTCTGCCTGGCAGATTAGTGCCCACTCACCAGTTATTAGGATGTTCTTTACCAGAGTCCGGGGTGTCTGTTCCTTTAGGTTACCAATGACTTGAATGTGGGCCAGTCTGCCAATAGACTGTGGGTGAAAGCATCATGCAACTAGTCTGTTTTTTTGTTGTTGTTGTTTTTTTTTTTTTTTGCCTGGGCAGTCCTTCAAGATGGGCTCCAGAGCAGAAATAGACCTGATAGCCCCAAGAAGGCAGTCTGGGCCCTATAGTCATCAGTGGACTGGGCACTTACCCTGACTCCATGGGAACGATGTTTGGCAGATGTCTTTGTTCTGCTACTCAGCCTCCTGGAGGAAGATGTTTTAAGTAGGGCTCTCTGGGCACTGTGTAAAGACCAATTTTCTAAGAATTATGTAAAGGAATTGAAATGACAGGCTATATGATGCAGAGATACGCTTTCACCAGGGGTCTTGGTTTAAAGCCCTTTTCTCTTAGAGATAAGAACCCAGAAACCACTTGAGCCTTCCATAGCCTCTGTGTCAACAGGGGTGTATGTGTGTGAAAGAGAACTATTAGGTATGGGAAGAAAGGGACCATGATTGATCCAGAGGGGTACTGAAGAAGCCTTCACAAAGTGACTTTAGCAGAACCATAAAGGATAAGTTGGGATTAGCCATACAGACAAGAGGAATAATCGGAAGAGCTTCCATTCCAAACACTTTTAAAAGTCTGAAGGCTATTTAAGTATTTTTAATCCTTTTGATTACTTGTCAGGATCTGATGGGAGACTAAAATGGGTCACCCAATTCTGGCTCCCCAGTCCAGTAACTCTCAGAATCACATAAATATTCCCTGAGCACAGGTTCTATCTCTTCACTCATAGGTAAAAAAATCTATCATGAATGACTTCCCACTCCTTTATAAGGGAAAGGACTGAACTGTCTCAAATTCCCACTTCTGCACCCTCTGTCCCATGAGATAACCACAACCCTCTCCCAGGGTCACTCCCTCCAAGTCAGGACAAATTCCTGCTCCCTAGTAAAACATCTTTCTAGTTCCTGTCTCCCAACTTCTGCGAAGGCTGTTCTCTCTAGTTCCGTTCCCATCTTTCAGCTGGGAGCTACAGAGTAGGGCTGAATGTGCAGGAAAAGGTGGGGACCACCCGGAAGGCAAGGGCAGATGTCTGGACACACCCTGGGTGGTGTGGGCCAAACAGCCTAGAAAACTGAGCAAGTATCCTTCTGACTCCAGAAGTCGAAGACTCCGAGAGTGCACTCTGTGGTCCCGAGGCCTGGTTGCCTGGAGCTCCAGGTGCCTGGAGCTCCAGGGTAGGGGCACAAACAGCTCGGCCGAGCCAGGCTAGGGGAGTGGAGCAATTCTCGGTGCCCAGAGCTCTGCTTCTCTCTGGGACTGTTGCCCTCTCCAAATGGGGTTGATGTTGGCTCCCACCAAGACCCCACTCCCGGGTCCTTCTAATTGCGTCGCCTTCCCATACCCAGCCCCGGAACTCCGGGGTCGCCGCGGGGTAAGCGAATCCGCGTTATCCAGCACGCGCTGCAGGACCGTGCGAATAGTAGGCTCGCTGTCCCAGTTGTCGGCCATCCCCACCGCCTCCGGCTTTCGCAACCGCCCAGGAAGCTGCCGATACTGCGTTCCCGCCGCCGCATTTAAGGAAGATATCGCGATGCTTCCGCACAGCCCCACGGGAATTGAAGTTTTCGCCTTACCCGCGGTGCGCCGCGGGTACCTGGGTGATTGCTAACTATAGCTTTGGAGGCAGCCTTTCCAAACGTAAGGCTGGGCAACTGTATGCTCCACTCCAAATTTTGGTTTCCTCATCTATAAGATAAGGCTGAAACCCACCTAATAAAGATTCGTGTCGGGACGGGTGTTGGGGACTGAGCACCCAGGGGTGCTCCTACCGCGGAGCTACATCTCCAAGCCCTTTCTAAAATTTTGATTCAGAGTCTTATTAAATTGCTGAGGCTGACTTAGAATTTGCGATCCTTCGGTCTCAGCCTCCTAAATCGCAGAGATTACAAACGTGCGCCACCTCGACTAGTGCATAGGCATATTTGTGTTTGTCAGTAAAACAAAACAAACGTGTGATAACCCACACCGGTAATACCAGTAATTCAGTAGGGAGACTAAGAAAGATGGCCAGTAAGTCAGCCTTGGCAATTTAGCGAGTGATAAGTCCCGGGGTAATTGATCCCGATTATTAGGTGAAATAAAAATTATAGCTAGTTCTCCAAAGGGTATATCAGTAATTTCACCAGGAGATAGAATAGCACAGTTATTAATAATACCCAGCCTACATGATAAATTTTCCAGTAGTACTATAGAAAGAGGTTCCAGGGGATTAGGCTCCACAGGTGTAGATTGGGCTATGCTGTCTTTAAATTTAGATTCTCGCCCCATGCTAAAACTAAATATTCAAGGACATGAATTTAATGGACTACTGGATACGGGTGCAGACCTTAGCATCATATCTTGTCAAGAATGGCCAAAACATTGGCCGTTACAACAAGCCACTCAAACGCTTCGAGGCCTAGGAGTGGCGACTAATCCCCATAGAAGTGCAATGGTATTAGATTGGAAGGATCCTGAAGGATGTGAAGGAACTATACAGCCATATGTATTGGATCATCTTCCTATAAATTTATGGGGACGAGATGTCCTAGATCAATTAGGTTTGACATTAACAAATAACATCAATCCAAATGCGCCCACTATTAGGGCTAGACAAGGTTTCAGGAAAGAAAAAAGATTAGGAGAACAAGGCATAGCAGCACCAATTCAAATAGATCAGGGAATAAATAGACATGGACTGGGTTTTCAGAAGGGGTCACTGAGGCAATAAAAATTACTTGGAAATCAGATAGACCAGTATGGGTTCCTCAGTGGCCCCTGACTAAAGAAAAGATACAAGCAGCCCATGACCTGGTCAAACAACAATTAGCGGAGGGACATATACAACCTTCTGTATCTCCTTACAATACTCCCATTTTTGTCATTAAAAAGAAATCTGGTAAATGGAGATTATTGCAAGATTTAAGAGCCATTAATAATGAGATGGTTATTATGGGACCTGCTCAATCGGGGGTTCCTGGAGAAGCCTCGTGGAGTTCGGGAGGATTCCCCGGGAGCTGTGTGAAGTGTTTTCCTGCAGTTTAAAAATAAAGTTTGTTCCTGCTTCAGTGGCTCGTGATTTGTGCCCAGCCAGACTGCGGCAAGCGAGACCTTATGAAACATAAATAAATAAATAAATAATTTAATTGCTGGGATCCGGGCGCGGTGACGCATTCCTGTAATCCCTGAGACTTGGATCGCAACTTCCAGACCAGCCTAGCAATTTAACGAGCCAATTTAGTGAGACCCTGTCTCAAAATAAAAAATAAAAATGACTGGGAATGTAACTCAGTGATAAAGCACCCTTGGGCTCAATAAGTACCAAAAAATTAAAAGTGCTGGGCTGGGATATTACTCAGCGGTTACTTTACCCCTGGGTTCCATCCCCATATTTAGGGGTGGGGGAGTGGGGAAGGAGCAAAGAAAAATTAGATTCTAGCTTCTGAAAATAATAGAACTGCCTGGCTGGTGCAGCACACCTGTAATCCCAGCAACTTAGGCAGGAGGATCACAAGTTCAAGACCAACATGGATAATTTAGTGAGACCTTTTCTCAAAAAAAGTAGGGAGGGCTGGGGTTGTGGCTCAGTAGTAGAGCACTTGCCTAGCACGTGTGAGGCACTGGGTTTGATCCTCAGGAACACATAAAAATTAATAAAGTAAAGGTATTGTGTCCATCTACATCTAAAAACTTTTTTAAAAACTGTAAAAGGAAAGCATACCAATACTCCTTGCTTTAAAAAAAAATATTTGTCATTTATGCCTGATCTCTTTGTTATGTGACATTTTTTTTTTCAATAGTGGGGATAGATACCAGGAATGATATACCTATGAGTTACATTCCAGTCTTTTCTAACGTTATTTTATTTTGGAAAATAAAAAAAAAAGGGGGAAAGGTATTATCCATAAATCCCCCGGGGGTTGGCCTCAAACTTGTGATCTTCCTGCCTCAACCTCCCAAGTACCTAGGATTACAGGTGTGCACAACAATGTTGGCTATCTGACTTAACTTGCTAGGTCTTTGCAGTCACATTTTCATGGTCACTACCAAACACCTAAGCCCAGGTTTTTGTTATTTTTTTTTTTTAATTGTGATTCTGAAGATTTTTTCTTTGTTTTTTTTTTTTTTCTTTTTTTTAATTTATATTTTTAGTTATCGGCAGACACAACATCTTTGTTGGTATGTGGTGCTGAGGATCGAACCCGGGCCGCAGGCATGCCAGACGAGCGCGCTACCACTTGAGCCACATCCCCAGCCCTTTGTTTTGTTTTGGGTTCTAGGAATTGAGTCTAGGGGTGCTTTACCACTGAGCTATATCCCCAGCCCTTTGTTTTTTTTTTTAAATTTGAGACACGGTCTTGCCAACTTGCTCAAAGCCTGGCTAAGTTGCTGAGGCTGGCCTTGAACTTATGATCTTCCTGCTCAGCCTCCTGAATTGGTGGGATTAAAGGCATGCACCAAGGTGCCCAACTGTTTATTTTAATCATGATAGTTGGGTGTAATGCCCATGCCTATAGTTCCAGTACTTGGAACTTTGAGATAGAAGGATCAAGAGTTGAGGCCAAGGGCTGGGGTTGTGACTCAGTGGTAGAGTACTTACCTTGCACACGTGAGGCACTGGGTTCGAGCCTCAGCACCACATGAAATAAATAAGTAAAACAAAGATTTTGTGTCTGTGTTTAACTTAAAAAAAAAAAAAAGAGTTGAGGCCAGCTATGTACAGTACACACATCTGTAATCCCAGCGATTCAGGAGGTTGAGACAGGAGGATCACAAATTGGAAACCTGCCTAAGCAATTTAGCAAGACCCTGTCTCCAAAAATAAAAAGGGCTGAGGGTATGGCTCAGTGTTAAAGCACCCCTGGGTTCAATTCCCTCCCTGCAAAAAAAAAAAACAAAAAAAAAAAACCTTTTTTTTATTAAATATTTATTTTTTAGTTTTTCAGCAGACACAACATCTTTGTTTGTATGTGGTGCTGAGGATTGAACCTGGGCCGCATGCATGCCAGGCGAGCACACTACTGCTTGAGCCACATCCCCAGCCCCCCCAAAATTCTTAAAGCTAACCTGGGGAAACCTGTCTCAAAATCAAGGACTAGGTCTGGGAATATAAGTATGTGGTAGCACTTGCTTACCACATACAAGGCCCAGGGTTCAATTCCCAGTACCACAAACACACAAAAAAGAAAGATCTGGGCATGTCTGAGTAGTAGATAAAGTACTTGCCTAACATACACAAGCCCCTGTCTCAGGCTCCCAAGCTGCTGGGATTATAGGGGTGCACCACCATGCCCAGTTTCGCCTTGATGTTTAAGTGTGACTCCTCTTACCATTTTTTCTTCCTTATTTATTTGTTTTTATTTCCTGATTATTATTTTCTTATTGACAGTTCTTTTTTTTTAATATTTTATTAGTTGTTGATGGACCTTTATTTATTTTTATGTGGTGCTGAGAATCGAACCCAGTGCCTCCCACATGCTAGGCAAGCACTCTACCACTGAGCCACAACCCCAGCCCCTAGACAGTTCTTTTTTAAAAAAAAAAAATTATTTTTTAGTTGTAGCTGAATAAAATAGCTTTATTTATTTATGTGGTGCTGAGGATTGAACCCAGGGCCTTGCATGTGCTAGGCAAGTACTCTACCACTGAGCCACAACCCCAGCCCATATTGACAGTACCTTTCCTTCTCTAGTGAAGAGAAGAAGTTCCTTAAGACGTTTTTTCCTTTCTTTAAAAAAAAAAATGTGTATTTTTTAGTTGTTGATGGACCTTTATTTTATTTATTTACTTTTTGTAGTAATAGATCGATAGTATTATAGGCGTGCACCACTATGCCTGGCTATATAGAGTCTTGTAAGTTCTAGGAAGGAATTTAGAAAGTATTCTAAATGGAATAGAAAGTCACTAGAGAGATTTAAGCAGAGGTATGACTTAACCAGATTTTCTTTGGTAGCCATGTGAAGAACAGATTGTAGAGTAGGTAAGATTGGAAACACAGACATGTGATAAGCTTCTTGCCTTTCCCCAGAAAATCCAGGGCCTTGCATTCCCTACCACTCAGATGCAACTCCCTAAATATGCTTTGAGTGTCTTAGAGTCTCACTAAATTGCTCAGGCTAGCTTTGAATTTGTGATCTTCCTGCCTCAGCCTCCTGAGTCTCTGAGATTACAGGCATGCACCACTTCGCCCAGCTCTCTTCAATTTTTAAGTACAGTGAATCTTAACACAGAGAGGAACTGAACCATATTAATAGCTGTATGACAATGAAAATACATAACAATGATCTTTTGCTAATTTTTATGTCTATACATCTTACAAAAATTTAAACAAATATAAAAGTTTAGGCTTGGTAGCACATGCCTATGATGCCAGCTACTTGGGAGGCTGAGGCAGGAAGATCACAAATTCAAGGCCATCTTGGATGACTTCATGAGGCTCTTTCAAAATAAAAAATAAGCCAGGCACAGTCCAAATGTCTGAGTGTTAGAAATAAGTTACTTTTTCCCCCAAATTGTCCTGTATTTTTCTAAAACATTTAAAGCATGAGTCCCCTTTGTGATAAAGAACAATAAACGAACAAACAAACAAAAAAATAAAAAGAGGGGCTGAGGCTGTGGTAGAGTGCTTACCTAGCATGCCTGAGGCACAGGGTTCAATCCTCAGCACCACATAAAAATAAACAAACAAGCAAATAAATAAATAAATAAATAAAGGTATTATGTTCATCTACAACTAATAAATAATAATAATAATAATAAATAAGAAGAGCCAATGGCATACTCCTATAAACTCCTCCAGAGGCTGAGGCAGGAGGATTGTCTATTCCAGGCCAGCCTAGGCAACTTAAGGAGACACTATCTCAAGATAAAATTTTAAAAGGGGATGGGCCTGTGGTTGGGGTTGTGGCTTAATGGTAGAGTGCTTGCCTAGCATGTGTGAGGCACTGGGTTTGATTTTCAGCACGGCCGATAAATAAATAAAAAATAAACCATATATATATATATATATGGATATATGGCTGGGACATAGCACAGCAGTAGGGCACTCCTGGGTTCAATACTCAGTACCATAAAAACAAAGAAATTAAATAAATTAAAAGGGCTGAAGCTAGCTTAGAGAGGGTCCTGGGTTCAATTCCCAGTACCACAAGGGGGCGGGAGTGGGGGGAGTCAGGAAAAAGGGTGAAAAGGGGCAAGAAAAAAATAGGAGAAATGGCGAACTCTGCAAAGAAAGGCTAATTTGCAGGTAACTTCCATGTCTATTGCCTGGCTCCTCTCTCATTTTCACAGCCTCATTACGCTTTAAAAGATTTTCTCCCAAAGATGTCAAGGGAGAGAGAGAGGTATTACCTACAATGCAAGTCCTTTTACTTAAAACTCTTCGATGGTTCCCAGTTACCTGCAGAATAAAATACCAAATTCTCTAACATGGTCCAGTTTGTTATCTTTCAGCGCTTTTGCTACCCTGGCTGTCTGCTCCCATGCCCTTTAAGGGCCAAGAAAAGGCTACAACTTCCAATCAAGGACTTAACGGTTCTGGTTCTAACTTTCTAAGTTCATGATCACCACCACTTCCATTTTTCCCTGTGCCCTATTCGTTCATTTGTAACGTTTACTTCTGACTAGCCATCTATTTGCAACATTCACATCTATTATGGAAAAGACAGATCTTAATCCTTCTAGGGTTTCTGGCTCCAAGAGGAAGGGGCCTGGTCATTCTGGCTCCTTGCAGCCCCCTGACCTATGTACTGCAAATAGTTGCCTAGTAGTGATTTAAATTATGTAAGTGAGTCAAAGCAGGGTGAGTCGGAAGTCTCCAAGGCAGAGAAAGTGGTTCCTGAGCTCCTTCGGGTCACCGAGGCCCAGGTTTCCTTCTCTCGCAAGAATGCTGTCCACTCAAAGACACTCAGGATTTGGGGGCAGCTTCTGGCAGGTAGCACAATCTTGCCCGAATCCTAATCCGCAGTAACCGGACCTTTTCCTTAGGCGGCGCTCGGAGCCACAATCGCGAGTTCGCGCGAAGCATCATGGGACTCGTAGTCTCCGCGGGCATACCCACAGCGCTTGCGTACTGCTGAAGCACGCCTCCTTATCCCCAACCCCATCAGGATTCCGGGTCCTTGTAAGCAGCAGTCTGTGTGACAGCATTCCACCAGAACACACTTCTTTCGCCCACCAAAAATGATCCGGGTCTGTAAAAGAATTTTTTTCGGGAGACTGCTGCGGTGCCCTGGAAAGCAGCCGGAATTAAGCACGCCCCCTCCCGGAAGTGAGCGGCTTTTAGCGCGGTGCATTGTGGGGGGCGTAGTCCTCCTTTCCAGGCGGTCCTTCGCGGCGTCCCCCGGGCCGACTCCTGAGCCTGT
>NW_026000222.1:16769106-16773072 GCF_001458135.2 Marmota marmota marmota | reverse complement strand
CCGTCGAAGAGCTCAAGAGGCCGGTGGGCCGGGCCGAGCCGCGCGGCGCAGCCATGCCTGGCTTTACGTGCTGCGTACCGGGCTGCTACAACAACTCGCACCGGGACAAGGCGCTGCACTTCTACACGTTTCCCAAGGACGCTGAACTGCGGCGCCTCTGGCTCAAGAACGTGTCCCGTGCGGGCGTCAGTGGATGCTTCTCCACCTTCCAGCCCACCACGGGCCACCGTCTTTGCAGCGTTCACTTCCAGGGCGGCCGCAAGACCTATACTGTGCGCGTTCCCACCATCTTCCCACTGCGCGGCGTCAATGAGCGCAAAGTAGCGCGCAGACCCGCGGGGGCCGCGGCCGCCCGCCGCAGGCAGCAACAACAGCAGCAGCAGCAACAGCAGCATCAACAGCAACAACAACCCTCGCCATCCGCCTCCACTGGCCAGACCGCCCAGTTGCAGCCAAACCTGGTGTCTGCCTCCGCGGCCGTGCTCCTCACCCTTCAGGCCGCTGTAGACAGCAGCCAAGCTCCGGGATCCGTGCCGCCTGCGCCCACCACTCCCACTGGAGAAGATGTGAAGCCCATCGACCTTACAGTGCAAGTGGAGTTCGCAGCCGCAGAGGGCGCAGCCGCCGCAGCTGCCGCGTCAGAGCTAGAGGCTGCTACAGCGGGTCTGGAGGCCGCGGAGTGCCCTATGGGCCCCCAGTTGGTGGTAGTAGGGGAAGAGGGCTTTCCAGATACTGGCTCCGACCATTCGTACTCGTTGTCGTCTGGCACCACGGAGGAGGAGCTCCTGCGCAAACTGAACGAGCAGCGGGACATCCTGGCGCTGATGGAAGTGAAGATGAAAGAGATGAAGGGTAGCATCCGCCACTTGCGTCTCACCGAGGCCAAGCTGCGCGAAGAACTTCGTGAGAAGGATCGTCTGCTTGCCATGGCTGTCATCCGTAAGAAGCACGGAATGTGAATGGATTCCGCTGCGGCCTGCAGAACTCCTGGACCTTGCAGCCCTAGGAATCCTCAGGCTGATGTTGGAACTCCCCTGTAGTGTGGTTGACAGTACTGAGGCTTAGGGCAGCTGGATTCTTGCTGGTGATCTGGCACCTTCACTTGGGGCTTCTGACTTAATTGGTGACACCAGCAATTATGACTTTGTGTACCCTTTCTCCCCACTTTATGTTTCAGATTCCGGTTAGGCAGAGGCTTCAGAATCACTGAACTTGAAACTTACCCTAGAGGGATGCAGGTGGGATGCCCAGGAACTACGGGTTTAGGAAAACCACACCTTAAGGTTTGCCAGCAAACAGAGAAGACTCTACGGTGGGTAGTGATGAAGATCCAAATAACATCAGTTCTCCTTTTCATGATTAACCTTTTCAGGTGAAGCCTGTGATTCTAATGGGGACTAGTTGATCTGTGCCTCTGTCTCCTAGAACCTCCCCATCCATGAGGTCATTTATGGGGGATCTGGGTGACCTGCTGATGGAGATCCAGCTTGCCAGGGACTTAGGTTTATCCTGTTATGTTTGCTACTGGTTACAAATTCTATTTTCTGTACAATTAGTCAGACTAAAGTTTTCACTGTGTTTGTTTGGCAAAACAAATTAAACAAAAAGTAAGGTTTTTATTTGGGTTTCGCCATTTTATTTTTATAAAAATTCACCTAAGTGTCCTTGAAATTTGGGGAAATAGGCCTATTTGAAAGACCAGAATGCCCCTGAGAATAGATATTCTTCAGGTTTCTCTATAAAGTGACCTTAAGCACATGGACCCTGGCCTCAAGGTCCTTGTAGAGTTCCTGGCCCAGCTCACCCCAAAGAATTTGGAAACTGCACCGAAAGTCCCATTGGTTTTCTCCTTATGTCCTTTTAACAAGAAGGTGAAACTGAGACTAAGATGAAGTCTAAGAGTAACTGTTCAGGTCCTCCTATCTCTGAGAGTTTTAAATTCTCTTAAATTTTCAGCTGGTATTGAAGTTTGCTCATCATTTCCTTCCTAAGGCCTAGCACAGTGTTGGGTACACATATGCAAGCAATTACTTAAGCCACGAAGACCACAGCTGGAAGCAGCCATGGGTCCTGCAGTACTCAGGACTCTTGTACAGATACCTTGGCCTTGGTACACCTTCAGTATGAAAGACCTATCCAAAGAGGGCATTAAGGAGTTGGAATTTGTGAGCCCTTGACTCATGTTTTTGGCTGCCTTTATTTTTTTACTGCTACTGGGGGGGGGGGTGAAAGGGTAACATTTTTATCTATAGCTCCAAGTAATTTAGCTCAAAGCCAATCTAGAGGTGAATGCCTTTGGAGCTATCTTGTTTACTATGAGTGATGGGGCACTATTAAATGACTTCCTTCTCTTCTGAACAGAGCCACCTGTGTGGCTGTGACCTGGAATGGCCCGAAAATTAATGTTTCCCTTCTGGTCCCTTGGCATTGAGGTGGGAAACAATCTTTTGTGAGGAAGGAGGGTACAGCATAGGTTGTATAGGGGCGCACCTGGGGTACCAGATTGGATCTTTGCCTTTCAAGGACTAGCTGGCTGGTAATCAGGTGGTAGAAGCATAGCTCTGCAATTCCAGACCAGCTGAGCCTTATCAGACTGGTCTCTCACATATCACCACTCTCCTTCCTTGGAGTGGAGGCTTTTCCAGGCTTGGGTCTTGCTCTTTAGTGTATCCTTGAGCTCCTGTTCTTTCAAGGGATGCTGCTGATGTACTTTGTTTCTCTTGAACCTCTCAGCAGCACTCCCTGGACCCTTTCCAGTGTCTGGAGGTTACTTGCACACAACCTGTTTTGATTTCCAGGGGAGGAGGAGGTCAGTTCACCGAGCAAGAAAAGCCCCAGGTGCAGGTGTACCACTAGCAGGTAATAGAAGAGAGTTCTCAGTGACTGAGTAGTAGAAGCATTTAGATAGGTAAAGTGGTCTGAACAGTCCTGGGATTTAATCAAGTTTAGCTTGATCTTACCAGTCATCCCCAGGTGGCAAGTGTGGGTGGCTAAAGGTGCAAAACAGGAGTACTGAGAGATCTTAGGCCAGGAGAGAAGGCTTAAAGCTATTTCCCTTTCTTGTGGTGTCCTAGGTTGGCTGCAGAGCCATTTGCCCAGCATGAACCTGACCTACAGATAAGCTTTCCTTCAGATGTTTGTGTTACCAGGGAAACGAAGAAAAGGGTGTTGAAAGTAAAGGGCAAAGGATGGGAGAAGGGTTTACTGATTTCCTAGTCTTTTAAATATCGGGAAAAGTTTTGGGTGAGCTAGTTATTTCTCTTAATAAAAATCAAACTCATAGCTATCTGCTGGAAAGAAAAGACAAAATTTAGAATGTTTTGAAGATCCCGCTGTAGAAATGTGAGTAATCAGCTCCAGAAAGCCCCACCTGAGGGGCATCTGAGATTAACCCAAGAAGTCTAGTCTGCTGGAAACCAGCTTTAGGCCCAACTGGCCCCGGGGCAGAGCTCCCAAATGGTGGGACAGCAGAAATTGGGTTCCGCCCGGGCTGGCTTAAGTCCTCACGGCTCAGCTCGAATTGGCAGTGGGAGCCCAAAGGCAGCGGGGTTTCGCGAGCCGAACATCACAGAGGCCCAGGGAGGGACGCCCCGGCCAGCTCGGGGCCAGGCAGGCCTCCTACAGAGGCGGGGCTAACCACCCACGGCCGCACAGACTGGGCGGGGCCGGCCCGCTGGGACAGGGCGACTACAGAGCCCTGACCCTACCCTGGCGCCAACCTTCGTGTTCCAGAGGCTTCCGCTGGACCACAATTCTCAGGGGCTCTCCCGGGTAGCCTCCCTCCCTGACTTAGCCTCTCCTCCCGCGCTGCGGGCCGTGTCTGGGCCTCCATGCATAGCACACCGGGAACTGTAGTTTTCTCTTGACGTGCTAATGCCAAAAAGGAGAGCGGCGGGACTGCATTTCCCAGAGTGCAACGGGGCGGGCGAGGGAAGGCAGGGGGGAAGGGACAGTCGGTCGCAGACC
>NW_026000222.1:16708434-16769081 GCF_001458135.2 Marmota marmota marmota | reverse complement strand
CCGCGCTCTAGGCCGCCGGGAGCCTCTGCTGCGAGTTTCCGGGAGGCCCCTCCCCTTCCCCCCCCGACGGCCCGAAGCCGCGCGGGGCCCGAGCCATGTGTGGCGCGCGGCTCCGCCTCCCGCCGGTGCTCTGAAGCGGCGGCCTGGGGGAACGCGGAGAGCCAGAGAGGCGCCTATCCGGGCTATACGGTGCGGTGGCTGGTGCGCCGGACTGCACTGTGGCCAGGCCTTTTTCTCTAGTTTGGACCATCTGGATGGGGCGCTCCGGGCCCCGCCCCGTCTGGCCTGGCCCGGCCTGCTCGAATCCCGAAAGCTCTCCGGGCAGGCTAGCGGGCAGACACCATCCCCGCGTCCCGCCACCCGCCTGCGAAGATCCGGGGATGGGCAGCGCCACCCGGCTCACTCCAGAGCCAGCATGGGTAAGGGTGCCCGCCTGCCGCAGTCGGGGCTTGGGACTCTTACTCGGTCCCAGACTATAGTCATGCCAGGATGTAAGTGAACGCTCCGCTCCCTGCCTGGCTGCCTGCTGGGAGTGCATGAAATCTACCGCTCCTGTGGTGGAACCCATGCTAGCTTCTGCATGGAGGGTAGGGTCGGGGAATCGGGCCACGTGGGACTTTACCTGTAGCCAGTTTGGGGAAATATGAACCTGATGTGGTAGTGCGGCTCAGTTACCAGGTCCCAGCTACGGGTGTGTTGGCAGGCTGTGTTAGTGGAGAAAGGGAGGAAAGAAGCCAAAAAGATGAAGTTGGAAGTGTGAGCCTAAGGTTTTGTTAGACCTTTTAGGCACAGTCCAATTTTGATGTCGGAACCTCCTGGAGTAAGCATAGAATTGCCCCGCAGAAGAGGATGACTCCTTAAGAATGGGATGACTAGGTGCGGTTTATTGCAAGGGGTAGTAGAATCCAGGCCTGAGTTCCTTGAACCTAGTGCCAAACAAGACACCAAGGTGGAAGGGATCTTGAGAGTGGGGTGCATTTGAGCTGTAGGTGTCAGATTCAGATTCAGACTCTGCGGGGCCCTTTTGAAGCCTGAGTGGCAGGAAAGAGCTGGAAGCTGCAGAAAGCCAGGCTTCCCCATCCCAACAGTTGGAGCTGCCTGTGAACAGGGAGGAAGCCAATGGGGTCTTGGGAAAGTGCCCTTAATAATGGTACCAGAGACCCCACCGAGTTCTGGAAGAAGGGTTGTGGCCACATAGTTACTATCAGTCATGCTTTGAAAAGGCACTTCTGTTTGAATAATAAATTAAGAAATTAGTTCAGAGAAAAATCCTGGGACTTGGGAGTAATAATTTGTTAAGCCTTGATTCCTCTGCAGCTTTTGAGCCACAGGTTTTGAAGGGACCACAGCAGCTCCATCTCTGCAGACTTGGCCTCAGCAGCAAGCAAAATGCTAGGTCAATCTTAGGAAGGCTGGATTAAGCCCATAATGCAGACAACCACTGGCCCTATCCTTTTTCTTTCTCTTGAATATTTCCCCAGATGATATTTTTCTGGTCATTCTGTTCTTGACTTAGAAGTTTTCCTTGCTCTGCCTAATGATTCTCTCTGGTCCAGAAGAATAGGCAAAGAATGCTCCTTAGATCTCACCAGGGACTACCTTCTCTGGAATTAACTTTCCTAATCCACATCTTGGCCTTTAGAAATCAGGTCCATTCAGTAGGCTCAGGAGAGACCTGGTTTACCAATGGAATTGGGCAGTAAGAAAAGGAACTACCCACAGAACATGTGTAGGGTTAATGAGGTGGCTTCTCTTAGAACTAGAAACAGTTATTTCAAGAGCCTCTGGATTTTATTGGTGCTTTCTAGTACACAGGTTTCAGGTGAGGTGGGCTTATGGTCATGGATTAGTTTGTATATTGCCAGGTCTTGGGTAGTTTGACTACAGGGCTAGTGTTTTTTTGGTTTTTGTGTTTTGGTTCTGAGGATCGATCCCAGGGCCTTGCATTTGCTAGGCAAGCCACTCTACTACTGAGCTACTTCCCAGAACCTGCAGGATCAAAAAGATACTATTCATTCTTCAAGGTTACCCTGGAGTAGGAGGAATTCAGGTCCCTCCCTCCTACTCTAATCCCTTTTGTAACTTTTGTCTGGAGTTTGTCTTGCTAGTCCTGACTATGAGAAGTCCTTGACCTTTCTGGAACTTGGCAGGCCATCTAGATTCTCTTCTCATCTGAGAACTCTGAGGTTCTTCAGGATCTTATCTGTGCCCTCTGTTCATGTAGGACTAACTTGGAACGTGGAGCCTGACATGGGCAGTTGGTATACGTCTGTATAAGCAAGGAGCAGGTTGTGAAGATGCCTTTCATTCAACTCATATTTGTTTGCTGGGCACAGTCATACATATCTGTAATCCCTGTTTAGGAGGCTGAAGCAGAAGGATGGCAAGTTTGACATTAGCTAAGACCCTGCCTCAAATAATAAAAAAGGATCGATATAGCTCAGGGTGAGCATGCTTGCCTAGTATGGTAGCCCTGGATTTAGTCTCCAATACTGAAAACAAATTTGGTCCCTTAATGACCAGGAATACACTTCTCTCTGAGCCAGGTCTTGCTTTATTCTGGTGTCTTTGCCATTGGTGAGTTGGTATGGGATTAATGATTTAAGGGAGATAGAGAATTCTCAAATTTTAGAACTGGAAGGTACATTATGTCAAAATGTCAGGATTTCCTTACTGAGGCATTAGTATCTAGTGTGAAATTTTTTCCTCTTTGTTGGCAGTGATTGTGAGGGTTTTTTGGTTTTGCTTTTCTCTAAATGATCTTTTTTATTTTTTATTTATTTTTTCAGCAACAGTTCTTTGGCCTTCTCTGTATGTACACCTCTGGGCATAAGACGAAAAATGAATACTACCTAGCCTGGTGCTGGGGAAAGGAGGTCTCCATGTTGGGGGTGACAGACAGGATCATGTTGGTATTATGTGCTGAGGGCCTTGTTGAAGAGACCTACTACCTGCAGGGGCCCTTAATCATGTGTAGGAGAGGAGGCTTTTGAATGATCAGAGGACTGAAGAGAAAAGACTTAGTGGATCCCCCTTCCTCTCCTATGTCTGGCAGAAACTGCCGAGGGAGGTATACCTCTGGATTGTGGGTTCACAAAGATTTGAGTGAGGCTGCCACCACTCTAAATTGCTGTGACTATTGAGTTGCAACCTGCTCTTTGGTCTTCCAGGAGTCTGCTAAGGGTTTTCATAGTGGCTAGGAATCTCCCCAGCATTGTCTGTGGCCTTTCAGTCCCCTGGGTGTGTGGCTTCTGCCACTTTGACTGAAACTCTCATGGTCAGCTTGATTCAAGTGCCAAGCAGTTGTACCTAGAGTAGTGCCCATTAGGACATCTTTCCAGCATAAGAGATACAGGAGCTTCCTTCCTCCCTAGAGACCTGGTCATGGAGGCTCTTTGGGTGTTTCAGCAGATGACCCTTGCCTGAGGTATTGGGAAGGTGAACAGGAGCCAGAAGGGAATTTTTTTTTTCCCCAGTACTAAGGATTGGACTCAGGGCCTTACACATGCTAGGCAAACATTCTTCTACTGAACTACATACAGCCCTTTTATTTTTTATTTTTATTTTTAAAAATATTTTATTTATTTATTTATTTTTATGTGGTGCTGAGGATCGAACCCAGGATCTCGCACATGTTAGGTGAGCGCTCTACCACTCAGCCCCAGCCCCAAGCCCTTTTATTTTTTGAGGCAGGGTCTCACTAAGTTCCGTAGGTTGACCTTAAACTGGTGATTCTTCTTCCTTAATCTCAAGTAGCTAGAATGATAGGTGTGTACCACCTCACCTGGCCAGCAGCGACTTTAGAAATTACGGTGCTGCTTGTTTTAGAATCTAGTTCCCCACTTCTCAACAAGGCCTCCAGGACAGAGAAACAGTCCTTAGAGGACAGGTGAGTGGATCTAAAAAGTTTTCCACAAAATGGGATTTGGAAGTTGGACAGGATTTCTTTGGGCTGATATGGAGCTGAACCTTATGCTGGACTTCTTGTATAATTTTTTTCAGGTGGCCATTTGAAGGTGTTTGTGTTTTGAATTCAGTTTAAGTCAGCTACCTGTTTCCCAACTTTGACTATATGTGGCAGGAATTCCTAGAATAGTGACCATAAGGCATCTTTGCAGGGTGAGCCATAGAGTAACCAGCCCTGTCTATCCCTAAGGGAGGCAGCAGTTTGTGGATTATCCCTGGGATGACTTTCAGGCCATGTGAATGATTGTTCTGGTCAATGCTCTGGCCATCAGGCCTATGTGCTGCCATCTCCCTTCTTATTCTATTATTTGGAGTGTATGCTCCTGGCAGGATGCTTGGCTCAGGTCTGGCTATGGCTGAGAAAGTGTCTTAGCAAGAAACAGGGACACAAGGTGGACATGCTTTTTGGCACCAGGGTTCCCACTGTTGGTAGACATATGGCTGAGAACTTCCTTTCACTGTCTTGGGCCTTATTCCTTTTTTATTGCTGGTACATGCTATGTGCTGACTCCCTAAGTCCCTAGGCTAGACACAGGGCTACCACAGAGATGAAGAATATATATCCCAACCTCACTCTGATCCTTATCCTCCTGAGAAAGGATTGTTTGGGGAGACTTGGAACTGTTCACCTCATTATCCTCGGTTAACTGGGAAAATTCCAGAATGTTCTTTCTTTCTTGTTCTGGGAATCAGACCTGGGCCTCACACATGCTAGGCAAGCGTTTTACTACTGAGCTATGTTCCCAGATGGGTTGATTGGCTGTTTGTGTGCTAGTTTTTCTTTTCTCTTTTATTTATTTAGTTATTTTGGTACTGGGGACTGGATCCAGGGTGCTTTACCACTGAGCTACACTCCCAGCCCTTTTCCATTTTTTATTTTAAGACAGGGTCTTGCCAAATTGTCCAGGTTGGCCTTGGAACTTGCATCCCCCTGCCTCGACCTCTTGATCACTGTGACCAGTGGTTATTTCTTAAAGCCTCCACTACTCCATTGGAGCCACTTGGTTTCCCCAGGATAGAAACTAGAAGGCCTGCTGACCCCTTGAAGGTTCTCTGTGTGGAGCCCTTCTGCTTGCAGGTGATTTCAGTCCTAAGAATTTGTCACTATATTAAACCTGCTTTGACCTGGTGAGCATGTGCTCAGATATTTTCCATCCTGAGTTGTATGGAGCTTGCTGATTTCAATGGGAAGAAAAGGCCTGGGCTCTGTTCCTTACCACCTTATTTTGCTGTCTTTATATGTTCTGTTGGCCCACATTGGTTCTCAGCTATTCCAGTCCTGCTCATCTTCATGGACATTGTAATGCTAACTGCTAGAGGCCTTTTATGGTCTTGAATTCCTGTATTCCTTTGTTCCTTCCTTCCTTTTTTTTTTTTTTTTTTGACAGTGCTGGGGATTGAACCCAAGGTTTCAGACATGCTCAGCAAGCTCTCTTCCAGCCTTTTTTTTTTTTTTTTTAAGATTTATTTATTTATTTGTGCCAGGGATTCAGGGATTGAACCAGGGGTGCTTAACCACTGAGCCACATCCTCAGCCCTTATTATTTTTGAGACAGTGTCTTGTTAGGTTGCTTAGGACCTTAGTGAGGCTGCATTCAAACTCGTAATCTTCCTGCCTTCAAGTTTACTAAGCCACTGGGATTATAGGTGTATGCCAGTGTGCCTGGATCTTTTTTATAAATGCTGTTTTGCAACAGGGTCTCACTAAGTTTCCCAGGCTGGTCTTCAGCTTGGGATTCTGCTGCCTCAGCTTCCTGAATTGCTGAGATTACAGTGCTGGTACCACTATTCCTGGCTCGAATTGCTTCTTAATCTTGTCATGGCTTCTTCATCTACGAGTGAAGATACTCATACCAGCCCTGCAGCCTTGTTGTGAAGCTCAAATAAGAGGACATGTGGAAGAGTTTGACTTAGAGGAGGTGTTTCTTTTACCCACTGTGAACTCTGTTCATACCTTTATTTCCCTGCTGTTCTCAGTCTTGGGATGTCACAGCAATGTTGTCCAGGCATAGTAGTAGCAGACCACAGGAGTGGTTACTTAGAGGATGGGGATGTAGCTCAGTGGTAAAGCACTTGTCTAGCATGAGCAAGGCCCTGGGTTCAATCCCCAGTACTGGGGAAATAAAACCAGGAGGGGTCACTTAGGGGCTTCCCTTAATCAAGTCCCTGTATACCTGACAAAGTTAATGGCATGAAGCTCTCAGTTCACATATGGGAGCTATTTGGAAAGACTGAGGCCCCAGAGATCTTGTGAGCCACTTGAGAAATGAGGTGCAAATGCAGGGCAGAGAGACCAGAATGTGGTCTCAGGATTCCACTTCTGGATATATCAGAGTAGCCCAATGGCTCTGGAAATTCTACCATCCAGGTAGAAGAGGAAGAATAGGCTTGTACAGTGCTGGGCTAGACCTCTGTTGTTTAGTTCAGAAAGGGTTCTGTCTGGCCAATCATCAGGCATCTTTTATAGACTTGAGGCAGAGGAGTAGTGGGCTAGACAGTTGCCATTTCTGGGTCAAAGGGCCTACCTGCAAGAGGCTAAGGTCTTTTTCCTAGTGTTGACTTAGAATTCCTCTCAACTGGGTCCTCTATGATCTCAGTTATTTCTCTCATATGCCCACAATTACTGATGAGACAGAGTCAGGGGGTCACACAACAAGGGAAAGGTAGAGCAGGCTAGCGGCTAGATCTTTGAAGAGATGGCTGTATGTCTGCTATTCAGCTACAGTTGCCCCTCAGATGACAAGAACCTTTAGTGAGACAGTGTTGGTTAAGCCCCACCTGACACTCCACAGACAGATAACTGGATAGATGACAAAGGATCGTTTCCTGGCAACTTTGAAGGTGTGGGCCGGGGGGAAGTGGGTCACTGGGCCACTTAAATTGAGCAGGATTTGCCAGCATTGACTCCTGCAGACAAGGAGTCCCATGAATTTATGCAGTCAATCAAAAAAAAGTTATTGTTGAACCAGGCACCATGGGAATAGGGGTAACTAGAGAGGTGCCTTTATCAGGGAAACAGACCATAAAAAAGTATATAAGTGGGACAATCTATGTGGTGCTGAGAAAACAGTACAGCAGGTAAAATGAGTATCTGGCGGGCTACCTAAACTGGGAAGTCAGTAAAGTGTTGATGAGGTGGTAACATTTGATTGATGTTTATGACATGGAGCCAGGGGTGTTGGGGCAAGAGTGAGCCAAATAGAAAAAGCAATATTTGCAAAGCCCTTGGGTAAGAAAAGCAGAATTTCCAGAATCAGGAAAATGCCTAATGTGGCTGCCAAAGAGGGAAGGAAATGGATGGCAAGAGACAAAGTTGGGCAGCTGGGAATGGTAGCTAACCCTTAGGGAGTCAGAACAATCTGAAATTGTTCATAAAGTGGGGGCAATCCTACCTCTGTGCACATTTCTTGGGAAAGGACCACAGTTTTTGAGACATTCTCAGAGGGTCTTTGCACCCACAGAGACCTAAGGGTCAGTGGAGGCTGATGCTCAGTGGGTGATGATAGCTCTTCGAGGAGTCTGACCTGTCAGCCAGCGGACGGTTGGGGTGAAACAGGAGATGATGTGGTCAGCGGCCTCTCAGAAGAGCTGTAGGAGAAGCCATCAGGATGAAGGTCAGTCCCCAACATGATGTGAGGCTGCCTCTAAGCCTTGGCATTTTGTTTCCTTATAGGCTGTTATTTCCATAGTAAATGTGTTAGGAACACAGTCAAGGCTTGCCAGCCCTTCACCTGGAATACCCACAGCCCAGAGCCACAGTGCTCCTGGGCAGAGGAGCAAGGCCTATATATTAATGAGGGTTTGCACACAGGTTGATTTTGGGGGGAAGAGCCAGAACTGATCAGGCAGATGAGGTTATCTTGGCAGGAGACTCACCTGTGCATAAATCCAGGTGAGCAAGTACTGGACAAGTTATGGTATGTGTATGTGTTTGGCATTACTAGATAAAAGTAGGAGAAAATGATTGATAAGATAGGGATAGGGATAAGTGGACAATGGATGACCACTGGCAGAGCTTTGGGGATTTGGTCTTTCAACCAAGGTTGAGGGTGTTGTAGGGTAGGAATGTGGCCAGCTTTGTGTTTTAGAGCTTGGGAGTGGAAAGTTCATGGCGAACAAGTGCTGGCCCTGACTAGAAGCCCCAGTATTAACACACTGATGGGTGGTGAGCTCACTATGCCCCACCAAACTAGGAAGCCCTTCTGTTCCTTTATCCCTCCACCACTACTCTCATCAAGTAGTTTTTGTATTAGAAAGTTATCATACCATTAAGAACAATAATGGAAAAGGAAAACGCACCCCCTGTCCTACCATGTGGCAGCACTTTTCTTGTGTTTGCATCAACTTCCAGTCCCAGTTCCCCTTCCTCCATCTCCAACTTTCTGCTTTCCTGCCCTCTGTTTACATGCCATCAGATATCTGCTGGTACTGTGTCTTCTGATTGGCATACATTTTTTTCTGGGACCTGCCCTGAAGGCTGCCCAACCCTGCCATAGATTGTGGCAGGAGAGATGGCTCAATTAATTCCTGCAATCTACCCCTGCCCCCAGAGGTCTGGGAATTGGGCAAGGTATCATGGGGGATGCTGTGGAGTTGGAGCAGGATTGAGAGAACTAAGCACAGTGAATACTAGGTGGAGGGGCAGAGATGTGATGGGAGGCTATGCCCTGCCTCAGGTACTCTGAGTTTCTCTGTGGGTACAGCTTTTGTCTAACCTCTTGAAAAAGTACCCAAGAGAACAACTGAGACTAGATAATGGGTCCTTTGCTTCTCCCACTAGTTGACTTTTTTGTGGCAGAGTATGAATTGAGACACCTTCTGTTCCTATGTATAGGCGTGGCCAGATCCAAGCTTTCTTCTCTGCTTGTTCTAGACCTTCCTGGACATTTCTTAGTCATCCCAGTACTAAGCTTCTATTTTTAGTGCTACTACCTCTCAGGGGACCTAAAATTAAAAATTGGCTTAGTTTCTTAGATCCTCATTGGCTGGATTATTGGTCATAGGCTGGGGGATTGGCTGTGATGTAACTGTTGGTACCTTCTGGCTTCTCTGGCCTAGGGTGAAGTCACAGGGACTTGAGTGAGTCTGTATTTACCACATTAAACAAGGGATTTAACCAAGTTCTCCAGTGAAGCTACACAACCACTGGCAACATTAGGGTTAGGATCCCCATTTTACTGGGGAGGCTGAGGAAGAAATCCCTTTAGGGTAGTGACTGATGTCATGATTGTCTGTTGGAATTGAACCCACTTCCTCTCTGCTTTTGGCTCACAGTCCTATTATCAGACGGGGCATGCTCCTCTCCATTCAAAGACAACTACAGAACATGAGGTGCAGAGAAGTGTGGGCCCTCTCACCCAGGGCTTGGGCTTTCTATTCGGAGTCCTAGAGATTATTATCTGTGGCCAGGAGGGGGACTCCCTTCAAGATACCCCCTAGGGATAAGGCTAGGATGGGAGGATGTAAAGAAATTATTGTTTTCCCCTTTTCCATACCCCTCAGCTATCATTACTCTGATCCTCTGAACTCATGGCCCCAGCTCTGAGGCAGGGAAAAGTCATCCTCATCAATGGAGAAATGCCCCAGAAAGGGCCAAATCGGGTATCAACTAACCTCACAGATGCCAACTGCTCCTTTGAGACTAACGGAGTTATTTTTGTTCTTTTTGTTAGAAGTGGGCCTCGAGGAGCCATCACTTCCCTATTCTCAGTGGATCTTCCCCCACCTGCCAACAAAACCCTGGGACAGGGTGGGGGCCTGAGGTCTGAAACTGAAACATTCCATATAGACATCGGTAATTTCTGGTCTGTGAAGTAGGAAGGATAGTAGTAACTCTGGTTTATAGCTTGTTGAGAGGATTAAATGAAAACATAGGGGGCTGGAGCAATTGCTTAGCTTCTATTTCAAGGGCCTACTCCTTATTGGACATTGCAGGATCTGCTCTGATTTTCCTTTCTCAGGGCTCAACCCTCAACACCCATCCTGTATGCTCCACAACCTTGGTACTCTGTCTCATCAACCAAGAGCTCCTCAAAGGAAGAACTGACTTTGGCCTTTCTCTGGGCTTCTAGCATTGGTCTAGCTTGGAAGGAGATCTCCTATCAAATCCCTAGGATTTCTCCATGTTCCTTAAGAGAACAAACCTCAGCAAAGGATTCCCTGTGCAATGAGGCCAGGGAAGGGGTAGGGGTCAGTGGCTGACTACCTCCTCATCTTGGAGTACCAATGCTTGCCTTTTTGTCTCACTGTTCTTGCAGGTCTCAGTGACGCTGGGTGACGCTCCAGAATGGGAGATAAGCCAATTTGGGAGCAGATTGGATCCAGCTTCATTCAACATTACTACCAGTTATTTGATAATGACAGAACCCAGCTAGGTGCAATTTATGTAAGTCTTCAGCTTTATGGCCAGAGTAGAACTTCAGAGGATCAATTCAGATGTTGGGCCAGTGGGCTGGAATTGTAGCTTAGTGGTAAACCCCTTGCCTAGCATGTGTGAGGCACTAAGTTTAATCCTCAGTACTGCATAAAAATAAATAAATAAAATAAAGGTATTGTGTCCATCTACACTAAAAACTATATATATACTTTAAAAAGATGTTGGGCCAGTGTGTCCACTTCACAAGTTTGGGCTGTCCTGGCTCTTCCTCTCTGAGTTTCTGTTCATAGGAAAGGAGAATCAAAGCCTGGTCCAACTACACATTTCCTTTTGTCATCTTCCATAAGAACTGGGATCCTACTGTCTTGGACAGAGGATTCTGGGCTTACCATTCCATGTGGCCACCACCTTATCAGGGCCCATGGTCCTGAGAGTGCCTCTAGTCCAGACTGGGTAGCAGCAGGCAGAGGCTGAGGCTTATGGTACTCTCTGGAGGCAGCGGCTATGAGCATCTTCAGGGCAGAGCTGAGCTCTCTTGGAACCCCAGGTTCAGCTTCCCTTGGAGCCAAAAGCCCCTGAACACATGTGGGAAATGAAACCCTTCTATGTAGACATCGTTTACTACTACTTTAATGGTGTTCATTTATACTTGTACTTGACCCTGCCTGAAATTCGGTCATAGAGATGCAATTGATTAGGCCACTGCTAGCAGATCTGCCCAGGATGGGAGTGATATGATTCATCCAGGCATAGCCTCAGAGGTTGGTTAGGCTGTGGGCAAAGTCTCCTTTTTAAAAGTCTAACTTTAAAAAGTCAGGGAACAATTAGAAATTTTAGAAAAAAGAAAGGACTTTTAGCAGTGAAACACCAAACCCAGCATAAGTATTACAAATATTAAGGTTAAAATGATTGTCATTACAAATAGAGACTTTTTTCTTTTTCCAGTGCTGGGGATCAAACCCAGTGCCTAAAGCATGTTTGGTCTCATCTTCTCTCAAATAAAGCAGGCTTTGTAATATGTAGTGTAATGCATTCTGCTGTCATATATTAAAAAAATAAAATCAATAAAAAATTTTTTTTCTAAGAAGAAACTAGATACTCAAAATTAAATTTTAGCAAAGAAATTAAAGTCAAAATAAATCTTGTCGATTATGGTTCTGAAAAAATAAATAAAGCAGGTCTGACACAGAGAATTTAGTAAAGTCCTAAAAGAGCACTTACTATACATTGTTTCATAATCCTTAGCACATTTCCCCTTTGAAGATTAGGAAATTATGACTCAGAAAAATAAGTAGCTTGCCTAATGTCATCACTGGAAGTAGCAGAGGCTCTTTTGAGTTCTACCTCTGAAGAAAGGGAAGGCATCAAAGGGCTAATTTAATGGATTTAATAATTTAATGGATTTAGTGGCATTTTGTCTGTTGATGGTAGTCTAGGGTTCCAGGCTACGTCTTGAGAGGCCTTGTTAGCCTCCATTCCTCCCTGACTTGAGTACTTAGAAGGGCCACTGTAGAACTCAGCCATAGACCTGGAAATGGTAATAAACTTGGGATTTTTCCAAGTTATTTATTTTTTTAAATTTTGTTTTGTTTTTGTGGAATTGGGGATTGAACTCAGGGCCTCATATGCTAGGCAAGCACTGAGTTACATCCCCAGCCAATATTTTAAATTTTTATTTTAAGACAGAGTCTTACTAAATTACCCAGGTTGGCTGTGAACTTGTGATTCTCCTGCCTCAGCTTCCCAAGAAGCTGGGGTTATAGGTGAGCACTACAACATCCAGCCCAAGTTCTTTTCTTTTTTTTTTTTGGCCGGGGGGTACCAGGGATTGAATTCAGAGACACTCAACTACTGAGTCACATCCCCAGCCCTATATTGTATTTTATTTAGAGACAGGATCTCACTGAGTTACTTAGCACCTCACCCTTACTAAGGCTGGCTTTGAACTCGTGATCCTCCTGTCTCAGCTTCCCAAACCGTTGGGATTACAGGAGTGGGCCACCGTGCCTGGCCCAAATTATTTCTTATGACATATCTGGGGCTGATGCTTACTAACCATGTGGCAGGATGGCTTTTGGCTGAGCACTGGCCACATGTGGCCCTCCTGGGGCCCGTGGAGATTAGAGGCCATATGATCTCTTGAATAACAATGGGAAATGAAATCAATAAGTATATTTTGTTAAATAGGCATTTAGAGTCTGGGCCCATGGACCAATGGGGTGTGATTTAAAAGTTGTTGATATTATAAACTTTGGAACTACCTTAGTTCCCCTGTTTGTGGACAGGAAAACTGAAGTGTGGACTCATTTTGTCAAACAAGACCCTTTCTCGGGTCTTAAGAAGAGATATTCTTTGTCCTGAGGCCCTGACCCTGGGTTTCCTGTGCATTTTTAGATTGATGCATCATGCCTTACGTGGGAAGGACAGCAGTTTCAGGGGAAAGCTGCCATTATGGAGAAGTTGACTGTAAGTAAGAGCCAAGCTTGGGTGTGGGCACTCCTTCCTTGCCCCTTCTGACCTCAGCCCACGGCCCATTCTTTCTCTTGCAGAGCCTTCCGTTCCAGAAAATCCAGCACAGCATCACGGCGCAGGACCATCAGCCCACGCCAGATAGCTGCATCATCAGCATGGTTGTGGGCCAGTTAAAGGTAGTAGTGCTGCTACAGTGTTATAGTAGTCCTGAGCAAATAGCAGAACTCTGGATCCCTGCCTTTCCTGTGTATGTGATCTGCTTATTAAGGGACAGCTAGATAAAGTAACTGTCTTGATCTGCAAAGTTCAATACAATAGCCATTAGTCATATTTGTTGTTGTTGTATTGTTGTTGTTGCTATTTGTTTGTTTGTTTTGTGATGATGGGGATTGAACCCAAGACCTTGCACATGGTTGACAAGAGTTCTACTACCAAGTTAAACCTCCAGCCCTGCAATTTTGTATTTTATTAAAATTAAATAAAATTTAAATGTAGTTTCTCGATTGTACTAGGTATATTTTAGATGTTCATGGTTAGTCATAATCTTTTGTACAGCACAGATACAGAACATTTCTATTATTGCAAAGTTATAATAGAGAACAATGATCTAGAGTATTTAGAGACAAGGTCTCACTGAGTTGCTGAGCTCCTTGCTTTTGCGAGGCTGGCCTTGAACTCGCGATCTTCCTGCGTCAGCTTCCCAGGCTGCTGGGATTACAGGCATGTGCCACCCAGCAGTGTGGAATATAGAAAGGAGACAAAAGGTATAGGAGAAGGGTCAGGCTATAGTGCTAAACCCTTGGGCCCCTAAACTGCCTCAGGGTATTAGATTATCCAGCTGGGTGCTAAGGGGCAGTCCCTTTCTGGAGCCGGCACTGCTATTACCTGACCTGGCTCCTCATCTGCCTAGAAAAGCAAATTTCTGGAACTCCTGCATTTTTCTTTCCCCTTCTCAAGACCTGTCATTCTTTCCAGCATGGTGGCACATGCCTACAATCCCAGCTCCTTGGGAGGTGGAAGCAGGAGGATCTCAAGTTTGAGGCCAACCTGAGCAACTTAGCAATACCCCATCTCAAAATAAAAACTAAAAGGGGCTGAGGATGTAGCTCCATGGTAGAGCACCCTCAGATTCAGTCCCTAGTATTGGGTGGGATCCAGACTTGTCAAACTTGTCAAACCTACCTGGCCCTTTGGACCCCTAGTAACTCTTGAAGGAACCTATTGTACTCCAACATATTAAAGTCAGATCATATTTTCAAAATACTTCTTTCATCCAGGTATGGTGGCTCACACCTATAATCCCAGCAATTTGGAAAGCTGAGTAGGATCACAAGTTTAAGGCTAAACTCAACAATTTAGTGAGTCTCTGTCTCGAAATAAAAAATAAATAAAAAGGGTGTTGCTTGGTGGTAAAGCACTCCTGGGTTCAATCCCTGGTACCAAAATAAAAAATAAAAAAGTTAAGTCTCTCTTCCCAAAACAAGAAAACTTAACTGCCCCTTGGCCAGGCCCCAGTCTCCTAGAAATACGTGTGTCAAGGTGGTGCTCACAGTAATAGTTTCACGTGCTTTCCCAAGGCTAGTTAGGACAGGGCTTCATAAGTCTAATATGGCTGTGGAAGGAGGGATATCCCAGCCTCTGCAGTGGACCCTGAGAGACATGCTTTCTGACTTTCCTGTCAGTTTCTCCTGTCTGTCCAAGATATTCTGTATCTAATTAGGCTCTCGGGATTTAAGAGGTATCTGCAGGGCTGGAGTTGTGGCTCAATTGTAGAGCGTTTGCCTATCGTGCCAGATACTGGGTTCGATTCTCAGCACCACATAAAAAAAAATAAAATAAAATGAAGATATTGTTTCATCTACAGCTAAAAATATTAAAAAATAAATAAATAAAAAGAGGAGCCGTGGTTGTGGCTCAGTGGTAGAATACTTGCCTAGCGTGCGTGAGGCGCTGGGTTTGATCCCCGGTACCACATAAAAATGAAAACAAATAAAATAAAGGTATTGTGTCCATCTTCAATAAAAAAATATTTTAAAAAAAAGGTATCTCCAAGATACTCAATGCCTACTTTCTTAGTTAGGATAGTTAACAGTGCCCCTTCCCACCTGGTTTCAGATTCTTCCTGATGTTTCTGTCTCACCTACAGTTCCCAATGACTGATTTGCTACTTTGTTGACATTAATTCCCAGAAACACAGTTGATGTTGGAGACACCACTGGTTAGCTGGACTCTTACTTTAGTTAGGCCTCATCCCACTTTTCTCCATTTTGGCTAGAGACTGCTGCTTGCCTTTCTTTTTCCATTACAGTGTTATATATTACACAACAGGAAACAGATCACCCAAGTTTATACTGTTTTTCCTCTGTCAATTTGTGATCCCATTGTGAATTCAGTTTTAAGTCTTTTCTCACCTAGCCCCTGTCAGTATTAGCAGTAGTTTCTCCAGATTGGATTGGATGGCATTATCAAATACTAAGACTGTTTGCAGGGTTTGTTTTTGTTTTTAATTTTGTTATTGTTATTTGTGTGTGTGTGTGTGTGTGTGTGTGTGCGCAAGTGCTGGGGATTGATTGAAAGGCAAGCACTCTACCAACTGAGCTATTTCCCCAGCCCTTGTTTGCATTTTTTTGATACTGTAAATTACATGGTAAGTACTAAAAGGTTCTTCAAAATTTTTGATCATTTGTGCCCAGAGATATGGGTTTGAAGGCAGGTATATTCTCTGCTTCATTGTTGAAGCTAGCTGGTGAAACAATCTATTTTTAATGCACATGGTAGTGGGAGCTGCCATCTGTTGGCTTGTATGTGCCCAGTACAGTGTTTGATACATTATATCAATTTGCATTCACATTAGTTATATTGGGATTTGAGACCAGGGCAGGAGGGTGTGATCCCAAAGTTGACATTCTGTGCCTTACTCCCCTACCACTAAATTCCTTTTCTGTTCTTGGTCCTCTTACAGAATCATTTTCTCTCTCCTCACAGGCTGATGAAGACCCTATCATGGGGTTCCACCAGATGTTCCTATTAAAGAACATCAATGATGCTTGGGTTTGCACCAATGACATGTTCAGGCTTGCCCTGCACAACTTCGGCTGACCTCCTCCTGGCCAGGCACTCATGCTGTTTCCTCCTCCCTCCTCTTCCCAATACTATCACACTCCTCCAGATGCTCCAAATATCATACACAAATAAGCAGGGCCACAGTGGGAGTGGGCGCAGTGCGCTGCTGCCACCAAGGTGTTGTGCATGATGTTTGGACACTAGCCTAGTTGCATCTGATGGGAGAAGTTTGTGTTGTACCAGCGCATGCCTTGGAAAGACTTAAGTAATGCAAAAGGTTGTCTTTTTTTTTTTTTTTTAATCTACTGACAAGTTGCTCTAGTAACCCAAAGAAGTGAAGGAGAAAGCAGCTGCCTCACCACCCAGATATTGATTTGTTCAGATGTTTCAATGCCTCATGATACAATAAAACACGAAATTTTTCTTAACAGTTTAAATTGTTTTAATTAGTTTAATAGTTGACTAGGCATCAACAGCTACCCTGTTCCATTGTCTCTCATGTCTCACCCTCCCACCTGTCCTAACTCAGCAGTACCTGCTGCAAGGAGAAAACAGGCAGAAGCACACTCTCAAGCCCTGTGGGCCAGAGTTCTCCACAGACTAGCTGGTCTTGGTTAAGCAAACAGGGAGAGTATGGTCTGGCCTGAGCTGCTTTTGCAAGGAAGCCAGTGCTGTCTGTTCTGACACCTGTGACCTCTGCCGTGGGTAGGTTCAGGGCTCTAGTAGCAGGAGAGGATCCTGAATCCTGTTGTTGCTGAAGAGATCTTTGCACACACAACCTACAAGGTTCAAGCCCTCTAGGCTGAGGAACAAAAATGACAGAGGGACCTCGTCTGTCACCAGAATGGACAGGATCCCATCCAGGGTGCCCCATATGCCCCAAGCTAAGCAAAGGGCAGCCCAGATCCTGTACCACCTGCTTGGGATATCATTGCCCACAGAGCTAGTCCCCACTGGGGTGGAATGTAGATTTGGAACAATGAGAGAAGTCGTCTGAGCATAAAGGATTCGTATTCATATGGTATCAGTTCTCAGACCTCTCGGACATTTCCTGTCCACCTCCTATTTGTTATACACACTGCACGCCTTCAAATCCTAGGAAGTCAACTATTAGGACATTTTTCTGCTCCTCAGTTTTGGGGGCAGAGGTCTTGTCCAGTAGAAATCTAGCCCTTCTGTCCTGAGACCACTGGATGGTGTAAACCTAGTAGCAAAGTAGTAACTGCAGACTATAACCAAACCCAGAATTTTGGGCTAATGCTGTCAGAGTTCTTAGGATTGGAAAGGGCACCCCAGCTCAGGCCGATCTGTAAAGGCATACCTTTCCCCTCACCCACTATGGGAGAAGGATAAGGATTTTCTCAGACCCCTCAGGTTTCCTGGCTAAACTGGGCACACACAGAGCTAGATGTGCTGTTTGTCAGGGCACATTTTCAGATTTCAGTGGGACTGGTCTCCAGCTGCTGTGTTTGGGGAAGTTTGGGTTGGGGAGAGGTAGATGCCTGCTGCCTCTTAAACCATCCTGTATAAAATCTGCAATACAGCTTCTTCCATGTATCTGTACCTGAAATGTCTGCAATAAAGAGGTGTTTGTAAACTATGGTTTCTTTCTTTCTAACCGGAGAGGAAGCCCCTTGGGACAAGGGATGCTGGGGGACAGTAGGAAACAATGACCTTTATGGTGGGACTATCTCCCCTGCCCTTGTAATTCCTGGACTTAATGACCTCGTGGGTCCCCTCGGGCCTTGGGTTATTCCAACCCATTTCCCAAAGGGGACACAGGCCTCTGTCAATTCAGTTTCTCCTGGTGGCCTGAGGAGCTCCACCCTAGGCGGTGGAGTTAATCCTGTCCTAGGTCTATCTAGACTTCATTTAGAGCAGACAGGAACTAGACTCGTCCCAGGGTGTCCTTGGACGAGTAGGGCTACCAGCCTGTTAACTGTACGTGGATTTTTGCTGCTCTTCAGTCTAACAGAACTCCGACCTCACTGGCACTGGGTGGAGGTTGCAAAGGGTGATAGGCTTCTGTAGAAGCTAGGCATTCGCCCCTACCCCGGAACCTTTCTTCTTTCGTCCTCCCAGGTTCCGGGAGCGGAGGCTTTTGGGGGCCGGAAGTGGAGGCGGTTGGTGAGGTTGGCGGGGCTCTGGACGCTGCACGGGCGGCGGTTTAGGAGCTGCGGGTGGACTGAGCGTGGTTACCGGCGCCCAGCTCTCTGCCCCATCGGGGCTGGGCGAGGCTGGGCGGTGCGCGGCGGCAGCGGAACGAACGCCGTCCGGGCGGAGCGCCTGCGGCTGGGCCCATGGCCTCTTGCGCGAGCATCGACATCGAGGACGCCACGCAGCACCTGCGGGACATCCTCAAGCTGGACCGGCCCGCGGGAGGTGAGCGGGGATAGCGCGGGTTGGCCCTCCGCAAGCAGGGGAGTAGGTGGCGTGGATCTGAACCATTCTCAGAGCCCGCAGTTCCTCTAGGTCCTTTAGGCCGGTGAGGGCAGACCAAGTCAAAATCCCTAAGCGTACTGGGCGACTGGTGCAGACCCCTGGGTATGACCCCTCCCCATCCTGACGCCAGATATCCCGTCTCATCCTTGAGAGTCTCAGCTGAAGGTGAGGTCCCTTCTTTGAACCGAGGCGCCCCTCTGGTTTCCTGGCCACAAAGACTGGTATTCTTGGTACTGGCCCAGCGCCCCTAGCCTTTCGCGGTGGATCAGAGGCCTACAGTTAAGCGCTGTGCTGAAGAACCTCTGGTCATTCTCTACAACTTGCTCTTCCCTCTGGAATGCGACTCTAGGCCTGCTGTTGCTCTGAAATCTATTTTTTGGAGGAAGGTGGCCAGCCCCAATTCCGTGTTCTTTCTGTGATGAAGGCAAATCACAGATTGCACAACCTTGATTGGATTAGGTTTCAAACATCTGCAAGCCTAGCTTGTTCCAGTTCATTTAAATATCACTAGTGATACTTCTGAAGCTCTCTTGCTTGCCAAGAGCCCCCGAACAGAGCTAACAGGGTTGCAATAAAATGTTGTCATTGTAAAAGAATACTGTTTTGGTACTGTTATGGAAATAGGGTGGAGGGAGAATGGAGCTGGAGATGCAGAGGGCAGATCTGAGAGAGGAGACTGTTTAGGCTAGGTCTCATAATAAGGACGGATCTTGGGTATCAGGAAAGGCACCCAAGGCACCTTTTTAGATGCCACATGTTACAAAAAGTTGTAGTGGTTAAAGGATTGGCTTGAGATGGTGGTATGGGTGTGCGGAGGCCACATTGAGAATTGGTGTTTATACTTTCTGGATGGCCTAGTCTGGCTGCTTCTGGAAGCAGGCACTGGTGGTTAGCTCCAGGTGGGTTTAGGTAACTCATACTCTGCGGAAATCTATTTGCTGCCTGAGACCATTGGGCCCTTTGACACATACTTTGTGTGCTCCCTTTCCTCATGAGTGTAGCTTGTGCCTCAAATGTCCATATCATCTGCTGAGCAGACTACACTCCACAGAGATTTGGTAGAGCTTGGCATGACCAACCACATACAGCCTGAGCCTCCAGTTTATCTTCATGGTAGGCTGCCTGAAAGGGAGAGTGATCACCTTTTCCCTGAGCAGCTATGGTGGCTCTGAATCTTGTGAAGTGACCTGGAGGCTTTCCTCCTAACTCCATTGTTTATTGATTGGCACTTGATTTTCATTTGCCAAGTAGTTCTTGCTTGTCTCCTCCCCACGAAGGACCAAGTCATACCTCATACGGTCTTGTAACTGGAAATTTGCTATGTTCCTTGCTTCCTGGGAGTTTTGGCAGTGGTGTATGAGCCAGTGAGAGTGCTCAAAAACCAGCCAGTGCAAACAGTTAAGATGTTGTCTTTCCTAACACCATGCTTCACCCTATAGTTTATCTCCTTTTTGTTCAGCTCCTTCGTGTACATTTCCCCAGAGTTTACCTGTCTGAGATGACTTCAGAGCGATTTCTGTTTGGGACAGGACCCTTGCTTTCTTACTGCCACATTTATTCAGGCCTTAGGAGCCTTTATCTCCAAACCCTGCCACTGCTTTGGTAATAGGCCCTGGTTTATCTGTCACCAGATTCTTAGTTTGTATGCTGCCTTAAAGCAACCAACCTACTGGCCGAAGCTGACCATATCACCTTTTCCTTTAAAATTCTTTTGTGGGGTTGGGAATGTAACTTAGTAGTAGAGTACTGGCCTAGCATGTACAAGGCCCTGGGTTCTATTCCCAGCACTTCTAAAAAAGAAGAAAAAAAAAATTGTGGTTCTCATTGTCCACAGGGAGAGTCTAAGCCATCTCAGTGTCATACCTGAGGCCTCTGCAGCCTTGGTTTCCCTCCATTTTCCTGCTTTTCTTTTGTTGTGATTACAGTGATTATAATAGTGAAGGTGAGGTCCCTTCTTTGAACCGAGGCGCCCCAACCACATTGAACTCTCATCTCCTAGGTTGAGAGGTGAGGACACAAGCTAAGGGCTTTACCTGGGTGCCCAGTATAGAATGGAAGTAGGCTCATTCCCAAGGAGGGAGGTGAGCAAGGGAAGCTGTGGATCTGAGAACAATGGACCAGGCAAAGCTGGTCATCTGGGACTAGAAATCTTTACCAGGTGGCCTTTGCCATGCTCTCTCTCAAGTGTTCCTCTTGGAACACCTAGGCTGACCCCGATGTGATATTATCTGGCTTCACACATGCTAGATAGGCACTCTACTACTGAGCTATACCTTCAGCCCCATTAGAGGATCTTTAATGGCATGTATCCCTCCTCCAGGTGGAAGAACCTCATGTTCATCCTTGGTTCTTATATCAGCATTTATAGAATGAAATATAAACAAAGGGCCCTCCTCCCCATGGACATACTATGTTCAGTTTTTTTCCTAGAGCACCTCATGGTCCAGAAGGAAGTTCTATTGTAAGAGGGGCTAGTGGGAATGTGTAACAACCTTATCAGGGTGTCTCTCTTTCCCCAGGCCCCAGTGCAGAGAGCCAGCGGTCATCTAGTGCCTATAATGGAGACCTCAATGGGCTCCTGGTACCAGACCCCCTCTGCTCAGGTGATGGTACCTCAACAAGTAAGCCTGGTCTGCGGATCATACCACCCATTAACCTGCAAGAGAAACAGGTCATGTAAGTAGCTGGGAGATGGCAAATGTGCTGATGGTACTTTGGGGGCGTCTGCTAAATGAGGGCAAGAGGTGCCAGCAGCCTCTGCTGCTCCTGCTCTGGATGACCTGGGACAGAGCACTCAACCACATTGAACTCTCATCTCCTAGGTTGAGAGGTGAGGACACAAGCTAAGGGCTTTACCTGGGTGCCCAGTATAGAATGGAAGTAGGCTCATTCCCAAGGAGGGAGGTGAGCAAGGGAAGCTGTGGGTCTGAGAACAATGGACCAGGCAAAGCTGGTCATCTGGGACTAGAAATCTTTACCAGGTGGCTGTGTCTTCTCCTTTTCTAATCTTGCCGTTAAGGTATACCAGACATACGTAACCCTACCATTAAGCTTTTGGGTGAATAAAACAAAGTTTGTGCACCTCTCTCTCCAGCTGCCTTTCTGGAGATGACAGCTCCACCTGCATTGGGATTTTGGCCAAGGAGGTAGAGATTGTGGCCAGCAGTGACTCCAGCATTTCAAGCAAGGCACGGGGGAGCAACAAGGTAGGTACCAGGATACTGTGGCACATATAATGTATGGAGACACACCCAGCCTCTCCCTTCTCTCCCATGAGTCCAGTTCCTGTGGGTACCACCCTGACAAACAGCATGCCTCTATTTCAGGGAGCCAGGCTTTGCTGTCAAACCTCTGTGGGAATCTGGCTCAAGAGATTTCTGTGAATGACTGGGTTTTCATCTGTGTCCTCTCCATCCCCAGAGTTGTTGAGATTGCTGAGGCTCAGAGTTGCTTCAGCCCTCAGTTTCTTTGACTTTTCCTCACTCTGGGTTTTCAGGTGAAAATCCAGCCTGTTGCCAAGTACGACTGGGAGCAGAAGTACTACTATGGCAACCTAATTGCTGTGTCCAACTCTTTCTTAGCCTATGCCATTCGTGGTGAGTAGGGGCTCTGGGTTGTAGGAAGTATTCTGCTGGAAGCTCCAATTTGGGACCACTCAGACCTTAGGATACATTGGGAGGCTTCTCTGGACTGCCCTAACCTCTGTCAGGCCTGGTGGAGCTGGGTAGGAAAGCCAAGCTTGAGATGGTGGCAGTGAGGCAGGCAAGGGCAGAATTTCTGTACGATTTGTTGCCTAGGCCTAGATGTTTGCTCATGGCTCCCTGCTCTCTTGATTACAGCTGCCAACAATGGCTCAGCAATGGTGCGAGTGATCAGTGTCAGCACTTCAGAGCGGACCCTACTTAAGGGCTTCACAGGCAGTGTGGCTGATCTGGCCTTTGCACACCTCAACTCTCCACAGCTGGCTTGCCTGGATGAGGCAGGCAACCTGTTTGTGTGGCGCTTGGCTCTGGTTAACAGCAAAATTCAGTATCCATTCCCAGGCATGGAGGCTGACGAAGAGTGGGCAAAGTGGGGGTTGCCATGCATATTTAATCATCCATGTGTCTAGCCCTTAACACCCTGCTCAGAGAAGAGATCTTGGTCCATATCCGGCAGCCAGAGGGCACGCCACTGAACCACTTCCGAAGGATCATCTGGTGCCCCTTTATTCCTGAGGAAAGTGAGGACTGCTGTGAGGAGAGTAGCCCAACAGTGGCCCTGCTGCATGAAGACCGGGTGAGGGGGTCAGACATGGTGGAGAAGGTGAAAGCAGCCATATTATATGAATGGGTTGAACACTCACCTCCTTGTACCTCCAGGCTGAGGTGTGGGACCTGGACATGCTCCGCTCCAACCACAGCATGTGGCCTGTTGATGTCAGTCAAATCAAGCAGGGATTCATTGTGGTAAAAGGCCACAGCACGGTAGGCTTACAGCTGATTGCTTCCTTGTCCTCCTTCTCTTCCACATTCTCCTCATCTATTTCCCGTATTCACAGCTGTCCAGATAGCTTTACCAGCACTATGCCCATGGGGACTTAGCATAAAGTAGTTCTTACCTATGGAACTTCATTCTTAACCTAGTTGTACCCTGCAGGTCTGGACTTCTCTGTAGCGCCCCCCATTCAGTCAGTCACAAAACATGTGAATCCACAGGGGTCAATCCAGTTTCCTACCATCTTCATTTGGGAGGGTCTCGTTTCCACCTTGGTCAGATAGCAAAGCCCTTTGGCTTCTTCCCAGTGTCTAAGTGAAGGAGCCCTCTCTCCTGACGGGACTGTCCTAGCTACTGCAAGTCATGATGGCTATGTCAAGTTCTGGCAGATCTACATTGAGGGGCAGGATGAGCCACGGTAAGGCAAAGCCTGAGGGACCAGGACCCCCTTTGCCTCAGGAACAGGAACAAATCACTCATTCAGGTCCCTCATCTGCCTGCCTTCAGGTGTCTACATGAGTGGAAGCCTCATGATGGGCGGCCCCTCTCCTGCCTCCTATTCTGTGACAATCATAAGAAACAGGACCCTGAGTGAGTGAGTGGGATATAGGCATGTGGTGGGCTAGACCATGGACTCCCACCCAGCTGGAGACCTACCAACCACTTGTGCTTTGTGGGTTTGTAGGGTCCCATTCTGGAGGTTCCTCATTACTGGTGCTGACCAGAATCGGGAGTTGAAGATGTGGTGCACAGTGTCCTGGACCTGCCTACAGACCATTCGGTAAGCAGGACTTTGGCGGGGAGCAGGCAGAGGTGGCAGGGTGGGAATGTGCCTTCTGTGAATTCTCAGTCTTACCTAGCCTGTTTGTTGGCTTCCTAGCTTCTCCCCAGATATCTTCAGCTCAGTGAGTGTGCCCCCCAGTCTCAAAGTTTGCTTAGACCTCTCAGCAGAATACTTAATTCTCAGTGATGTACAACGAAAGGTAGGCTGTCATGGGAGCACTCTGGGCAGAGCCAGTATCACTGGGAAGGACTGAAGGGACTCATAGTTTCTAAAGCTGAGTTTGGAATGTGGCACCCATGCAGGTCCTATATGTGATGGAGCTGCTGCAGAACCAGGAGGAAGGCCGTGCCTGCTTCAGCTCCATTTCAGAGTTCCTGCTTACCCACCCTGTGCTGAGCTTTGGCATCCAGGTTGTGAGTCGTTGCCGGCTGCGGCACACTGAAGTGCTGCCTGCTGAGGAGGAAAATGATAGCCTGGGGGCTGGTGAGCTGCTCCAGAGTCAGGCCTGGTATTGGTGTGTGGGGTGGTACTGAGGTGCAGAGCTGGCTAGAAGCTTAAGGTATCCAATCTGTCCTTTTAGAGGGTTCTCATGGAGCTGGTACCATGGAGTCTGCAGCTGGCGTACTCATCAAGCTCTTTTGTGTGCATACTAAGTGAGTGTGTCAGGAAGTCCCATCCAGGCCCTGCCTGTGTTCCTCCCCATTCCACTGACCTTGGCCCCTTTGAGCACTCTGTTCTCCCCCACGCCCTTTTCTTGCAGGGCCTTGCAAGATGTACAGATCCGTTTCCAGCCACAGCTGAACCCTGATGTGGTGGCCCCACTCCCCACTCACACTGCCCATGAGGACTTTGGTGAGTTAGAAGTGAAAGAAACAGGTTGGACTGACAGTGGTGTGAGATCTGACTCAAGTGGCAGCTTTCCCCACAGCCTTTGGAGAGTCTCGGCCTGAACTGGGCTCTGAGGGCCTGGGATCAACCACTCACGGCTCCCAGCCTGACCTCCGACGCATTGTGGAGCTGCCTGCACCTGCTGACTTCCTCACCCTGAGCAGTGAAACCAAACCCAAGTTGATGACACCTGATGCCTTTATGACACCCACTGCCTCCTTGCAGCAGGTAGCTCCCTTAAGTAGGGGGAGTGGGAATGCCCCACCCAGGCCATAGTGCTTATTCTCTGCATCTCTTCAGATCACTGCATCCCCCAGCAGCAGCAGCAGCAGCAGCAATAGCAGCAGTAGCAGCAGCAGCAGTAGTAGCAGCAGCAGCTCTCTTACAGCTGTGTCTGCTGTGAGTAGCACCTCAGCTGTGGATCCCTCCTTGCCCAGGTGAGGTAAAGGTCAGAGTTGGGGAATGGTAGGGGCTAGTGCCAGGTGATGCCAAGCTCTGACTACTGATACCTTGGCCTTCCCACCACCAGGCCACCTGAAGAGTTGACCTTGAGCCCCAAATTGCAGCTGGATGGCAGTCTGACAATGAGCAATAGCAGCAGCCTGCAGGCAAGCCCACGCAGCCTCTTGCCCAGCCTGCTCCCAGGCCCAGGCGATAAATTGACTCCCAAAGGGCCCGGGCAGGTGTGTGTGCATGTATGTGAAGTGCTGGGTAACTGGTGGTTGGCTGCAGGGGAAGTTGGCAGCCTCTTCCTGCACTCTTTCTTTGCTGACTTGTTCTGTCTCAGATGCTCCCTCAGGGGTCAGATCAGTCTTCCATGTTCCCTGGAGGCTATCTTCTCAGTTTCTCCATCCCCACTTCCTTTCTTGGGCTGTAGCCCTGTTTTTGACCTGCATCTCCCTTCCTAGCTGTCCCATCTCATCACTACTGATTCCAGTGCCTCCTGACTGTGGTCCCCTACCTCCTTTCACTTAAACCCACATTTTTCACTCACTCCAGGTATCTGCTACTGCCTCTGCACTGTCCCTGGAGTTACAGGAAGTGGAGCCTTTGGGGCTACCCCAGGCCTCCCCCAGTCGTACCCGCTCCCCTGATGTTATCTCCTCAGCTTCTACTGCCCTGTCCCAGGATATTCCTGAGATCGCATCTGAGGCCCTGTCACGTGGCTTTGGCTCCTCGGCTTCTGAGGGCCTTGAGCCAGACAGTATGGCCTCAGCTGCCTCAGCACTACACCTACTATCCCCACGGCCCCGGCCAGGACCCGAGCTTGGCCCCCAACTTGGCCTGGATGGAGGCCCTGGGGATGGGGATCGACATAGTACCCCCTCACTCCTGGAAGCAGCCTTGACTCAGGAGGCTGCCCCTGCTGACAGTCAGGTCTGGCCTACGGCACCTGACATTACTCGGGAGACCTGTAGTACCCTGGCAGAGAGGTGAGGAGCTAGAAGAGAGAAAGTATGTTGGTGGGAGGGACCTCAGGAAGAATCATCCACTGCTGAGTCCACCTGTCCCTTCAGCCCCAGAAATGGTCTCCAGGAAAAGCATAAAAGCTTGGCCTTCCACCGACCACCTTATCACCTGCTACAGCAACATGATAGCCAGGACACCAGTGCTGAACAAAGGTGGGAGTCACCCTGTACCATTCTTCCAACAAGGGAGAACTAGCAGGTGGATAGGTGCTTACCCCCTCCTTCCCCTTCCCACAGTGACCATGATGATGAGGTAGCCAGTCTTGCTGCTGCCTCAGGAGGCTTTGGCACCAAAATTCCCACTCCCCGCCTGCCTGCCAAGGACTGGAAGACCAAGGGATCCCCTCGGACCTCACCCAAGATCAAGAGAAAAAGCAAGAAGGATGATGGGTAAGAAGAGTCCTTGGGCCAGGGAGAGGGGTGGTCTCTAGGCTGCCTGATGTGGCCTGAGGTACTTCTTGCCTATGGCAGGGATTCAGCCATGGGATCCCGGCTCACAGAGCACCAGGTAAGTGAAGGAGCTCTTCCTACCCATTGGAACCCATCCTTCAAAGGCTCTGGGCTATTTCCCTGGTCTGGTGGGTAGGGATAGGTGGGGCAGGCATCATGTGATTCTCAGTGATACTGGCAGGTGGCAGAGCCTCCTGAAGACTGGCCAGCACTAATTTGGCAGCAGCAGAGAGAATTGGTAGAGCTGCGTCACAGCCAAGAAGAGCTGCTGCAGCGTCTGTGTGCCCAACTCGAAGGCCTGCAGAACACTGTCACAGGCCATGTAGAACGTGCCCTTGAGACCCGGCATGAGCAGGAACGTATCCTTGAGGGTGATGGCACAGCATGGTTTAGAGGAGGGGTAGCCTTCTTAGCTTGGGAAGGGATATGCTCTGGGATTGTTCCTTAGCTACAGTGCAGAACGGCGTCTAGAGAGGGCACTGGCTGAGGGGCAGCAGCGGGGTGGGCAACTGCAGGAGCAGCTGACACAACAGCTGTCCCAAGCACTATCTTCTGCTGTGGCTGGGCGGTTGGAACGTAGCATACGAGATGAGATTAAAAAAACAGTTCCTCCATGTAAGTTTTGCTTGAAGATTTCTTTTGGGTGGGCCAGTGGGAATAGGTGAACCTGTCAGACTTAATCTCCTGATTCCACCTTTCTCTTCTTCCCCTGCCCCAGGTGTCTCCAGAAGTCTAGAGCCTGTAGCAGGCCAACTGAGCAATTCAGTGGCTACCAAGCTCACAGCTGTAGAGGGCAGCATGAAAGAGAACATCTCTAAGCTACTTAAGTCCAAGGTGCTATAGGGCCCAAGATTGGGGTGGTGGCTAGTTCCGACCAGGTTGGGCTCAGGCTTTCAATTTGGCCTCTCCCTGTACCTCAGAATTTGACAGATGCTATCGCCCGAGCAGCTGCAGACACATTACAGGGGCCAATGCAGGCTGCCTACCGTGAAGCCTTCCAGAGCGTGGTGCTGCCTGCCTTTGAAAAGAGCTGCCAGGCCATGTTCCAGCAAATCAATGATAGCTTCCGGCTGGGCACACAGGAATGTAAGTGGGGTTGTATAACCCAGTGTAGGAGGGGCTGACTATTCACTCTTCATCCCTCTTATGATCCCCATGGTCGCCTCTCAGACTTGCAACAGCTAGAGAGCCACATGAAGAGCCGGAAGGCACGGGAACAGGAGGCCAGAGAGCCTGTGCTTGCCCAGCTTCGGGGCCTGGTCAGCACACTGCAGACTGCCACTGAGCAAATGGCAGCCACTGTATCTAGCAGTGTTCGGGCTGAAGTACAACACCAGCTGCATGTGGCTGTGGGCAGGTATGTAGGCAGGGCTTTGGGCAAGGTGGGGTGTTTGGGATTGGCCAGACTTTGCTTCCTGTCCACCTCTGTCTCCCTTCCCTTTTCAGCCTGCAGGAGTCAATTTTAGCACAGGTACAGCGCATTGTTAAGGGTGAGGTGAGTGTGGCTCTCAAGGAACAGCAGGCTGCCGTCACCTCCAGTATCATGCAGGCCATGCGTTCAGCTGCTGGCACACCTGTCCCCTCTGCCCACATCGACTGCCAGGCCCAGCAAGCCCATATTTTGCAGCTCTTGCAGCAGGGCCACCTCAATCAGGCCTTCCAGCAGGTATGACAGCATTTGGCCCTAGTAAGGTTCAGGTATCTTCTGACAAGACCTACACACCACACATTCCATTCCCTCCACCAAGCTGTGGGCTGTCTGACAGACTTTTTTATTCTCTTTGACCTCCAAGCCATTGCCTGTGCCATTCTTTTGTTCAGGATCCCTTTTTTCCTATCTCAGCTCACCTTGCCTTATGACCATTCTTCTAAGGAACCTTTCTTTTCTTTTCTTTTTTTTTTTTAATATTTTTTAGTTGTTGATGGACCTTTATTTTATTTATTTGTATGTGGAGCTGAGAATTGAACCCAGTGCCTCACGCATGCTAGGCAAGCATGCTACCACTGAGCCACAACCCCAGCCCCTTCTCAGGAAACTTTCTTTCTAATCTTTTTATTGATAGGGTAAAATACAGCCCTCCAGTTCTCTGGGTCCCTGAGTATCCTCCTCTGGAGCCCTTAGCACCCAACTCTGTGGTTCTCCTCCCCGAGGCCACACACCACAGACAAGCAGGCATTCTATCCTAATACTAGCCATAAATGCTGCTGCCCCCAGGCGCTGACAGCTGCTGACCTGAACCTGGTGCTGTATGTGTGTGAAACGGTGGACCCAGCCCAGGTTTTTGGGCAACCTCCTTGCCCACTCTCCCAGCCTGTGCTCCTTTCCCTCATCCAGCAGCTGGCATCTGACCTTGGCACTAGAACTGACCTCAAACTCAGGTGAGTATGTGTAGTAAGAGAGTAGGAGATAAGCTGATAGTGGGGGTGAGAAGGGAAGCAGAAACACCCACTCATGCCTGATTCCCTTCCCTAATTTTCTCCACTCATTTCCCCCATCCTCATTCATTGAAAGGTTTAGACTTCCCTTATCATCTGTCCCTCTGGGCTTCAATGCCACCAGGGGGCACTCCTATCTATTGGCACCCACCTGTAGCCTGTGCTTTTCCCCCCATTCTCAGCTACCTGGAAGAGGCTGTGATGCACCTGGACCACAGTGATCCCATCACTCGAGACCACATGGGCTCCGTCATGGCTCAAGTGCGCCAGAAGCTATTTCAGTTTCTGCAGGCTGAGCCACACAACTCACTGGGCAAAGCAGCCCGGCGTCTTAGCCTAATGCTGCATGGCCTTGTTACCCCCAGCCTCCCTTAGCAGCTAAGCCTGCCTTGTGTAGGGGTGGGTGGCACTGAAGACCAGTAGACAGGCGTCGGCCAAGATTGGGATCACATCTGCTATTTACTTGCTCAGGCCTCCACCTCTAGTATTTGGGGATTGGGGATGCAGGGTATTCTGGCCGTGGTCTACAGATTGTGGTAATCGGTAGGGTAAGGCTGGGCCCAGGGCAGGTATTGTGCCTTCTTGGGTTCTGCCATTCCTAGAGCATGACCCCAAGATCGTGACACCACTTGAGTTGAATTTTCCATGTTCCTTTTTACCTCTGATTTGGATCTTTTTGTTTTTGAAAAACATTGAGAAATTCAATTAAATGCTTTTGGAATAAAACCTTATGTGTGTGGTTTTGGTGTGTCTTTAGTGAGACTGATGACTGCCCTTTCTCCCTCTGGGGAGATCTAAGTCAGCCCATCCCTGGGGCCTGGACATCTGTTCTCATCAACTCCACTGCCTTCTCAGAGCTCCCCTCCAACTCCCAGGGCAAGGGTCCTCAGACCATCTCAGCAGGAACCTGGGCCTCTCAGGGCATGTCGGCTCTCTGGGGGCACCTCTTCACCCTTCTGCCAATCTGGGAGCTGGGGGCGGAGCCAACAGCCTGCTTCGAGCCCTGCCCATTCCTAGCTTCCATCCAATCATGGTCCCTCCCTCCGTGGGCTGGGCCGGCCGGCTGCACTCCAAGCTGCTAGCTCCCGCATTAGGCTCTCAGCCAGGGACCATGCGCTGCTGCTGCTGCTGCTGCTGCTGCTGCCGCCGCCGCTGCTATCAGCGGCCGCCCGGTGTCCTGAAGCTGTTGCTTTTGCTGCCACTCGGTGAGTGCGGGAGCCTGGACCCAGACCAGGCCGCAAACCCTCTTGCTTGTCTCCCATCATGCTGGGTATAGAGTGTGGGAGCCGGGAGTGCTGCTTTCCTAGTGCCAGGCGCCAGGGTGGATAGGTGTTCTGAGGGCCCCAGGAAAGTGTGAATGGTTTCATGATGGAAAGTGAGGAACAAATTGAGCCCCAGCTGTGGGGGAAGGACCTTGAAATTCTGAAGTTCCTCTTCTGATAAAGGGAAACCCATTACCTCTGGCAGGACTCCTAGACTAGCCTTGGGATTCCTGAAGTTCTCTGAGGGTCTGGCCTGGATCCCTATCCCTGGCTATGTTGCCCAATCTCATCTAAAACACTTATCTTTGGTGTGAGGTGGGAGGGTCATGCGAAGCTTATGAAGGATGCAGAGATAGTGCCCCACCTGCCTCTAGCCCCAATCCCTCCATTCTCTCCTGACTTCTTCCCTTAAACCATCTTCACTTCACCTAGAGCCCCAAGAGCTCAGGAGGAACCCACTTCTGGGACACACAGTTCCTGCTTCTGCATCTTGGTCTAGGTCCTGCCTTAAAGGCAGGTGATCCCTAGACATGCCCCTCAGCTCCCAGGGGTGCTCTTTTCACGCTGAGTCATGTCCCTAGAGCACTCCCAAGGTAAACAAGCCCCTGGGGGTGGGGGGTGGGGGGTGGGGAATGGCCCGGCTTATTCTGTCAACCATTCTTCACCCCCTCTCCCCAGTCCTTTTACCCCTACTAGCAGCAGCCACAGAGGCTCCAAACCGCTGTGACACCATATACCAGGGCTTTGCCGAGTGTCTCATCCGCTTGGGGGACAGCATGGGCCGCGGAGGCGAGCTGGAGACTGTCTGCAGGTACCAGCAGGTGGGAGGCAGAGGGCAGGTGGGAGGCAGAGGGCAGGTGGGAGGCATAGCCCTATCCGCGCCACCCTTGGAGCTAAACTTCCTTCCCATTCTAAAGCCCCACCCCAACCTAACCCCTCAATCCCATTTCCTAACAGGTCCTGGAATGACTTCCATGCCTGCGCCTCTCGGGTCCTGTCAGGCTGCCCAGAGGAGGCGGCTGCTGTGTGGGAGTCTCTGCAGCAAGAAGCTCGCCGGGCCCCACATCCGGATAACTTGCATACATTGTGTGGTGCCCCGGTGCGGGTCTGGGAACGCGGCACTGGCCCGGAGACCAACCAAGAAACACTACGGGCTACAGCAGCTTCACCCGCTGGGGCCCCTGCGCCCCTGCTGCTGGTTGCTGTTCTGGTGCTCGCCTACCGCCTGGGGCCTCTGGCCTAGTCAGTCGGGTCAAGTAGCAGCGCCCACGCCTCCAACCCTGCGCGGGCAGTCGCTGTCTGGGCTCTGCAGAGCGCGCGGCTTTCATTAAAGGTATTTATATTTGCACTAAGCTCCTTCCTTTCTCGCAGCTGCGACTCACTTAATTGGGAAAGGAGGCCCCAGAAACTGATCCCCAGCACAGGATGGGCTTGGCCAAAGGCTGCCACAGGGGACTCCTTAGGAACATACATTTCCCCCAACGCAGAGCTTTCCATTACACTAATCTCAAGAGTTCTGGTTGAGATCTGCCGGAATGCGAAGTTGTTCTCTGCCTTTTGGGGCTTGCTCGGTGGGGGACCAGATGAGGTCTGGCAGACGAAAGTTCTAAGATCCACACTTCTAATCCTGCATACCCCTTCTATTCTGTCCCCTTGGGAACGGGTGAGGTGGTGTTTGCCCTTGGCCTCACCCCAGCTGCCCAGGCTCCTTTCAGCTTCCAAGCTCCTGATCCTATCTGATCCTCCTCCCTCTGTTGAACTATTACTCAGGTTCAAAACTGCTTAGGCTCTGTGCTCAGTTCCCCTCCTCCTCCAAGGGTAATAGTCCTTTGGAAGGGGGGCTTGTCCCAAAAAGTGGGGATCCCCTGTCTTAGTCCACGTTCAAATTCTTGAGAAAATCTGAAGCTACAGAAACTGGGTTTATAATGAGGGATCTCTGGCTTTTACTCTCCACAAGCCTGTTCTTTCAGAAGAGGTGTGCATGTGTGCAGAGCCCCTATTCATCCTGGTGGAAAGGAAGGTGAGACTCAGCATGGGCAGAAACTGGCGGAGACCTCAGAGAGAGGGAACCTGATTTCAAGATACCACCCCAAGGCTTCTGTGGGCACTGCCTTGGCCTCCTCACTTGCTTCTATTATCACCTCCACTTTACTTTCTTGTCATAGTCATCTTCTTTTTTTCTTGAGGTACTGAGTGTTGAACCCAGGGCTTTGTACAAGCTAAACAAGCACACTACCTCTAAGCTACATCCCCAGTCTTTTTAAATTTTTTGTTCATCTATTTATTTTTTTCTGTATTGAAGATTGAACCCAGGGGCATTCTATATTCTATATTCCCATCCTTTTAAATTTTTCTTTGAGATTAGGGGTTATTGAGGCTGGCTTCAAACTTGCAATCCTCCTGCCTCAACTTCCCCAGTAGCTGGAATTACAGATATAAGCCATCACATCTGGCTTATTCTCTACTTCCTGAATGAAAATCTGATGACTGTGTTCCTACCCCTTGTCTGTAACGCCCTGTATAAACCAGTTTTGTCCACTCCTACAACCCACTCTGTAGTAACACAGAGGAGTTGTCTACCTATCCAGTCCTTCAGGACAGAAGAAGCTTCAGAGAGGACACAGCACTCTCAAGGGGGTGACAGGACATGGGATGTCAGACCTAAAAGTGGTGCAGGAAAGGTGGGCTGACATGGAAAAGACTTTACAAGAGACATCCAAAGCAATCATTTGGGAAGGAGGAAGCAAGAGAGTTTTGCAGGCCAGGCCTACACTGAAGTTTATGCTGAAAGGGTGTCACCCTTCAGGACAGTCAGGCCTGATGAGATCCTTGCTTAGGCAACAGGTGTCTCTAGAGACCTCTACCCAGGTATGTAGAAACTCTACATCATTCATGTTTCCTAAACATTCATATGACTAACTCAGATGCTTTATCTCCCTTTCTCTGCCCTGACTCTACGTTTGCTCCTGTGCTTCATTTATCTGGACTTCTATCCCCACTTTCATCAACAAGACCTTGTCCATCTTCTCACATCACCTGAAGGGGAAAGTACAGGGGGCGCAGATTTATCCCCTTTGACCACTAGAATTTTCCAGGAAGAAAGCAGGCTTTTTATTCTTCTGTGTCTGTGCATCTATTATTTTTTGTTCAAAATATCATTCTTGGGCTGGGATTGTGGCTCAGTGGTAGAGCATTGCCTAGCATATGTGAGGCACTGGGTTGGATTCTCAGCACCATATATAAATGAATAAAATAAATAAGGATCCATCAACAACTAAAAAATATTAAAAACACCAAAATACCATTCTCCGTTTTCTCCTGGTAAATTCCTACTTCTTGTTTAGTATCCTCTCCTCCCTAACACTGACTTCGACCTGAATTAAAGCCACCTCTAGGTCTACACAGATCCTGGGCTTTCTGCTGCCTCGGTACTAATAGCACTGGCTTATTATTGTCAAGTCCAGGTCAGAATTTTCCACTGTGTTGAAGAGGTTGAAGCAAGAATATGGAAAGTTTGAGGCCGGCCTTAACTAATTATTGAGGCCCAAAGCAATTTAGTGAGACCCTGTCTCAAAAGAAAAAAAAATTAAAGGGCTGGGAGTGTAGCTCAGTGGTAAAGCACTCTGGGTTCAATCCCCACTACCCCCCCCCCAAAAAAAAAAATCCCCACTGTGGACTCCTCAAGAACAAGGAATTCTTGCTGTGTTTCTAGCACTCAACCTAGGGCTGGGAATAAAGAGTGTGCATAGAGTATATGAAATGAAAGAATATCTAAGCCCAGCACAGAAAGTATTTCAAAAGCTTGAACTGAGGGAGATATAGCTCAGTTGGTAGAGTGCTTGCCTCGCATGCACAAAGCCCTGGGTTCAATCCCCATCACCACTCACACACAAAAAAGGCTTGGACTGAGAATACCCCAACATAGGCAATGTGTCATGTTGGGGCAGTCTCCTCAGCTTGGGCATATTGTTAGGAGGGAAGGTGCTGGTTTTCCAGACTCTCAAAGTCTTCCAGAGCCAGTTGTGGTGGGTGGCCAGGAGCAGCTTGCTTCCAAGAGCAGGGGCTTGGCTGCACTGACCATCACTGGGGGATTACCATCCTTCTGCTCTGACCTACTTTTCCCCTGATTTTTTGCTCCCTAAGTCCCTACCCTTCCATGGAGTGCAGTGATGGGGGAGATGAGGGAGGGTGGAAAGAATCTGCTCCCTGGCCGGAGGCTTAAGGGCTTTGTGTGTTTTATCCCAAAGCTAGAGGAGAGGGGTGGGCTGATAGCCAAGCAAACTGGGCCCTGGGCACAGATGCCTAGGCTAGAGCATCACAGTGATAGTGTTTCACATTTGTAGCTCTGGAGATGAGGAGTAGTTTATTTCAGAAAAGAGTCCAGGGGTTGGATTGCGTAGACCCCAGTCCCTTTTGCCTCAATATTCTTCTTCACTGCAGGGCCTCCTGCTCTTCCCCAGAGCCCAGAACAGGACCTGTTTGTAGGGCTTAATAAATATTTGTAAATTTACTGAATATCTTTAAAACGGAGGTGTTGTGTAGATGTTTGAGTACCATGAACCTTGGAATTACATATTATTTTTAATTCTTTGTGAGGTTGGGATTATGAGCCCCATTGCATAAATAAGAAAAAAATGAAGTGGTAGCACATACCTATAATTCCAGTTACTCAGGAAGTTGAGGCAGAAGGATTACTAATTCTAGACCAACCTGTCTAGAAACTAAATAAAAAGGGCTGGGGATGTGTAGCTCAGTGGTAGAACACCCTGGGTTCAATCCCCATTTCTGCAAAATAAATAAATAAAAAGAAAAAGAAACTTGAGAGGAGATGTCTTTCCTAAAAACACAGTCATGGGAATATCAGATCTGGGATTTGATCCCAAGTTTGTTTGGCACCAAAGTCCATTCCCTTAATCATCCCACTAAACTCTTTTTTTTTTTTTTTTTTTTGTGGTGCTGGGGATTGAACCTAGTGCCTTGTGCTCCACTAAACTTTTCAAAAACATGTGTGTGTGTGTGTGTGTGTGTGTGTGTGATTGAACTCAGGGGTGTTCTATCACAGCTACATCTCCAGCCCTTTTTTATTTTTCATTTCGAGACAGGGACTAGTTATGTTGCCCAGGCTGACCTCAAGTTTGTAATCCTGCCTCAGCCTCTGCAGTTGCTGGGGTTACAAGCATGGGCCACTACAAAGACTGGATAAGAGACAATTTTTTGTTTGTTTGGTGCTGGGGATTGAACCCAGGGATGCTTTGTGGTTGAGCTACATCCCTGCTCTTTTTTAAATATATATTTTTTAGTTGTCAATGGATCTTTATTTTACTTATTTATATGTAGTGCTGAGAATCGAACCCAGTGCTTCACACAAGCTAGACAAGTGCTCTACCACTGAGCCGTAACCCCAGCCCCATCCCAGCCCTTTTTGAAACAGGCCTCTTTAAATTGCAGAGTTTGGCCTCAAATTTACGATTCTCCTGCCTCAGCCTCCCAGTCGCTGAGCTTACAGACTTGTACCGTGTGCCGCTGCTCCCGCCTGCAAACCTTTTTTATTTAATTTTGAGACAGAGTCTAGCTAAATTGCCCAAACTGGCCTCCCTCGTGCCTCAGCCTCCCTAGTAGCTGGGCTTACAAGTGACCACACCTAGGTTCCATTTTCAGCACCACAAAAGCAAACAAACCAAAAAACAAACAAATAAATGATAAAATAGGGCTAGGAATATAGCTCAGTGGTCGAGCGCCCTTAGGTTCAATCCCAAGTAACGAAATAAATAAATAGGTAGATTTGTTATTGAAATTTAAGTCGGTCTTTTGCGGCGATTGAGGCATTTTCAGAAATCTCCGCTGAAACCCTCTACGTCCTTAACCTCGCTCTTCAAAGAACACTTTTTCCCAATCAGAAACTTGAAACTCTCTCCCAACTTCCTGAGGTCACTCGTTTTTCTAACACAGGCCCTCCGCACAGCTCACAGTCTAACTTCTTAGAACAATAAACAGATGTCCCCACTGCTCCGCCACAAAAGAGGGACTGTCCCCGCCCCGCAGGCCTCGCTCGGCAGACAGGCAGAACTCGGAGCGCAGTCAGCCGCGTAGCCTGACCTACGGAGAGTTCGCCCGGGTCCCGCCCCGTAGGCGGCGGAGGTTTGTTTTGGCGCCGGGAGCGCGCTGTGATGACGCTACCACGCTGACGCCGGAGGATAGCGGCGGCGGCGGCGGCGGCGGCGGCCGTGGCCGCGGCCGTGAGACGGTCCGAGGAGCCNGCCTGGCTCAGGGCGAAGGCCCGACGGGCGGGAGGGGCTGACGAGCAGCAGCTGCAGTCGTTTCCTGTGAAAACAGGGCCTCTCCCTGCACAGCCCGGATTCCTCGGCCCTTGTGCTCTGAGGCCTACTGGGCCGGGAGCAGGCCGAGCGATGGCAGCTCGGGGTCCCGGGTGTCTGAATCTGGCCTGGCCTTGAAACGTGATGCAGTGCTGGGTAACCCACACTGGTGGGCCTGGTGGACGTGGTCAGCTGCCCTTACTGCGGTTCAGCGGTGTCGCTTCCAGTGTGGGTCAGATTGACATAACCCCATGGCCCTCACTGCTTTGTAGTGTCCGGTGCCTACCCCACACCTTTACTTTGCTACTGAACACCAGGGTCCGGCGGGTCAACCGACCACTTCCTTGTACTGACGGGGGGGGGGGGGAAGCAGGCCAGAGTCCAGCTATGTTGACTGCACAGCAGACTTGTCATTCCTGCAAGGGGAAAAGCCAATCCTCCTACTTGAAGCTACTGAAGTTGAAAATCTAGTCTTTAACTTCCTATAACCGGCTCCTTTGTTACTGTAGTATATAAGTCACGCTTCTTAGTTTGAAGCATTCAGGGCTCTTCATAATCTGGTAGAGGCCTAATCCTACAGTCAACACCTGGGCACTTCTTCACTCCCTTTTCGTAATGTATGTTGTGGAAGCATGTTACTTCTATGGTTTCATATCCTTGTGATTTAGATATGCAGATTTCTCTTCCTTCCCATCCACCAATATGGGAAAAGTACATGTATTCTTCAAAGTCCATCTGAGTTGACATTTTCTTGGGAAAACTTGTTCGCATGTAATCACTGATTCCCCTTTGTCCATGCTGCTGCTGCGGAGTATATAATGTGTCAAATATGATCTGCATCTCTCTGGCTGTATATCTGGCATAAAGTAGGAGCTCCAGCAGCAGTGGTGTCTGCTGAATCTATTGGGATAGGTTACTGATTTATTAATGGATTCAGATTCAGCTATATTATTGAGCACCTGTCAGTGGCAGGGCCAGGATTTGAGATGACCACAGCTAACACCTATGTGTTGTAGGTGTGGATCTTCAACCTTGAAGATCCAAAATTTCTCTGGGTAGTTTTTTTCTCTTTCTTTCTTTCTTTTTTTTTGGTACTAGGGATTGAACCCAGGGGCACTTTACCACTGAGCTACATCCCCAGTCCTTGTTTTTATTTTTTATTTTGAGTCAGGGTCTCACTAAGTTGCTCAGGGCCTCACTAATTTGCTGAGGCTGGCCTTGAACGGTGATCCTCCTGTCACAGCCTCTTGAATTGCTGGGATAATAGGCATGAGCCACTGAGCCTGGCCTGGTTTTCTCTTTCTTTTCTTTTTTTTTTTCCTGCAGTACTTGGAATTGAACCCAGGGCAGCCCCTGGGGTAGTTTTTCAAAATACAAATTCAAGAGTTTTCTCTCTTGAGCTGGGGTTGTGGCTCAGTGGTAAAGCATTTGCCTAGCATGTGTGAGGCACAGGGTTCAATCCTCAGCACCACATAAAAATAAGTAAATAAATAAAGGCATTGTGTCCATCTACAACTAAAAATATTAAGAAAAAAAGTTTTACTCTTTTTTTCCTGCATTTTTTTTCTTATTGGTGCATTATAGTTGTATGTATTGTTGGAATTTGTTGTTACACGTTCGTATATACCTATAATAATTTGACCCATATCACTCCCGAGCACTTAACCCCTCCCTCCCTAAGAGTGTTATTCTTGATTTTTTTTTAGGGCGGTGTACTGGGGATTGAACCTAGTACCTGTGTTCTACCACTTAACTATACTACCAGTTACCTCTCACTCTAAAATTTTGATTAAAAAAAAAAAAAGTGGGCTGGGGCTGTATCTCAGTGGTAGAGCGTCTGCCTTGCATTTGTGAGGTTCTGGGTTTGATCCTCAGCACCACATAAAAATAAATAAATAAAAATATTGTGTCCATCTACAACGAAAAAAATGTTTTTTTAAAAAGTGACTTTACTGTGATTTCTTTCTTTTTAAAGGAGAGAGAGAGAGAGAGAATCTTTTTTGTAGAAGGACACAACACAGTGCCTTTATTTTTATGTGGTGCTGAGAATCAAACCCGGGTCCCGCCCATGCTAAGCGAGCAATCTACCACTGAGCCACAATCCTAGCCCACTTTACTGTGATTTCTGCTTGAAGATCTGTGTCGCTGCCTCAAGAAACTTGTCTCTTTTGTCCAGTAGAATGGGCTAGCTATGCATTATGGACTCCTGTTGTGTCTCATTGCCCATTCCTTAGAGAGACAGTATATTTTGGTGGTTAGAAGCAGGAATTTTAGAGTCAGAAAGACCTTGTTTCAATTTCTGGCTTTTATGAGATTAAGTTTCTTTGGATTGAAGTTTCCTATTTCTAGAATAGGAATAATCATTGCCTACCTCACATGGTTGCAGAGAGGATTGAGATATTGTGGATGAGATCCTTAGCAGAGTTGAAATTCTAAACTGAAGCCACTCTTATTACTAATGATCATTAATAATAAGTGTCCTTTGTCAAAAGAAAATCTCTCTAGTCCCAGCAAATCAGGAGGCTGAGGCAGGAGAATCACATTTTGAGGCCAGTCTAAGCAACTTAGCAAGGCCTTAAGCAATTTAACCAGAACTTGTTTCAAAAAGAAAGAAAGAAAAGAAAAGACCAGGCATGTGGCTCATTGGTAAAGCACTCCTGGGTTCTATCCCCAGGACCAGGAAAAAAAAAATCTCCCCCCACCCCTTTTTTTTTCTTTTGCAGTGTTGGGGATCAAATACGTGTGCTACCACTGTCCCCCCACCGCCCCCAGAAAATCTCATCTCTGCTCTTCAGACTGAGCTGCATGTAGGAAGCTGCCTTGTGTTGGTGATTTCATTAAGGTCATTTCTCCTCATCAGAGAAAGCTGGCAACACTCATCAGGTTTCTCATCAGGATATATATAGTTGACTATTCCCCTAGAAGAAATGTGGAATGTTAACACACTAGAGGGTGGGTTTGCTGAATAAACACATTGTCTAGGTCTAATTACAGTTCTGTGCTTAAGTTGTATAAATGAGCTGGAGAAAGTGCAGCCTTAAGGACAACTGTTTCTCTCTGACACTGAGCTACAAATTCACATTTTCTTAGATTTGCTTGGCTCTTAGAATGGAATGCCCCTGCAGATTTTAGAATAAGAATCTGCAGTAGATGCTGGTATTCTCTGTCAGTCACAAATTCATAGTTAAATGACTGGCACTTTGGTTTGGCCTTCCATTTCACTCTAAAAGTATAAGGATTTTTGTGTGTGTGTGGTACTGGGGATAAACCCAGGACTTTGCACATGCTAGGCAAGTGCTCTGCCACTGAGGTATATCTTCAATCTCTTATTTTGAGACAGAGTCCTGCTAAATTTCCTAAACTTGCCTCAAACTTGTGATTCTCTTGCCTCAGCCTCTTAAGTAGCTGGGATTATAGACATGTACCACTTTACCCACCTAATTGTGAGCATGTTACATGGGCAATTTTGGTCCTTTTCAGAGCTTCCCAAGTATATAATGATATTAATGTGCTATAGGTATGCGAAAGTATTGACCCTTAAGCTTCATGACAGTTGAGAATAGCTGTCTCCATTGACCCAGGATGTTGTATAACAATATTGTTCTCTGTGTATTGTGACCCATTGAGAAACTTTGAGATACACAGCTCTGGAAGAATGTAAGTAATTTTGTTTGTTGAAAGCTGGCGAGAGTCTTATTTATTTGAACTCACTTTCTTTTCAGAACCTCAGTGAGTATTAAGCCGGTTTGTGTTGGCTAGGTCATCACTGAGCTAATTCTTGGTACAACCCTCTGTTGCCATGGTGTCTGATATGATGATGCTAAGATCGAGAAACATAATGTTTTCATTTGCTGGGAGAAAATTATCTCAAAAGGTCTTCTTCCAGGCTCTCAGACTTAAAGTGGCTTCGAGGGCATCATAAGAGTAAATGGGGGCTGGGGATGTGGCTCAAGTGGTAGCGCGCTCGCCTGGCATGCGTGCGGCCCGGGTTCGATCCTCAGCACCACATACAAACAAAGATGTTGTGTACGCCGAATACTAAAAAATAAATATTAAAAAAATTCTCTCTCTCTCTCTCTCACTCTCTCTTAAAAAAAAAAAAAGACAAAAAAAGAGTAAATGGGTCAAGGAACTCTTGGTGTGGAACCATCTGGGCTCTAAGTTTCTTAGAAGCAGAAACTATGGTTCCTTCTTTTTGTCTGTTATAGCCCTGAGAGAATTCTGGGCCCATAGTAGGAGCTCAATAAATATTTGTGAGTTGATCAATGTGAGTTTGAAAGGATAACTGCAAATACATTGTGAGGGTCTGCATTTCTTTTTTTGGTACTAGGAATTGAACCCAAGGGCACTTAACCACTTAGCCACATCCCTAGTCCTTTTTATTTTGAGTCAGGGTCTCACTAAGTTGCTTTGGGCCTCTTTAAGTTGCTGAGGCTGGCTTCAAATTTCTTTTTTTAATTATATATGGACACAATATCTTTATTTTTTTAAATTTATTTTTATGTGGTGCTGAGGATTGAACCCAGGGTCTCTCATGTGTGAGGCAAGCACTCTGCCACTGAGCCACAACTCTAGCCCCAAGGCTTCAAATTTTTAACCCTCTTGCCTCAGCCTCCTGAGTATCTGGGATTAAGTCAGGTGCCACCACACCTAGCCAGGGTTTGTATTTCTGATAGTGAGATGTCTTAGATGGAGTTGGGGGTCATGATAACATGGGGAGAACACAGCAAACTTCAGAACATCTCTCTGAAGGTATTTGCCTACCAACTGTTACTATGTAGAGCAGTGGGTTCAGCTAGAATTCTTGAAAAATGGGGGCCCAAGTTACTGTTTTCTAAAAAGGAGTCATACATGAGTGAGGTGGTATTCTCCTGGAGTCCTAGCTACTTGGAAGACTAAGGCAGAAGGATCACTTGAGCCCCATAATTTAATGCCAACCTGGCACTGACAGGTCTCAAAAAAATTTTTTTTTCAAAAGGAGTAATGGGCTGGAGATGTAGGTCAGTGGTAGAGAACTTGCCTAATGTGCATGAGGCCATGGATTCAGTCTCCAGTACTGCAAAAAAAAAAAAAAAAAAAAAAAGTCATAACAATTGTTATTATGAAATAATATTATTAAAAATTGAAACAGTCACAGCCGTTGGGACCAATCTCCTGTATTTCTCCTTTGCTAGCATAGCAATAAACCTTCTTTTTCCTTTTTCTTAAAAAAAAAAAATTGAAACATTATAGGAGTGAATAATGAACAAATATCTTTAGACACAAGTACTATAATAATTTGGTTTATTTGCCTCTTTTTTCTTATGCATATATTAGCATACACATTTCTGTAATAGCTAGGAAAATAACTTTTTTTTTTTCAGTACTGGGGATTGAACTCATGGGTACCCCACCACTGAGCCAAACAATTAAAAAATTAATTGATTGAGACATGGTCTTGCTAAATTGCCCTGGCTGGCTTTGAATTTACAGTCCTCCCAAGTTGCTGGAATTACAGGAATGTGCCACCGCACCTAGTGCAGAATACCTTTTAAAGTATAGTAAGTGAGCTGGGTGTGGTGGCACATGCCGGTAATCCCAGCAGCTCAAGAGATTGAGGAAGGAGGATCTCAAGTTCAAAGCCAGCCTCAGCCAAAGTGAGGTGCTAAGCAACTCAGACTCTGTCTCTAAATAAAATACAAAATAGAGCTGGGGATATGGTTTAGTGGTTGAGTGCCCTTGAGTTCAGTCTCTGGTACCCCCGCCTAAATAAATAAATAAAGTGTAGTATGTGGTGGTTTCAAAATATAGCAACAGCACAGAAGTCTGCCAAGTGAGAAGTAAAAATTCTCATCCTTTCTTGTACTTATCCCCCCTCACAGTTACACACCCCCAGAGGCAATCGCTGTTAACAATTTTCTTCTATTCTTTCAGGATATTTTTTCCCCATGAATATGTCTATAACTTCTTACAATCCCTCATTGGATATATGCTTTACATACCCTTTAAAACTATTCAATCAACTATGAGGTGTGGTGATACTTATCTGTAATTTTAGATACCTGGGAGACTGAGACAGAAGGGTGGCAAGTTTGAAGTCAGCCAGGGCAATTTAGTGAGACCCTGTCTCAAAAAATAAAAAGGGGCTGGGGGAGCTGGGATTGTAGCTCAGTGGTAGAGCATTTGCCTAGCATGTATGAGGCCCTGGGTTTGAATCTTAGCATCACATTAAAATAAATAAACAAAATGAAGGTGTCCATCTACAACTAAAAAAATAAAAGGGGGCTGGGGCTGTAGCTCAGTGGTACAGCACTTGCTTAGCATGTGTGAGGCACTGGATCTGATCCTTAGCACCACATATAAATAAATAAACAGATAAGATAGATAATCATTTAATAAATAAATGAACAGATAAAAGGGGCTAGGAGCCTAGCTCCAGGGTAAAGTGCTTGTCTAGCATATGTGAGGTCCTAGATTCTATCCCCAGCAAAAATTACACAATAAACTACTGTACAGTACACAATTTATGACAGATATGAATCCTGGCACATAGCTACTTAGCAAAATTGTACATGACTGGTGTATTTTTTCCTTGTCGATATAGATTTACCTCATTCTTTTTTTTTTTTTTTTTTTTGTACTGGGGATTGAACTCAGGGGCACTGAACCACTGAGCGACATCCCCAGCCCTATTTTGTATTTTATTCAGAGACAGGGTCTCACTGAGTTGCTTAGCACCTTACTGTTACTAAGGGTGGCTTTGAACTTGTGATCCTCCTGCCTCAGGCTCCTGAGCCACTGGGATTACAGATGTGTTGTGCCACTGTGCCTGGCTAGATTTACCTCATTCTTTTTTTCTTTTCTTTTTGTGGAATGGTGGATCAAACCCAGGGTCTCACTTTTGCAAGGCAAGCACTCTACCATTGAACCATACCCTGACCCCAATTTACCTCATTCATTTCAGCAGCTGAAAAACATTCCATTATATGAATATATCTTGAGTAATTTTTTTGCATGCTATTGTGAGTAGTATAATGAAATCTCATGCTGTCCCAATCTATCCTGCAAGGAACATGAGTTATCCCCCTCCCACCCTTTTAAAAAATCTTATTGATGGGTATTTGGGTTATTTTCAATGAAAGATTTCTTTTTATTTTTTGCTATCCTGGAGATTGAATCCAGAGCCTTGTACATGCTAGGCAAGCACTCTATCAATGAGTGCTATCCTCCAGCCCCCAATTTTTCATTATGATAAAGAATGCTGCCGTGAACTCTCTTATATATTGTATGCTTATGGAAGTGATTTTGTAGTATTATTTTGGAATGGAATTGCTGGGTCAGTTTTCCTGTTGTAGAAGGTAGAGTTGTATAGTTCCCTCTAAGCCCTTGTTTGGGGGCTTTTGTCTAAAGTGACAAGAGTTTGCCTTGTCTCTCTGCTTACCAGGCCAAGAGTTAGATGCACTGTCTAGCAGGTACTTTTTCTGCGGTTACTGAGAGATTTCTACCTACTTCATTTTGGTAGACAGTCTTCTAAAACACAGAAGCAGAATATAGAGATCTTTGTAGGCAAAAGGTTGTAAAATTTTGCTGAGGAGAAAAATCTTGAGAGCTGCTATTGGAGAGGTCAGGTGCCTATAGTCCTCTGGTCTCTGTGGCCAGGAAATTATTTCAGAATCTATCCTGGGCCCCCAGTCTTCTGTAAGAATGTGGACAAACTTACTTTAGTGTTCAGGTAATCTGTAAAACCCAAACAGGCTTCATTTGTTGAAACTGATTACTTGGGCACCCAAATAATATGTCTCTAGTTTAACTACTAGTGAGATATCTTATTGCCCCTTGAAAATTTCTGAGGTTCTAGAATGTTTGCCCCATACCAAATAGAAATCCAAGAGCCAGACCATCTTTCACTCACTGTTGACAAAGTAGGAAATGTTTTTTCTGAGCTTAGCACTTTGCTAAGTACCACGGGAGTTCTGGAAACCTGAATAGTGGCCCCTTCATTGAGGGACTGATAACAGTAGTGATCAAAGGCAGTCAGGAGTAGAGCCTTGAGCAGCATGGCCCAGATTGTTGTTGGAGTGGAGTTTGGAATAGTTGTTCTGAAAAAAAAAAAAAAAAAAACTCAGTAGAGGTGTGTTGACTCACCAGCTCAAGAGGTGGGGGATGGGGGTGGGTGGTTAAGGTCTTGATCTAGTGAGACTAGGCTCTGCTGGGCCCCAGACACTTGTAAAGTCTTTTCTGTGTGGTGAAAGCAGCTGACTGGGGAACCAGGAGACTTGGGCCATGCTTGGTCCACAGTGTCTGAGTGGCTTTGGACAAGTCTCACTTCTCCTAGCTGGTCATTTCTGTACAGTGACAGTGAGGACAGTAGTGCTGAGTACTCACTGCCATTCTACACTGTCCAGTATGCTTGTCTTCCTCAAGGAGTACTTTGCCCCTCCCTCACCCCATGTGGTGGCATACAGTCATCCTAGCAGCTCCTGAGGCTGAGGCAGTGGGATCATGAGTTTAAATCCAGCCTAAACAACTTAGTGAAGCCCTAAGCAACTTGGAGAGACCCTGTCTCTAAATAAAATATAAAAAAGGGCTGGAGAGGGGCTGGAGTTGTGGCTCAGTGGTAGAGTGCTCGCCTAGCTAGCATGCATGAGGCACTGGGTTTGATCCTCAGCACCACATAAAAATAAAATAAAGATATGGGCTGGGGATGTGGCTCAAGCGGTAGCGCGCTCACCTAGCATGCGTGCGGCCCAGGTTCGATCCTCAGCACCACATACAAACGAAGATGTTGTGTCCACCAAAAACTAAAAAATAAATATTAAAATTAAAAAAAAAATAAAGATATAGTGTCCACCTAAAACTAAAACTAAAGAAAAAAAAAAAGAGCTAGGGAATGTGGCTCAGTGGTTAAATGCCCCTGGAGGGGAGGCTGGTAGTTGAAGTTATAGAGCAGATTCTAGAGAGTCAGGTACTTTCTGCAAGATGTGTTAGGGTTGGTGTTGGTGACTTGTTATAACTGGTGTAGTGAAACCCTCCTAGAAGTTTTCTTGAGGTTTCTTTAATCATTCTGCCAACCCCTACACCTACCTTGGTCACATACACAAGACAGCTGGGAGGAGGAAAAAGGCTTTGCCTCTTTTCTAGGAGTTTTACCAGCCACCACCCTTATCCCCATGTCTGCATTTTCACTTAACCTGTATGGGAAGAGAAGTTAACAGATGTGATTGGAGCGTAGTGATTGGAGCATAGAGCAGCTATGGTCCCCTGGAGGCTATTACATGTGTCCCTCAGTCCTCAGAGCTAGCACTTTATCCTCTATTTTTAGTCTGTAGTTGGGACAGTGGAGTGTTAGCAGCAGTCCCACCTTTGAAGCATTTCTAATTGGAATGAATGTGGCTCTCTTACTGCTGATTTTAGTCCCTGTGCAGACTTCGTTTAAAGTGAAGTCAGGACTTTTATTTAATAAACCTTAGTTTTTCTTATCAGGACCAGACTAAGTGTGCACATTTAAATAAAAAGAGTCAGTGTATGTCTTCAGACAGCTATTTATTTGTGAATCTAGGACTCTGTTTCCTAACGAGAAAGAAGTAACACCTGAGTGGCTGTGCTAGGTCATCCATGCAATCTGTCTTCCTTCTCCATGATGGTCGATATTGCTTACAGAGTGGTCTTGGGGATCAGGCGCCTATGTTCTGCCTCAGGAATATTGGCCCAAGAGCTGGTCTTTGCCTGAGCTTTCAGCTTTTACTGTGTTGAGATACTGTGTTTTCCTGAAGGAAGAGATGAGTATGCAGAATTCCAAAGTCCATAGTTCTAGTCTTTGATGTCTGTGAAAAGGAATCTTTTTCTTTCTTTTTTCTCTTTTTCTTCCTTCCTTCCTTTCTTCCTCCCTCCCTTCCTTCCTTTCTTTCGTATTAACCACTGAGCCACATCCTGAGTTCTTTTTAATATTTTATTTAGAAACAGGATCTCACTGAGTTGCTTAGGGCCTTGCTAAGTTGCTGAGGCTGGCTTTGAATGCATGATCCTCCTTCCTCAGCCTCCTGAGCTGCTGGGATTACAGGCATCTGCCACCATGCCCAGATGAAAAGGAACCTCTTTCTGAATGCCTTTGTTTAAACATTGTTTCCTAAATTGCCATGGGAATCCATGTGGGACCTCCAAGGCATTAGGGTAAGAGTTGTAGCAAATCCTGAAGCACTTGTGTTGGTAGAGGACTAGTTCCCTTTTATGTGAGGAAAGATAAAACTTCATTCTGAATTGTAGTGACACAGTGATTAAAACCTGAACCCTTAGCCAGGTGTGGTGCATTATGCCTATAATCTAGCTTTTTGAGAGGCTAAGGTAGGAGGATCTCAAGTTGGAGGCCAGTCAGGGCAACCTAACGGGACCCTGTCTTAAAATAAAGGGCTGAGAATGTAGTTAGTGGTAGAGTGCTTGCCTACCATGCGCAAGACCCTGGGTTCAGTCTCCAGTACTCGGGGTAGAACCCAGACCCTTAATCTGTGGTCTCCAAATTTTTCTTTTTTATCTTATGGATTTGCCATCAAAGTTTTGGGTATGTTTCAGTGATGAGTTTGTTCCCTGAAAGAGTTGGCCATATTGGCCAGTACAAGCCTCATCACCTGGAATTTAGGCCCTTTGATTCACTGTAATCTGATGACTATTAGGGGTTCTCTATATCTCTCAATGTGCCACGGTAAAACCTGCAAGGGGCTTCCTGTGCTGCCTTGGGTGGAATCATTTGCCATTTTCACAATCGGGTAAGGAGATGTAGCTATTTCTTCTTGGCCCCAAGTACTACTCTTGGGGAGTCACAGAGTCTCTGACCAGCTCTCTTTAGGCATCAGATTCTACATCCAGTAACCTACAGTAAGTGTCACATGGACGTTTCACATGCACTGCAGCACAGCCAAGACTGAACTCTTCCCATTGCTTCCTAAACTGTGCCTTCTGCTGCACTCCTGACCCTTTGCCCAGGCACCAAGCAAAGAACTGGAGTGCTGCCCTTAATCTTTCCTCTTACCCCTTAGATCACCTCCAGCCTATCATTGGTGCTACTGACATCTCCCAATTTTACCCCTTTCAGGCACAGGGTGTAGAAAGGGGGTAGAAACAGACAGCTGTTACCAGAATGCCTTGGAGGTGTCACATGGATTCACATGGCAACTCAGGACACACTGTCACTGACCATTTTAGTCCACTTTGAGCCTCCTCTAGTTTAACTCATACTTCTTTCTAAACACAGATCAGATCACTTCTCTTTTCTGTTACCATTACTTCTTCTGCATTACTTTTCAGGAAAGCCCAGTCCTCAAGCCCAGTCTTCAATAGAACTCGTGATGCCTTTCATAATTTGGTTCCTGCTTCCAAAATCTTCAGCCCCCAACCTTGGCTTTGTCCCACTAAACTGCCCATTACCAGGCTTATTCTGGGATTCTGGGCCTTAGAATGTGTTATTCTCTGCCTAAGTCACCATTCCCACCTGTGCTTACTTGACTCATTTTGATTGAAAATTCGGAGTTGGGGTGGGGTCACCTCCTTCTAAAGGCTTCCCTAATCCCTGTCTTGCTCTCTATGTGTCTACTGTTGTTTCTCAAGCTTAATACCCTGCTTTATTGAAATTATCTGTTTTTATGTTTTTTCTTTACTTAGACTATGAGTTTGATGACCATGTCTTACTTGACTTTTTTTTTTTTTTTGGTGAGTGTTAAAATATAGCCTACGTTGGATCTTTGTTTATTCATTTCTGTATTCCTAACATTTTATAGATGTTCAGTAAATGTTTGATATGAATTGACCATTTCACTCCCAATTCTGTATAGCCATAATTAGGAAACTCTTAGCTCTTTTCAAACCATGGGGCCCTCAGATAGACCTAGAAAAGGGCAGTCTAGGTAGAAAGGTGGAGACTTCTGGAAAGCAGTAACTTCATTATTTTTACAAGGTATCAAGGAAACATGGTATCCTGATCTACAGCTGAAATCACATCTGGATCAATGTGCTGATGTTCTTTCTGAGATCAAGGCCCTCCCTGTCCCTGTGTGTTTTTTTTGGTGGTACTGGAGACTAAACTCAGGGATGCTTTACCACTGAGCTACATCTCCAGCCCTTTTAATTAATTTATTTATTTTTAAATTTAAATTTTATTTTATTTAAAAAATATTATCTAGTTGTTGTTGTATCTTTATTTATATTTATTTATATATGGTGCTGAGGATCGAATCCAGTGCCTCACACATGCTAGGAAGCGCTCTGCCACTGAGCCATACAACCTCAGCCCCCCATTTTTACTTTTTGAGACAAGTTCCTGCTAAGTTAGCAAGGCTAGCCTCAAACTTGTGATCCTACTGCCTCAGCCTCACAAGTTGCTGGATTTATGTGTGTGTAGCCAGACTAGTTTTGCAACTACCTGGTGGTACTGTGCTGAGGTTTGTGGTCCTAAGTTTTCTGGGATGGGTTCTAGTCAGCTTTGGGCCTCATGTGGATGTCAGCCACGTAGTAAGCTGGGGAAGTGAGAGACCCTAGGACAGAGTATTCAACTGCCTGAGAGAAGTTTGTACATTAGCAAAACTGTGGAAATCATCCAGGAAAGAGTGAGGCTAGGGCAGAGGCCTAGGGAAGTGGTTTGTTGTTTGTTGTGGGGGAAAATCAACCCTTGCAGGAGGCCTTGAGGACTGGAAACACTGTCCAGGAGGGAGGCCTTGGAGAAAGAGCTTTCTGAGCCCTGATGGCTGAAAACCCCTGTTTCAGAAAAGATGGGTCAGAATAATAAGAGGAGTGATTTTAACATTTAAGAAATATGGGACTTCAACAAGAAAGGACCCAGGCAGAGTAGAGAGGAGGGTGGGGCTGTGACAGCTGATCCTATTGCATACTCCTACCCATTCTGAGGCTTAAAGAATAGCATGAGACTGAGACCCAAGGAGACTAGGTCAAAGTTATGGAGCTAAGACCCAGTCTTTCATCTAGACTCTATACTGAGCCTTCTACTCCAAGTGTTCAGGGGCCAAAACCATCTTCCCTTCCAGGGAAACATATTAGAGTCAGATTTTCTTTTCTATATTTAACCCAGAGATGCTTTACCACTGAGTCACATGTCCATCCCTTTAAAAAAATGTTTTGGTTTTTTAAATTTTTTTTTTAGTTGTGGACAGATATAACACCTGTATTTTATTTATTTATTTAATATGGTGCTGAGGATCAAACCCAGTGCCTCACACATGCTAAGCAAGTGCCCTACCACTGAGCCACAACCCCAATGCACATCTCCATCCTCTTTTTTAAATTTTGAGACAGGGTCTTGCTGAGTTGCTGTGGCTAGCCTTGAACTTGCAATACGTCTGCCTCAGTCCCCGGAGTTGCTGGGTTTATAGGTATGCACTACTGTGCCTGGCTTAGGTTTTCAGTCTTAATCAGACTACATGTATCAGGGGTTGGGGGCGTGAAGATGGCAGCATCCTTTCAGAGATGTCTCTGGTAATGCTGATTTGCCCTCTCTTCTGTCTGCGTAGGTGTAGACGGGGCACTGCCTGCAGAGCAGGTCCTGCCAGCCTCGCTGGAGAGGATGCCCCCGTGTCCGTGATGGGCTGTGGGACAAGCAAGGTTCTTCCTGAGCCGCCCAAGGATGTCCAGCTGGATCTGGTCAAGAAGGTGGAGCCCTTCAGTGGCACTAAGAGTGATGTATACAAGCATTTCATCACAGAGGTGGACAGTGTTGGCCCTCTCAAAGCTGGGTTCCCAGCTGCTAATCAGTATGCAAACTCCTATTCTGGTGCCCCCACTACTGGCCACACAGAGCCTCCCTCAGAACCACCACGCAGGGCCAGGGTGGCAAAGTACAGGGCCAAGTTTGACCCACGTGTTACAGCTAAGTACGACATCAAAGCCCTCATTGGCCGAGGCAGCTTTAGTCGAGTGGTACGTGTGGAGCACCGGGCAACCCGGCAACCATATGCCATCAAGATGATAGAGACCAAGTACCGAGAAGGGCGGGAGGTGTGTGAATCAGAGCTGCGTGTGCTGCGCCGGGTGCGCCATGCCAACATCATTCAGCTGGTGGAGGTGTTTGAAACGCAAGAGCGAGTGTACATGGTAATGGAGCTGGCCACTGGTGGTGAGCTGTTCGACCGCATCATTGCCAAGGGTTCCTTCACTGAGCGGGATGCTACGAGGGTGCTGCAGATGGTGCTGGATGGTGTTCGATACCTGCATGCCCTGGGCATCACACACCGAGACCTCAAGCCTGAAAATTTGCTCTACTACCATCCAGGCACTGATTCCAAGATCATCATCACTGACTTTGGCCTGGCCAGTGCCCGCAAGAAGGGCGATGACTGCCTGATGAAGACCACCTGTGGCACGCCTGAGTACATTGCTCCTGAGGTCCTCGTCCGCAAGCCATACACCAACTCTGTGGACATGTGGGCACTGGGTGTCATTGCCTACATCCTGCTCAGTGGTACCATGCCCTTTGAGGATGACAACCGCACCCGGCTATACCGGCAGATCCTCAGGGGCAAGTACAGTTATTTGGGGGAGGTGAGTCTGTCTTGCCCCTGTCCCAGGGATGTTGAGGAGGCCCTTGATGGGGGATATAACCTTCTCGGTCTAAGGACCCATGTTCAGGAGACGCATGCAAGTAATGTAAAAATAACAAGGTGAGATTAGCAGAATGTCTTAGTGTGGGTTCCCCAAAAGTGAGCCCAGAGGCAAGGACTTGGGAGCAGATAATTTATGTGGGAGGTGATTCCAGTCACCACAAGTGAAGGAATGGGGGAACTAAGGCAAGAAAGAGAGAAAACCAATAATGAGTACAGTAAGAAATGGGCTGCTGAAACTCAGTCCCATTAGGGACTTTGTAAATATCATGTAAACATGCTTTATAATTGTACTGCTGAGCCAGGTGCAGTAGTCCCAGTGATTGAGGAAGCTGAGACAGGATAATCAAAAGTTCCAGGACAGCCTGGACAACTTAGTGAGACCTTGTTTTTGAAAGAAAAGAACTGGGTGCTAGGGTTGTGGCTCAATGGTAGAGCACTTGCCTAGCATGTGTGAGGCACTAGGTTCAATTCTCAGCACCACATTAAAAAAATAAATAAATAAGCAAATAAAATAAAGGCATTGTGTCCATCTATAACTAATAAAAATATTAAAAAAAAAGAAAAGAAAAGGACTGGGGATGTAGTTTATTGGTAAAGCACCCCTGAGTTCAATCCTGGTACCACAAAAATAAATGAATAAATTAATTTTAAAAAATAAATTTGAGGGGCTGTGGCTCAGCGATAGAGCGCTCGCCTAGCATGGGTGAGGCCCTGGATTTGATCCGCAGCACCACATAAAAATAAATAAATGAAGATATTGTGCCTAACTACAACTAAAACAAATAAATAAAAAATTAAAAAAATAAATTTAAAAAGGGCTGGGGATGTATCTCAGTGGTACAGCACCCCTGAGTTCAATCTCCAGTACCACCAAAACAAAACAAACTGTTAAAGGGTACTAAGTTAATTAATTAATTTATTTATATATATATATATATATATATATATATATTATGAAACATTGGTATTGAAGAAAATACAAGTTTAATTATGGCTATCAGAATTACTTTTAATCAATGTGGAGACAGAAACCTTTAAAAGTATTTTAACATTAGCTGATTTGACAAAAAGTTATAACTTTTACACAAACACATTGTATTATGTATCACCTGGGTACTGTGCATATATGTGGATCTTTTAAAAGTATCTAGAAACCCTTATACTTAGGGGTTTGGCATTGAAGGAATATTTTGGTTGGGATATTTGTTTCTTTTAGAAAAATAAAATTATTAAATAAAGCAGATTTGAAGATCTCATTGAATTGAAAGGAAATGCAGAGGAAACATAAACTACAGGTGTGTGAGCTATGTTAGCATTGTTTCACTGTGACAAAATACCTAAGAAAATCAACTTAAAGGAAAAAAAAAGGTTTATTTTGACTCACTGTTTCAGAGGTTTCAGTGCTTGATCACTTAGCTCCACTACTTTGGGCCTATGGCAAGGTCAAACATCATAGCAGTGGGGTGTTGGGGAACAAAGGCTCACTTTATTGAAGAAAGGAAGCACAGAGAGATAAAGAAAGATGCCAGAGTCCCAGTACAACCTTCTATGGCATGCTCCAAGTGACTTACTATAACTACTTTCTCCATGTTCTGCACAGTAAAGTGCTTTCCACCTCAATATAATCCATTAAGCTATAAATCCATAAGCAGGTTAATCCATCAAGAAGGTCAGAACCCTCACTATCCAATGAACTCCCAAATGCTTTACCTGTAAACACTGCTGCCCTGGATACCAACACTTAAAAGATGAATTTGGGTGGAGGGGAACATTTCAAATCCAAACCATTACAACTGGATAAGTTTGGTTCAGTGACTAAATGAAGTTACAAAGACCTGCTTTCTTCTTTTTTTCTGCTTTCAGACATCAAAGTCATTGTCAGGTAGGTTCCCCCTTGTGATTACTAAAAGAATAGGACCTCCTCATGCTACTCCTTTTTCATGTTCTCTGGAGAAGAGAAATAGGTCATTTCTAAGACCCTTATAAAAGGTCTTTTATAAATGGAGGAATCGTCTTCCCCATAAGCCTTCACCAAATGTCTTTCCTCATATGTTGCCCTTAATTAGGTCATTTGCATGGTCCTGAATAAATCCTTATGCTGATTGGCCCACCACCATGGTAAGAAGGATAGAATTACTCTGAAGGGCTTAGATTCTGACTTCGGTACTGACATAAGTGCTCCAAGCTTTAGTGCAGTTGAGGGAGTGGAATATCTGTAATGGAGTCAATCACAATGCTAGCTAGAAACTGGCTTGAGTGTTGACCCTATGCCAGAAAGTTGTCAAGGACTCACAATTCTTTAATATCTGAAGTCAGTATAAAACTGGATGTCTGTCAAAATGCTATGCTTTGTTTTCCTAAAGGTAGTTACATGAATTTAAAGAACATGCTTGCTGAACATGGAAGCTTACATTATTCTGGCTTTCCCAGAAAACTAGAATCTATTTCAGAGAGAGGAATTCCACAGTGCTCTGACTTAGCTCCATAATTATACCCTAATATGATAATGATAGACACAGGGAAGTATTTCCAGAGTTTTGAGTGTGCTTCAGGGGTCTCAGTTAGAAATGAAATCATGGANACTAGAACTATGGACTTTGGAATTCTGCATACTCATCTCTTCCTTCAGGAAAACACAGTATCTCAACACAGTAAAAGCTGAAAGCTCAGGCAAAGACCAGCTCTTGGGCCAATATTCCTGAGGCAGAACATAGGCGCCTGATCCCCAAGACCACTCTGTAAGCAATATCGACCATCATGGAGAAGGAAGACAGATTGCATGGATGACCTAGCACAGCCACTCAGGTGTTACTTCTTTCTCGTTAGGAAACAGAGTCCTAGATTCACAAATAAATAGCTGTCTGAAGACATACACTGACTCTTTTTATTTAAATGTGCACACTTAGTCTGGTCCTGATAAGAAAAACTAAGGTTTATTAAATAAAAGTCCTGACTTCACTTTAAACGAAGTCTGCACAGGGACTAAAATCAGCAGTAAGAGAGCCACATTCATTCCAATTAGAAATGCTTCAAAGGTGGGACTGCTGCTAACACTCCACTGTCCCAACTACAGACTAAAAATAGAGGATAAAGTGCTAGCTCTGAGGACTGAGGTTGTAGCTCAGTGGTAGGGCGCTTGCCTCGCATGTGTGAGGCACTGGATTCGATCCACAGCACCTTATAAAACAAATAAATAATGATAAAAAAACAAAAAGATTTTCAAATCCAGGTCACATATTAAATAGTATCTGTATACCAGCAAACATTAACCTGTGGCCCATATTCAACCAGCAGGCCATCAGTTTGTGTTTTTGGATCCATTGATATTTCTCATCTCTGCAAAAATATCAGGTTTCAGCACTGCTAGTTGCCAAAGAAAGGTATGGAGAAAGAGCTGGCGAATCCTTAGAAAGATGCTAACTGGGTAGATGACAAAGCTGACTGCAGGGAACTGTAAGCACCTTTTAGATAATGGTGTACTTAGGGAAGCCATAAGGAAAAGAATTGTGATGGCTTTGGTGAGCTGAGTTTTGTGCATCAACTGGACACTAAGGATACTGCCATGGCTATTCCCCACTGAGTGTTCCCTTCAGGCCTGGGCTTGCCAAGATGCTGTCTGTGTCTTTTATGTAAACTGTATGGATGGGAAGTATCTTTGGGAGAAGCTTCCTTGTGCAGTCCAGCTTTCCTCACAGGGGTTTGGGCCAGGACCTCTTTCTTGCTTCCAAGAGCTAGCCTAGATCAATGTTTCCTGCAGGAATCACCCAATAGCCCCATGTTACCAACTTAAGTATTTGAGATTCTTCATCACTTTCCTGTCAGCTTCTAGATGTGGTTATGGACTTAGTTCCCTTCAGGGTTAGGTGGATCTCCAGGTTATAGGTCTCACAGGTGGTACAAGTTAGAAAGGAAAGCCTTCCTCTTCATGCCAGCTATAGTGCAGACATAGTTCTAGAAGAGGGGTAGAGGCAGTAAGGCCAGTGGTAACTGTTTATACTACAACTGTGATCTATAGGCTCTGGAGTGAAGGAGTAGATCACTTGGTGCTTTCCACAATGTGGTCAGGTCTGGCCCACTGTCATTCTCAGATGTTAAGTAGATGGGCATGTTTTGCAGAAAATTTGACTCTCATATACCTACTGTGCTGGGCAGTAAATGAGACCATACTGGTATTGAGCAAGAGCTTAGGGTGCTGGAGAATTGTAGCTTACTACTCAGTTAAAATCCAGGAGTGACTGGGCATGGTGGCACATGCCTGTAATCGCAGTAGCTTGGGAGGCTGAGGCAGAATTTCAAGTTCAAAGCCAGCCTTAGCAACTTGGTGAAACTCTCAGCAACTTAGTGAGTCCCTGTCTTAAAATAAAAAGGGCTGGGGATGTGGCTCAGTGGTTAAGCACCCCTAGGTTCAATCCCTGCCTGGTACCAAACAAACAAACAAACAAAAAAGCCATGAGTGCCTCACAATGTACTGTCTCACTTGGGAACCATTCCAGTATAATTAGATTTGGTTCCAGGCCCAGTTCAAACTTTGGTTCTTCAGGGCAGATATTGGCTTGGGGTATTTATGGAAGGGACTGGGAAGAAGCTCAGGTGGTATCAGGGGCACAATTTGGGGATTAGTGCCTTAATGCACACAGTTGTCTCCCCTCAGTAGTGCTAATATCCTAATGTTTACTTGGTCCTCAAATAGGATTGGTCATCAGGGTGGCCCAATCCTGCAGGTATATACCGATGGTCAGAGTCTCTCCCAGTTTCCTGGGACAGAACTGTAGAAGTTTGGCAAGGTATCACCAGCAGGTACTTGAAGTTGGTTCTGCCTCTGCTTCTGAGGAAGACATTTGGCTGTGAAGTGAGTGACTGGAAGGGATGATTACAGTCATATCTATCCTCATCTCCATGTATAAAAGTGAAGAGAAACCAGGGCTCAGCCGAGGAGAGGTAGAGGCCAGAGCTTCTCACACTTTTTTTGATTTTGTTTTGTGGGGGTAGGAGGAGGAGGTACTGGGGAAAGAACCCTTCAAACACTTCAGTGTCCATGCAAATCCCCTTAATTCTTATTAAAAATGTAGGTTCTGATTCAGTAAGTCTGGGTGAGGCCTGAGAGTCTCCACTTCTGTCAAGCACCCTGCTGGTGTTGGTGCTGCTGGCTTATAGACCATGCTTTGAGGAGCAAGTGTTTGGGCAGATGCCATAGAATGGGCTGGGTTGCCAGGCATAGTGGCACGTGTCTACAATCCCAGCTACTCAGGAGGCTGAAGTAGGAGGATTATAAGTTCAAGGCCAGTCTCAGCAATTTAGTGAGGCCCTCAGCAATTTAGCAAGACCCTGTCTCAAAGTAAAAATAAAAAAAAAAATAATAAAATGTGCTGGAAATGTGGCTTAGTGGTAGAATGCCCCTGAGTTTAATACCCAGTACCACAGAGAAAGAAAAGGGACTGGGTGGTCAGGAACAACTGTGGAGCAAGTGGAACATGAATTTTGGAGGATGCACAAAAGTACAGGAGGGAGACAAGAGGAAACAGACTTGTGGGCAATGGCCTAAGAAGCAGGTTCATTTGGAGTCAGACAGAAGATACTGGAGGGGAACTCAGGAAGTTCAGCTGTCTGTGTAGGAGGCCTTGGAGAACCACCTGAGGTTGTAGTTGAAACTGAAATTTTAATATCCTTGAGTGCCTAAAGGTTGAGAGGCTGGTTGTATTCTAGAAGCTCTAGTCTCTTGGAACTCTGCATGGTGCCAGGCTGTTGAGGGGTCCAGCTGACAAAGGGGTACCAAGCTTAACTAGAGGAGGGAGGGAGAGAGGGAGACAAAGATGGAATGTTTCCCAAGAGCTGCTGACAGAGGAAAGATGGTTATGAAAAATCTGTAGGTTTTCCCAAGATTTCCTGATTCTGGCAATTATTGATCAGGCATTTTATCTAATTGGAGCTTGCAAGTTATGCTAACTCAGTATTGATTATCTGAGGGTGAAGGAATGACAAATGGGATAGTGAATGAACTCAGGCTTCCTGCTCTTGCTGGAGCCAAAAGAGTGGGTCCTAAGAGTCTGCTTCCTATTGTTCTGGAGTAATGGAGTATGACTCTGGAACTCCCAGTGTGAGGGTTGGGGAACTTCCCAGTCTTTGCTGTCACTACCTTTTTTTTTTTTTTTTTTTTTAATATTTATATTTTAGTTTTCGGTGGACACAGCATCTTTATTTTATTTGTATGTGGTGCTGAGGATCGAACCCAGCGTCCCGCGCATGCCAGGCGAGCGCGCTACCGCTTGAGCCATATCCCCAGCCCTGTCACTACCTTTTTACCGAAAGCTAAAAGCATCATTTTCTAGTGATGGAGTCAAATTCCCGGCGGGTCCTGGTAGCATTTGTCTGCCACCTGGAGCTTGGCTGACCCCATGAACAGATTCTACCACTCTCTGTGAAGAGCTCTGGCTTTGGAGAGATTTCTGTGGGTGTTTCCAGGGGGAGGTGGCCTCATCAGTAAATCAGATTCTCAGCACTGGAAATCAATCTGTCTTTTTGTCCTACTGGTCACACACCTGGGAAAAATGCAAGAGGCATGAAGACCCGTTCCCCATGGAGTTAGAGATTGTCTGGGGAGAGAGAACTAGAATGGGAAATAGCCACAGGACAAGCCTCATTGGCAGGCACATGCCAGTACAGTCTTGGCATAGAGCCACTGGATCTGGATAGTCTGGAACATGGACTGTGAGACTCAGGTCAAGTGACTGGGCCCTATTCCCTCACTCCAGTCATCTGTCTTATACTATGTGGTAGGCATTTGCCCTCATGAAGTCCATCTAAGTGAGTAGGGCCCTGCCAGAGAAACCTGTCTGGTTGTTGAGGGGAGGTTGCAAGCAAAGGACTTCCCACTCTGAGCTCAGCAAAGTGTAGAAGGTTGTATTTCCCCACTAAGGAATAGGTTCTATAGAACTTGGTACCTTTGTAGGACACTTTTCCTATCTCCTGCCCCTTTATGTTGGTTTCTTCTGTACATAAACCCCTGTCTGATATGCTTATTCCTTGCATGTTCTGACTGTGCAGCTTCTGTCAGGCTCATGGACTTGAATAGAAGACTTCCTGCAGGAGGTAGGCTCAGACAAGGGGACATTGCTGACTGAGTTTCAGAGTAAGCTAGAGATTGTTTGGGGGTATTGGAAAAGAAGTGGAAAAAGCTGGGGGGCAAGCCTGGTGCTTCTTGTGGGAGCCCTATAATGCTGGGAGGAGTCCTGGTTCTTGACAATGAAGGAGAAACACAGAAGAAAGTGTGGAAGACAAGCAGGATGCCTCACTGGCGGCTGTTGGGATGATCCCAGCCTGGCTCCCGGGCATTTTGAGGCAGATCAGGGATTCCATGGAGTGGACTCCACATGGTTAAGAAAAGAAGGAGTAGCTGGACATGATAGTGCATACCTGTAATCCCAGCAACTTGGGAAGCTGAGGCAGGAGGATTGCAAGTTTGAAGCCAGCTTCAGGAACTTAGTAAGACCCTGTCTCAAAATAAAAAAAAAAATTAAGAAGAGCTGAGGATCTAGCTCAGTAATGTTCCTGGGTGCAATCCCTAGTACCAAAAAGAAAGAAAGAAAGAAGAAGGAGTATGGGGCAGAAGCATCAGCTTGTGAGGGTGGATTTGGAGAGGATTCCAGCATGCCATCTATAAGGGTCCCACCTTGACATACCTGGTGGGGCACAATGGTGGTGAGGCCCTATGATCCTGACATTTCAGATACTCCAGCCCAAAGCTGAGGTCCAAGTTGTACCCCACTTGCACACATCATAGGCCCAACATATTTGCTGCATTCACAATTCACAGTGAGTTTTTGATCACATTGTTCTATCTGCTCCCAGTGTCATCCTTAGAAATTTGATTAGCTCTAAAAGATCCAATTCAAAGTTTGCTTCCTTTAGGAATAAAGCTGAACACTGCTGTTTGTGTTGTGCTTGCTGAGCACCAGCCATGGGACTGGATGTGCTGCAACCAACATTTCTAATCTTCACAACAGTCTCTCCAGATGCTATGATTCCCCCATTTTACAGCTGAAAAAACTGAGGCTGGTAAGGTTAAGTACCTTGCTGGTGGTCTTAAAGCTAGAGGATGGCAGGATTTGAATCCTAGTCAGCTTGGCTTCAGTGTTCTTGACCTTTGCCCCACTGTAGCCTGTTTTCCCTGAGACAGCTGCCTTAGTATGTGCTAGGGTCTTGGCTTCAGTGCTTTCTCTGGTCTGTGGACATACCTCTCCTTCCTATGAGGCCCTTGAGGAATAGTATGTGTATCAGTAACATATGCTCTCCACTGTTCAGGGTTAGCACATGACAGGTACCTGTTTGAGTATTTGCTGGGTTAAACTGGAACATTTATAAGTGATAACTGGTTATAAATGTGGGAGGGGAGGGTTCTTTGTTCTGCCTTCTCTTAAGGAAAACACCAGTTGTTGATGATGCCCTAGAAAAGGTCCCAAATGTGATTGCTGGTAGGCAGATGGGGTTGCTCATCAGTAGGGAGTACTTTCTTCTGGGAACTGGTCTCTTGGACATATTAGAGATTCCAATGGCATTGTACTTAGGGGAATGCTGGCCAGAGATACTTGTGCCCACAGGTGGAAGGATTTGAAGGCCTCAGGACTCTGTGTGCCCTTCACTTACTAGTGTAAATTCAAGACTCTTAAAGAGTCAGGAATGCAGAAAGAGATCACTTTGAGAGCAGAAATCTGAGTTTTCATTCAATGCCCAAAGGTGCTAGAGTGGAGAGGGAATATTGGATGTGGTAAAGACACATATTACTAAATGTGAGGAAGACCTGTGTAGGGTTGAGAGCAGTCTGAAGACATACAGAGCCACCTTGAGAGGTGAGCTTCCTGTTGCAGGAGGCCCCAGAAGCTTGGAGGAGCTGTTTCCAAAGGAGTAACACAGAAGATGAGTCACCACTTGTAGATTCATACTGGAAGACTGTTAGGGTCCTCTCACACAAAACTGTGTACTTCACTTGACATGAAATGTGACATCCTTGGCCTGATGTCATTGCTTTTGTCAAGTGTTCTATTTCTAGAGGCAGGATGCATGAAGAGGCTCTTGGAGGTTTGATGGCAGAGTGATGCCATCAGCAGCTCTGCTGTCTGTTGCTTTTAGCAGCCTGAATTGACACCCTCCTCTGCTTGGGCAGGCTCTGAGCTGTGGGTGAGTCCAGGTGACTACACCAGGAATAGGTGGGTTTGGGCACAACTTTTACAGAGTTTTGTTCAGGAGAGTGAGTGTTGCTGAGCAGGTGACAAGGTTGGTGGGAGAGGAAGCCCACTCTGCCACTATCTGGAGGATAAAGGGATGGGAGGTGGCCTTCCAGGGTGGGATCTCTGGGCTGCAGCCTGGCTATCCATTCCCTTAGAGTTGAAGGGTACTTGAGGGACAGTAAGTTGGGTTACCACCATTAATTCTGATTGTCCTGTCCTGCAGTAGGATGAGTGCCTGAGGCCAGAGCTGATATTTACATTTCCCATCTCAGCTCTTTCCTGACCCCTCTGTTAACCTTACTCTTCCCTACTTTTTATTTCTTTTTAAGAGACAGGATATGTTGCCCCCAACTCCTGGGCTCAAGTGATCTTCCTGTCTTAGCCTCCCAAATAGCTAGATTCCCTCCTCCCCCTCCTCCTCCTCCTCCTCCTCCTCCTCCTCCTTTTCT
>NW_026000222.1:16705884-16708261 GCF_001458135.2 Marmota marmota marmota | reverse complement strand
TTCTTTTTTTTTTTTTTTTAAATATTGGGGATTGAATCCAAGTGCACTTTACCACTGAACTAAATCCTCACTTTTTTAAAAAATATTTTTTAGTTGTCAACGTACCTTTATTTATTTATATGTGATGCTGAGAATTGAACCCAGTGCCTCACACGTGCTAGGCAAGTGCTCCACCACTGAGCTACAACCCCAAACCCAGCCCCCAGCTCTTTTTATTTTTTTAAGACAGGGTCTTGCTAAGTTGCCAGGGCTATCCTTGAACTTGCAGTCCTCCTGCCTCAGCCTCCTGACATCTGAGATTATAGGCATAGGCCACCACATCTAGCTTCTACTTCTTAAAATTGCTTTTTTAAAAAATATATATATTTATTTAGTGGTGCTGAGGATCAAACCCAGTGCATCACACATGGGAGGCAAGCGCTCTACCACTGAGCTACAACCCCAGCCCTACTACTACTACTACTACTACTACTACTACTACTACTACTACTTCTTCTTCTTCTTTTTCTTCTTCTTCTTCTTCTTCTTCTTCTTCTTCTTCTTCTTCTTCTTCTTCTTCTTCTTCTCCTTCTTCTTCTTCTTTTTTAACAGTATTAGGAATTGAACTCAGGCAAACTCTTTTTTTTTTAAATTTATATATGATAGCGGAATGCATTATAATTCTTATTACACATATAGAGCACAATTTTTCATACCTTTGGTTGTTACAAAGTGTATATACAGGCAAACTTTTTTTATTTTTATTTTTTCATTTTGAGATGGTCTTGCTAAGTTGCCTAGAGTGGCCTCAAACTTGCAGTTATCCAGTCTCAGCCTTCTGTGTAGCTGAGTTTACAGGTATATGCCATCCCATTTGGCTTAAAATGACTCTTTAACACTGAGATGTTGAAGACAAAATGAGATGCAAAGGATGTAGCATATACTGGTGCTCTCTAGGTGACAAGAGTTAGCTGGAGTCTTATCCTCTAGGCATTCTTCTGTCTCTGCTGCCTTGGAGACACACTCCCCAAGAGAGCAGGACCTTCCCTGTGGTGGCAGAACCAGACACCATCCTCCCATGCTGCCACATTTAGCCCTTCCTACAGAAAGGCCTTGCTCTGACCGTCTCTAGCAGCTCAACAGCCCAAGTCCGAGCCACTTTTGATCACGGCTGCTTTTCACTCCCAGCCCTCAAGGGGACATCATACTTGTGTGCCAGCTGTCCCCTTCCTCTTCTCTTCTTCTTATTGTTTATCTCCACCTGGATAGCCCTGCCATCTCACAGGCTCTGTCATTTCCAAGCCCTTGAATTCCTCTAGGAGCTGCCAGGCTGTTGTATCTCCCACATTCTGACCTCTTCAGATTTACTCATGGCCTCCCACACTTGTTCCCTCTGCCACCACTGAGATGAGAGGTAACTCTCTCCATCAGATGAAATGGTTAATAGTAACCTGGTCCAACCATCTCCACCAGCTTGTCTCTCCAGGCTCTCCTTCCTGTCAGTACTCCCGTCATACAAGGTCACCCCTTTTCATACCTGATGTGTCTCGGTTTGTCTGTTTCTCAGTATGTGTATTGTACCCATAACTGAGCTCCACTCCAGTGTATCATAACTGGCTTGGAACAGAAGGCTAAGTCACTTATCTCTTCACACATCCTGCTATCCTGTGTTAATCAGGTGCCAACCCTGAACTGAGTCCTGAGTGTGCAGGGTTCTGCTGACACAGACCTCTAGGGACAGAGACCACATATGGGTGAGATGCTGACAGCCACTAGGGTTCCACACTGCCTCAGAAATTAGAATGGGAAGAAGTTTAAAAACAAAATAATGGGGCTGGGGATGTGGCTCAAGCGGTAGCGTGCTCGCCTGGCATGCATGTGGCCTGGGTTCGATCCTCAGCACCACATACAAACAAAGATGTTGTGTCCGCCGAAAACTAAAAAATAAATATTAAAAATTAAAAAAAAAATGGTGCTGGACATGGTAGCACAAGCTTGTAATCCCAGCAACTTAGGATGCTGAAGCAGGAGCATCTCAAGATCGAGGCCAACCTCAGCAACTTAATGAAACCCTGTCTCAAGATAAATAGGGCTGGGGATGTAGCTTAGTGGTAAAACACTCCCTGAATTTGATCCCCAGTACTGAATGAATGAATGAATGAATGATCCCCAGTACTGAATGAATGAATGAATGAATGAATGAATAAATAAATAAATAAATAAATAAGAGTTAAAAAACCAAAGAGCCAGGTTGGGCCTTGGAAACCTTTTGTCTTCAGCAGAAACCTTGAGTGGAGATCACCATTTAGCAGTCTCCTAGACCCAGAATCTTCTATGACATCATTAAAAGACATTGATAGGTTGCTGGCATAGCTGTTTTTTTTTTTTTTTTTTTTTT
>NW_026000222.1:16690114-16705421 GCF_001458135.2 Marmota marmota marmota | reverse complement strand
GAGAGAGAGAGAGAGAGAATTTTTTTAATATTTATTTTTTAGTTATCGGCGGATACAATATCTTTGTTTTGTATGTGGTGCTGAGGATCGAACCCGGGCCGCACGCATGCCAGGCGAGCGCGCTACCACTTGAGCCACATCCCCAGCCCTGGCATAGCTGTTGATACCCTCCTGACTCCAAAGTGAGGAAAAAAGCAATCCTTCTCAACTTTTTTTTTTTTTTTTCTTGGCACATTACTGGGATTGAACCCAGGGGTACTGTACCTACCACCCAGGGGTACTCTACCACTGAACTATTCCCCACCCCTTTTTATTTTATTTATTTTATTTCTTATTTTGAGATGGGGCATTGCAACTTATCAAGGAAGGCTGGTCTCTAACTTGCGATCTTCCTGCCTTAGCCTCCTGAGTAACTAGGATGTGTTATCATGCCCAGCTTGATTCTGAGTCATACCCTGTCTTCCTCCTGTCCCTCCCTTCACTTCATGAGCTCTGGGCATGAATAGATTGGGGTACAAGATTGCATTTTGTTATTTATCTCAAGTTTTAGAGCTCAGATTTACTTAACCTTTAAGTTGTCATGCCATTTCTCATTTTTGTGTTTTTACTTTGGGGTTTTTGTATGTTTGTTTGTTTTGGTATGGGGATTAAACCCAAGGCCTTGTACATGCTAGGGAAGCATTCTACCTCTAAGCTATACCCACAGTCCTGCTTGCTTGGTTATTTATTTGTTTGTTTGTTTATATTATTTACCATCCTGGGATTGAGCCCAGGGGAGCTCTGTGACTGAGCTATAATTCCAGCCCTTTTTAATTTATTATTTTTTTTAATTTCGAGATAGAGTATCAAAAGGGAGGTATGTTCCATTGTGTCTAGCTGCCCTGCCTCTTTTAAAAACTCCGTTATCTTCCTTCTATTTCTCCCCTTCAGATTCTCCACCCACATCCTTCTCTTTTTTGCTACCCTCCCCTTCTTTGGCACCTGCCTTAGCCCAGGGTAATAGATCTGCCTGGTCTGGAATCCCAGGCACCAGGTCAATGGGTATGTTGGCCATAAGAGGGGATGTTGGCTTCAGTGCCACCCTGTCTAACCCTGTTGAAGGGGTTATTCACTGTTAAAGGGGTTAAACATTTCTTCTTGTGGGCAGCTTCAGAGTGTGCTGTTCTTGTTACAACACTCGAGAGTTCTGCTCTCCTTAGTAAATCTGAAACTCTGTTTCCCAGAATTTCCTCTGTGCCCTTTTCACTGCTCTCATTTAGGCCCACGTAAGTACAGAAAGGAGGCCTTTGAGGGTGGCAATACAGGGTCTGAAAATATAAAAATATATCTTGAGACAAAGCTGAGGGAAGAACTGAGTCATGGTAGCAAAGCCTCGCTTCATTCCTCCCCTCCTTCTCCCAGCAGCTCTTTGGTGGGGCTGCCTTCTCTGCCTGAGAGCCTTCCTATAGAATCATGGATTGGATAAAGAACCCATAAGGGTCAGGAGGTTAGCTGGAATGTCAGATGGTATGCTGTATGCCTTGCATGCAGTCAAGAGAGGAAAAATGATGGGGGACTGTGTTCTTAGAACCTAGGACATTAGAAACTGGAAGAGGGGGCTGGGGATGTGGCTCAAGCGGTATCGCTCTCGCCTGGCATGTGTGCAGCCCGGGTTCGATCCTCAGCACCACATACAAACAAAGATGTTGTGTCTGCTGAAAACTAAAAAATAAATATTAAAAAATTCTCTCTCTATCTCTCTCTCTCTCTCTCTCTCAAAAAAAAAAAAAAAACACAAAAAGAAAGAAACAAGAAGAGACTTAGATTCATTGCATATAGTCCCTTCATGTTAAAACTGAGGAAGTTATGATTTCTCTAAAGTCACCCAGAGAAGATAGAATTAAAATACTGGTTGCTGATTTGCAGTTGTCGTCGTCGTAGTTGTCTCCTCCTCCTTCTCCTCCTCTTCCTCTTCCTCTTCTTCCATCATCATCATCATCATCATCATCATCATCATCAAACATAGGGCCTGGCTTGTGCTAGCCAAGTGCTCTGCCACTCAGCTACATATCCAGGCCACTCCCCCTCTTTTTTATTTTTTTAATTTGAGACACGGTCTCACTAGGTTGTTTATAGCCTTGCTAAATTGCTGAGACTGGCTTCGAACTCGCCATCCTCCTGCCTTAGCCTCCCAAGTCATTGAGATTACAGGCATGTGTCATCATTGCCAGGCTTCCTTGGGAAATGTTTTTGCTAGGCCCTTGTGACATCAGAACTAGAGCAAGTAGAAGGGATAGGGAGGAAAAAGGCAAGTCCTCTTAGGTAGAGCAGAATTCCTGTCTGTCTTTCTGCTTTGGGGCCTTTCTTCCAAAGAAAGAGTTGGGCTCCATAATTTTTTTTTTTTTTTTTTTTTTTTGTGTGTGTGTGTGTGTGGTACTGGGTATTGAACCCAGGGGCACATAGCTCCTGAGCCACATCCCCCAGCCTCTTTTTGTATTTTATTTTGAGACAGGGTCTCACTAAGTTGTTTAGGCTGGCCTTGTGATCTTCCTGCCTTGGCCTTCCAAGTACCTGGATTTATAGGTGTGTGCCATTGTCCTGACTCCAACCAACCTCTTATCATTTCCTTCCAGGCCCAATGCTCCATGTGAGTCCAGAAACAGGTGGAAGCCTCTGGGAGGCTGACCAAGTGATACTTGTGGCTTGTCTCATCTATCAGGCACCTGACACCCACATTTATTATGTCCTGGTCTGGCCCCAAGTATATATATTAAGCTCAACGTTCTGTCTTTCACCCAGAGCAAGCAGAGTTGTGGAAACTGAAGAACATAACTGTTTATTATTTTCCTTCATCTCATGCCCAGAATGCTTCCTGATCAGTCAATCATAGGCTGAAGGACACCTAGGCTCCAGAGGCCTGAGCATGTTGGGGGAGCAGGTAGTTGGGCTATGGGTATTGAATTCTTTCTTAGGAGGTATTGGATTGGACTTGAGGCAGAGCATGGCTGTGGGTGAGTGTGGAAGGCCTTATTTTTCCTTTCTGAGCCTTGTTTGAGGTCTCAACAAGGCTTCCAGGGACATTATTCTGGAGGTCAACCTAAGCCCCCACTTATGTCAGTGTCAGCAGGCAGGATGGGGACTACTCCCCTGTGTTCAGCCTGCTTGATTACGTTCTGCATGTTCTTGAGTGCACGAGGGGTAGTCTGGTGGTCATTGGTCAGGATGACTTGAATCATTGGCTTGGGGGATCTTACCCCTTCCCCCAGCACAGCCACTCCCAGCTCTTCAAAGATGAGGAGCACTGGGACCTGTCAGAAAGGGCTGGGCTGGCCCTCAAACACAAATGAGTCAATCAGCATTCTGTGTACAGCTGCACGTACACAGTAATTGATGAGGCGAGAATCTGGGGGAACAGGATAGGTGGATCAATTTGGCTCGCTTTGGCACTAACGGGCTGGCTGCCCGACTAGCAGCAGGGGTAGATGCCTGGGGTGAGCCTGTGCCACTCTGGAGATGGAGATGCTTAAGCCCATGGGACAGGTTTAGTGAGAGGCCCTTCTAAGACTTCATTGGACTGGTTCAAAGCCACAGGGTTCCATGGTTTGGTGGTCTGCAGATGGGAAATAGGGAAGCCTCTGGTCCATCCATGTTCAGGTTCTTGGCTTGTGAGTCCAGCTTTACCACTGTTCTGTAGAGGAGTTGCCTTTCCATCCAGGTTGGATCACAGGACAGGGGCAGAGGCTGTGTCTTAGCCCTGTTTGGACTAGTCTAAGCTGCCAGCCCTATCCTGTGGCTGTTCCCTTAACAGGCCAGGCTAGGCTGCCATGTGTTTCCCAGCAAGTTATTTTCTTGGACACCATAAAAGGCTGGTAGGGCAATATGGGGCATTAAGCTCACTGCTTTCCATCTCTTAAGTGAGTGACAGGGGCTGCAGTGAGTGTCTGTGGTCTGGATTAGTTGGCCCATAGCAGTGGCTCCTTGTGTTCAGGTAGTAGTAACAATCAGTGGGACTTTCTTGAGCTGTAAGCCAAAAGCTTTTGTGGCAACCATCTGGTCCAGTCAGACAGCAAGGTATCTCTCTGGTCCTTCTATGGCTATATGTCCTTGAGGCCATGACTTTTCTACCAGAATCACTGGAAAACTGTCCTGATGGTGAGGACAGCCCTGTTAGGTGACTGTTTGCATTGTGATTTCCCTGTCACTTCCAGTTCAGCTCAAGAAAATTTGATATTTGCCTTCTAAAAGGCAGGTGAGGACAGCAGCTGCAAGCAGCTCAGCCCTTCCACAGAATTCCAGATGAATGGTGTCTTTTCCTTGTCCCTGTCCAGCAGTGGGAAAGGGATAATAATAGTGCAAGAGGTCCAGGGGGCCAGGGGTGGCAGTAGTCAATGGGTATGACTGTCTGCTAAATGGTCATGTTGTCACCCCAAAAGTGGGCTTCCACAGATTTCCCTGAGTTCCCTGGAGAGCATGTTCAGGGCTTCTCCAAGATGAAGGATGCCATGGGGTGGAACAGGCAGACTTCACTGACAGGAAGGAAAGTTATGGTGCCTCTGGCATCCCAGCAGAGACTCTGCAGTAGGATCAGGAAAGGTCCTAAGGGCTTAGCCACCCATCCCTTGAGGAGCATCAGAGCCCATGCCAGATGTGCTCCTAGGAGAGCAAGGACTCAGCCTACCCTCCAGAAGGGGCCCAGGACATATGGGTTCTGCCGACTGAACCCCATGGCTTGGAAGCAGCTTCAGCTGAGGGCATACATCAGTCAGTATGTAAGGGTGGTTAACTCACTGTACCTACTGTGCGCCTCCTGTATGCACTGTGCCAAGCACTAGGGCTCAGCACCATCTAATGGGAATAATAAACTTTAATTCACAGCCTTCAAGTTATAGCTAGAATAACAGCCATAAGCACGGAGGGCTCACAGAGTATCTGAGAACCTAAGGATATCGTACTGAGAATCTAAGACTCAGCCAAATGAAGACAAGCCAGGCAGGTGGCCCTGAGGTGGACAGGTGCTTGGTGTGTAGCCCTGAGATGAACAGGTGCTCAGTGTGTGGTGTGTGTAGCAAAGCAGTCTTTGTGGAGTTCCTCCCTTTGGACAGAACATAACATTAGGAGGCTGGTGCATAGGAGCCCTTCATGCCTCAGAGAAGTCACGCAAACTAGAGAGTACCCCTGGGTGCCTGGCTCTAAGAGCTCCTTTCAGCTGACTGAGAAATCTAGATGCTTTGATTGTTTCCTTTTTTACCCCAAGGCTAAAGGAATACTTTGGCAGTTGAAAGGAGGTGGGACCCAGGTACTTAAAGGTACCAGGAAGCTCCCCTTTAAATGATCTGTTTTGACCATCCAGGTTGGAGCTTAAGTCTTGTCTAAAGATGTGGTAGAAATATTTGGGTTGTTCTGTCTGAAGTTTTCCCTGATTATGGTGGTCCTGGGGTAGGTTGAGGGTCTTGTCAGGAGTCACCTCCCTGAGCCAGGCTTTGGGTTCATAGCACTTAGAAATGTTCTCTGGGAAAAAGAATGGGTCCTTTTCCTCTGTCAAGACTCCTCATGATCCAGAGGTCAGCTCCACTCAGAAGCTAGGTCAGTGTTGGGTGGGTAGGAGAGGCCCAGAATACTACTTGGGAGGATGAAGCATTGCCTCTCCCTAGGAAGTGCAAGGCCTCTGGGCAGGTCCCAGTGTTGTGGTGGCAGCATCATCCAGATGGGAGGGCAGTGTTGGGTACTCTAATTCTAATGCTTATCCTTGGCTTCTAGCCCTGGCCCAGTGTATCCAATCTGGCCAAGGACTTCATTGACCGCCTGCTGACAGTGGACCCTGGAGCCCGTATGACTGCACTACAGGCCCTGAGGCACCCATGGGTGGTGAGCATGGCAGCCTCTTCATCCATGAAGAATCTGCACCGCTCCATCTCCCAGAACCTCCTCAAGCGTGCCTCCTCACGCTGCCAGAGCACCAAGTCGGCCCAGTCCACACGTTCCAGCCGCTCCACACGTTCCAACAAGTCACGCCGTGTGCGGGAGCGGGAGCTGCGAGAGCTCAACCTCCGCTATCAGCAACAATACAATGGCTGAGCCACCAGCTGTGGCACAGATACAACATGGTCCCAGACTGGCTGGGCTCAGCTGTGCCCTCTGGGCCTGACATCCTCTGTGAAGATAGGCCTCATGGTTAGTGGTATATAGAGAATGTCTGGCCCTGGCCCTTTCTCTGTGCCTTTAGCAGCCCCTGACCTTATCATGGGCCTGGGCCTGGTGTGATGGAGTTGAGGTAGCCCAGGAGGGTCATGACTCCCCTGAAATGGGAGCCTGGCCTGGCACTGATACCCGTTTTGGTGGGTAGCTGCTCTGTGAGTTGGGGAAAGGGACAGGACCTGGCCTTCACTGTCTTCTTCATCCTTTGGATCTATCCCAGACTGAAGGGTCCTGCAGTCCTGGGAGTGAAGGGTGTCCTATGGTCCAGGACCCTTTGGAGTAGTTACTTTGGGCACCCGCTGTTTTGCCACAGAACCTTCCTTCCTAGCTCCCCACATTCCATGCCATTCTGATCCTTCAGATTATGCTCCAATGGCTCGGGAGGTTGAAGCAGAAGGATCATGAGTTCAGAGCCAGCCTTAGCAACTTAACAAGGCCCTAAGCGACTCAGTGAGAACCTGTCTCAAAATATAAAAAAAAAGTTGGGGATGTGGCTCAGTGGTTGAGTGCCCTGGGTTCAATCCCCAGTACCAAAAAAAAAAAAAAAAAGATAAAAAGATTATGCTGCAGTGGGAGGCCTGGCTTTGGCCTTAGCTAGACTGTAAATCTCCTTGATTGGACCCAAGCAGCCTCTACCTCCCAGCCAAGATCTTCCTTCATGGTGCCACCAGGGACCCCTTCTAACCCAAGTCTTCCAGGACCTCTTGTGGTAGGGCCATGGAATGGACCTTAGCCATTGCTGATGGCCAGCTTGAGTGGGGTCCTCCCCAATATACTCAGTGCCTTTTTTGCAGCACTCACTATTGCCTCCCTCTCCCCCTTAGATGTCTATTTCATTCCCCAGGTGCCTCCTTCCCAACTGTTGGGGGTTAAAGGGAGCCCCACTGCTGCTACCCAGGGGATGGGGGCACCTGGGCCAAGGCAGATGGTTTTCCCTTAGGTTCCCATGGCCATCTCTAATTTCATCCTTTGGTATTATCCATTGCCTCTTCCCTTCAGGTGTCACTGTACCCTCCTCTGCAGCTTCATGAAGGCGCCATCTGGTGTCTAGTCTGGGTATGGGCAGCCTCTGGGTGATGAATGCACACCCATCTAATATAGATAACCAAAGTCCTCTAAAAGGAAGTGGAAAGGAAGGAACTGCTACATTGAGAGAGGGTCGTGGGCTGCTCAACTCCCCTTCTGCTCAGCTTCTCCCTGGAACTTAGCCATACTGTGTGACCTGCTTCTGAACCCTGGGTGCCTAGGGTAATGACTGATCTTGCTGTGAGAGCTGGCCTTGCCCCACCCACCCTGTGCCAGCTTCCTTTTACAGCATTAACCTTCCAGTCTGGGGCCTGCTGAGTCTCAGGCTGGAGGGAACCCTTGTGGGAAGTGGGTGGGGTTGGCGGGGCTTCTTTTTTAGAGGCCTGAGCCAGAACTGTCCCCATGGCTGTCATGATGTCTACACCAACACAAACCAGGCTGGAACCCAAACCTTCTTCCTCCACAGCTGCTTTCAGTGGGCAGAAAGGGCCAGGGGCCAGCTTTGGCCTTAGCTAGAGCCCCTGCCAGCAGGGAACATTTGACCCCTACTCAGCTCCTCCCTTTGGGTAGCCTTGGGCCAGGCCCTCCTCTCTCTGCACGTGCTGTTTCCAGAGGAAAACCAAAGAGACCACTCTGTGCCAAGTCAACTGTGCCTTACATACCCCTGTCTTCTGTTCTGACTGCCCTCTGGGCAGAAGGCAGTGGAAAGCCCAAGCCCTAGGGCTTCACAAATTCCCCCAGTTCCATAAGTGTTTCTGGGAGCCTGAAGCCCTGAGGATTTTTTTCCCCTCTTGCCCAGGGTAGGCCTGAGGGTAGGATAGATGGAGTTTGGAGTTTTGAACCTTTGATAGGCCTTTATGCCATGGACCGTGGATGGAGAATGTGCAGTTATTTATTTTGTGTACTCAGTTTGTAAATGTATCCTCTGTATTCAATAAACAGGCTGCCCTCCCCAAGGAAGGCTGCCCATTCATTCTAAAATCCCTGACTGTGTACTGTGGAACCAAGGGGTTGCCCCAGAGGAGGAGGGATGAGGGCCCCAGCCTGGGCTGGATACTGTAGAAAGATCTTTACTCCAGACCTTTCTGTGTCAGAAAGATAGGGATAGAACTAAAAAGCCTCTCCTTTTCCCTGTGCCAGGAGGACAGACAAGAGGACAGAGACTAGAGTCTTTTATTGGATTGAAATAGGGAGGGAGCCTGTGGTAGGCTCAGTTGTAGGCTATGACCTGATTGATCCAAGTGTTGAACTTGCTAACTCGAGTGTACATGGCAGGTGCTTGCACATCACAATTATTGGTGCCCCAGGAGACAACACCAATAAGCACCCATGTGTTCCCCTTCTGGCACACAAGAGGGCCTCCAGAGTCACCCTGAGAGGGAAGAGAAGTCAGTATGACAGGTTGGGGAGGTATGCTGTGGAACAATGCAGAGGACAGAGTGCTTGTGCTCACCTGGCATGAAGAGGCACCTGAGGCACCTGCACAGATCATGGAGTCAGTGATACGTGAGCCCCAGTACTGCCGGCATTGATTCACGGTGACTAGAGGTAGAACCACCTGCTGCAGACGTGCTGGTGTCACATTGCCTGTGGGCCAGAAAGGGATGGTCAGGCTGGTCCAAGATAACCTCCCTCTCCTCCTGTTCAGGGCCCAGGTTCCTACCCACGCCACTGAGGCGTCCCCAGCCAGTGGTGACACATGTGAGGCCTTGAGGCAGTGCCTCATTTGAGGAAGCCAGGCAGACTGGTGAGATGTAGGTTGTGTATCGTGCTGGTGAGGTGAGCTTCAAGAGCGTTAGGTCATTGTTCAGAGTGGTGGGGTTCCAGCTTGGGTGTGTAATAGCCTGTGGGGCAGGAAGGGGCCATGTAGGGCTGGGATGGGCACAGGTACCCATCGATGGTGCTAAGATGGATAGGCCAGGACATGCCTGAATTCTTTGCCCAGAGGAACCCACCTGTGACCCATTCTTCCTTCCCATGCATGCAGCCAGGCACTTACCTTTGAGATGGATAGTACCTGCACAGGCTCGGTGCTAGACGATCGGTCGTACTCACCCAGGACAGCAAAGTGGCGCCCAGGACTGCAGTAAGAGATTGGTTGGGCATACGCTGGGAGGGCAGAGCAAGAGAGGGGCAGCCAAGTGGGCAGAGCAGGTGGGGTACAAGTACTCACCTGACACTGCAGTGGGCAGCAGTGACCACCCAGTACTGGTTGATGAGAGAGCCACCACAGAAGTGGAAGCCATTGCTGTCCTGGAGTCAGGGGTCAGAGTTGGAGGTGAACTCAAGATTATATGTAGGCATGAAGCACTCAGGACCCTACCCCACCCTCAGGGTGTGTATACCTGCAGGGAAACCTGCCAGGGCCAGGAGCCTGGCACAGCATTCTCCCCGTTGACAATCCTCTGGCTGAAGCTCAGTGATGGTTTAATGGCAGGAACTCCGCAGCCTGACCATCCGGTTGGTGAGAATCAACACCCCAGCCCACCTCTCCCCACCTGCTTCCCCTGGATGTCCCCAGGCTGTGTGCTCCAGAGATCCAAATCAAAAGGAATTGTCACTAGCCCTTCTTCCCCCATCAGCACTTTCTGGGCCTCCAAAGCTATTGTGGTTTACCCTCCATCCAATCAATCTCTATTCTCCCACATCTCTTCAACTTAGTCCCTCCTGTTCTCCAACTCACCCCTGTCCTCCAGCCCAGGCTCTTTTTCTCCCTGACCTCTGGTGTAGTCTCCTTCCTGGCCCTCTACCCATCCAGGCCTAAACAGGTCATACCCCTCATGCAATCTGTGGACTCTTCCTAAACTACACACCCAACTTTCACAGCTCAGCTTCCTAAGCCCTCCCAGGCTCAACTCAAGCTCCTGTCCCATTTGTGAGACCAGCTCCATCCCATTCTTTCCCACTTCTGACCCTGCAGGCCCCTTCCTGCTCCTTTGCCCTGGTCCATTCTTTGTCCTTTGCATACCTGTTCATCTACTTCCCTTCTATCCAGCCTGGTTCCTGGACTGGTGCCGGGAATTTGGGTTGCCCCAAACTGGGCAACCAGTCAAGGCTGCTCCTGGCCCACTTACCCCAGGAGAAGCCAAAGAGGATCAAGCCGAGGGTCAGCCTGAGCAGTCGCATCATGGTAGGTGTGAGGTTGAGAACTGGACGAGACTTTATTTATGGGTATCTTTGTCCTTGGGCCAAAGTCCTAGGCCTGAGACCGGGCCAGCTGTGCAGGCTCAGCTCACTCCCATGCTCTATTTAGGCCAAGGTCCCCTGACCCAGGCCTGGACTTATCAGAGAGACCCCCAGGTGTGAGGTTCTCACCGCCACCTCCCAAAGCCTGGCCTCTGATTGGCTGCCTGAAGCACCACAAGCATTGGGCACAGGTACAACACTAGATCTATAGTGTCAACCTGGTGGCCAGGACCAGGAAAGCCTCCCATAGCTATCAGGAGCACTAGGCTTTCAGAGAAGGCTGCTCAGAATCCAGGAGTGTTCTGAGTGGAGGAGGGAATGGTCAGCTGTGGCCAGCTTTCCTGGGGAAGACTAAGGAAGGAGGTTCTGGGGGTTGCTAGTCCTAAAAGACATCCTCTCAGGGATTCCTCATCCATTTGGAACAGGAGTCAGATGGTGACTCTCCCACCAGCATGAGAAGGAGTGGGACACAAACCCTCATGTGTATGACTCTGAAATCCATATTCTTGTTAAATATAAGCTGAATTCTTGGTGACTAGCAAACCCTGGACTGAGGTTGTAGCTAGAAGGGTGATAGCAAACAAATCTATGACACTTCCAGGCACTGGGGCTGTCATGGGAAAACCCTGGTGTCTACATCCCATTTGTTACTGAGTTCCAGGCTAAGTGTGAACTCATGGAGAGAAGACTCCCCTGTGTGGAGTTGCAACAGGTTAAGTTGGCTGGTTTCCTTCTAGGGATGTGAGGGTTTTGACTGACTCGTTTTGACCTCAGACCAAAAATGAGGAAATGGGTGGATAGAGGGATGGATGGATAAGAAGATACAGACAGAAATACAACAAAATATGAATTATTAAATCTGTGGTAGGTATATGGGTATTCAGTGAAAATTGAAACTTCTTCAATTTTCATGACCCATTTCATAATAAAGTTGGGGGAGGGGAGCATAATCAGAGGCCCATAGGTGTCTGGCATGGAGTAGAACCTCCCTAGAGGTAAGCAGACTCTTTAACAGTTCTGAAACCCCAGTGGAACCCAGCTACCTTGAGGGCAGGATGTTCCTACCAGCACCCAGCAAGTGGGCCTGACATTCAATAGGTACTTAACAAAAGGTTTCCTGGATGAATGTGTCATCTCTTGCCACATGAGTCCTATGATCCCTGTCAGCCTAGAACACTTGGAGTTGATCTCCGTATATACAGCCCAGCATGTGCAGATGAAGCCCAGCTTTGTGTTAGTGGCTCAGGTGTGCCTGGTCATTTAAGGGGTGTCTCAAGTGCAAGGCTAAGGAACACTTGATAAGAGCTTGCCCCTGGAGGGAGTTGATCCTATATCAGCACTTATAGCCCTCATTGGACCCAGGGTGGATCTGACTAAGACATGTGGGCTTTGTCCTGTTTCACTGATGAGCCAGGGAAAGGCTCTGGGCAGTGTTGTGATGAGTCTTGTGGGTTTTACGTTCCCCGGGGGCACCAGGCACAGTGGTGTACATCTATAATCCCAGTGACTCAGGAGGCTGATGGAAGAAGATCACAAGTTTGAGGCCAACTTAGTGAGACCCTGTCTCAAAATAAGAAAGGGCTTGGGATGAAGCTCAGTGGTACAGTGTTCCTAGGTTCAATCCCCAGTAGAAGAGGGGGCAAAATCAAGGCAGGAGTGGTGGGGGAGCGACTGTGGTGGGGACTAAGAAGGAAAATTAGAAGGTAGAAAGGATGGAAGCTTTCTCCTCAAGGCTGTAATGTTGGCCAGGGCTGGGGTTCTGGAGAAATAGATGTCTGAGGTGATGGGTGATAAGGCCAGGCACTAGAGCTGTGGGAGGTAGTGGCTCCTAAAGGGATATCTTAGCCAGATCCCTGCTGGCTTCCTGTCCTGCTCCACCCAAGAAGACACAGCCATCTGTTTAGTCTGTATAGATGTTTTTATTTTCTGGGTTTATTCCCCCTTGTTCTTAGCTGTAAACCCGACAACTTCATTCCACCTCCATGGCCTGCACAGTTTCTTCTAGGAGCTCCAAGTTCAATGGCTTCACTGTCTGGGTCAGAATGGCTGTGGTTCCAGGTGCAAAGCAGTAGCTATCAGGCCTGGGAGATAGGAGGTAAAGCCTCTGAGCATGTGGCTTGTCCTCTTCTTGCAGCCCCCTTTTTCCATACCCTGCTACTGCCCAATCCTCCCCTGTAGCCCCACCTTCCCTGCTCCTACCTCTTTATAGGCTCTGTGGGCGAGCTCAGTGTCCGCAGCAGCTGGGCACCTGATGCGGTGATCACACATGCATCCACGCTGCCCCCAGAGCCCAAGTCACCCAGGATCCCTGCGGTAATAGCTTCCACCAGCAGCCCCTGTGCAGCCTCCAGCTATGGTGATATGTTTGTGAGGCCCAGTGGACCCTCTGGTGTTACTTCAGGCTCCAGCCCAGGGACTTTGTTAGATTTGAAGTCCAGACCAGATCATTTGTGCACACCCAACCTCTCCTCTCTTTCTTTACCCCAGACTCCCATTCTCTGGCCTCTGCCTCCCTCTCTCCAAGACCCATGAACCCCCCACCCACTGTCCTCCTCTGCACAAACTTCTGAATTGCCTGCACTTTTAGCCCTTTTCCAGGCTGTCCACCCACCCAATGTTCACCCCCAGTCCTATGACTCACAGTGTTTCCCTCTGGGCCTTAGCCGCCTCTGAAGTGACAGTTACCCACTTCCATCCCACTCAAGTCCAGACTTCAGACCTCAAACAGGACCCTACCAGGTTTTCCTCTTCCCTTGGCTCTTAATGATTCTCCCAGCTGTCCAAACTTTGGTACTGTCAGGACCAACTTCTCCACCTTCACTCAGTCTCTCCTCAGTCCTTGCCTCCTCTGAGAATCCTTCCCCGACTTCTATACTGGGCCAGGTTCCCTCTGTGTCGGCCCCTGGGTGTACTTCCCACTAGGGACCACGTAGGGGAGTACAGAGATCGCATACCGTCATGTTTGGCTGGAACCGGTCCTCCAGCACTGCCAGGGCCGCGTCCTGCCCGGAGCCTGGAGGTGGAAGGGGCATCTGAGTGGTCACCCCATCCAGGGACAAATGTGAGGCCAAGCTCGCAGAGGTGGGAGATTCGTGAGGAAGGGGCAGAAGCACTCACCCAGAGCCGTAAAGGGCAGTCGGCTGTAGGAACCGTGGGGGTGCACGCCATAGAGTTGCGGTCCGGTCAGATCTACTCCGCCCACGATCAGCGATGCGCCCACGTGTCCCTGGTACCTGTTCGCAGATAGGTCTGATCAGCCGCAAACGGGCTCCAGGGCCCACCCCTATTGACACCGCCCATGAATCTGACCCCGCCCCCCCCCAGGCCTGTGTGGCCTCGCATTCCGCGGCCGACAGCGCCCCTTGTGGCTCAGATTCTGGAGGGCCAGTTTCTTCCGGCCTCCCTGCACTTCTCAGCCCCACCCTTTCTCCCTTCCCTCCTTCGGTCAACCAGTTCTTCACGGTCAACCTCCTCCTCCCCGCCCCCCCCCCCGCACCGGAATAGCGTCTGGCGTAGGAGGCGAGTGACCGTGGCCACGCGAGGCTCGCGTCCAGTGGACATTGCGTGTAGCTCCATGTTGGATGCAGCCATCCGTGTAGTCATTTCGGCGTCTGCGGCTACTCCAGCCCCACAGCAGCTGAGGGCAAAGGAAGGGGAGGGACAGTGTGGACAGGGATAGGACGTGCGAAGAGCTGTTTTCTTGCATGCGGGAACTAGGCTGAGGGAGTCTCACTAGATTTTTGGGGCAATGAAGTGGATCTTCTCGCAATTCTTGTCTGCCACGACTGAATCGTTAGTGGCCCTCGTATCCGCGCCCAGGATGACCCCGTCCTGCGGGGAAGAACGGCGTGCCTCAGTGCCCACCTGTTCTCTATCCCGGTTGTCCCTCAACCCACCCTTTAGTCACACTCCCGTGCTCACTCGGAATACAAGGCCTGCGATGGTGGTGCCAGTCTTGCGCGCATGAGGAACCCGAAGCCCGGGAAGGACACGTTCCAAGGATGCGTTTCTGGAAATAGAGGCGAGTGGCCTGGGTTTGGGTTCCAGTCCCAATGCCCCTTCCCATCTTCCTGCAGGTGCTGGTCTTGCGCATCTCCCAGGGTAAACCAGGACCTAATCTCACACTTCCCAACCCCCACCTCCTCCCGGAAAAAAGGCTCACAAGGAAGCACAGGCCTCTTGGGACTAAGCCTCCCTATTCACCTCTGGCAGTTCTCGAAGGAGAAGCCCCCTCGGGGCTCCTGCGCGGTCTTCAGCATTTCGGAGCAGGCAGGGAGGATTGGGATCAGGAGTTGATGGATCGGTTAGATGAGTGGGGCCAAGGAGAGTAGAAAGGCCTCAGCCTCTGCTGCTGTGGAGCTCCACGGCTGAAGCTGACACTTCTCGCTTTCGCTTTTGCCTCTACCCTCCTAAAGAAGCCGCTGGCCTCTTTCTGCATATTTTCTTTCACTTTCACCTTCACTTCTGGTCCTAGGTAGCTTGGGAAGGATAGGGCGTCCCTTTCCAGTCCTTTGGTGCTGTTCCTTGGATCCTCTATTCCAACAGAGGGCAGCCCTTCCCCTTTGGTCATTGTTCAACTCCTCCACCCTCTTCCAATCTGATACCCCCAGCAATCTTACTCTAACTCTACTCTAGCCTCAGGTGCCAGTGCCCTAAAGCTGTCAAAGCCAAGGCCAGGTCTCAGTTAATAGATCAGACCCCCCTAACTTTTGTCTTTTGTCAACTTTCTTCTCCCAGTTTCTGCCTCTTTTGCTGTCTTTGCCTCCTGGAAGCCTCAAACATGAAGTTTCACTCCTCAGCTACAGTGATGCTGGTCCTCCCATCTCTCTCAAGAGGGTCAGTGTGGGCTGGGGTTGTAGCTCTGTGGTAGAGAGCTTGCCTAGCATGGACTGCAGCTCCAAAAAAAAAAAAGAAAAAAAAA
>NW_026000222.1:16662723-16690104 GCF_001458135.2 Marmota marmota marmota | reverse complement strand
AAAAAAAAAAAAAAAAAAAAGTGGTAGGTCACTGTGGCTGTCCATTTAGTTGCGTGGAGTCATACTGGGCTCCACCCATGGCCAAGCCTTGTTATTTCACCCCCCACTTTTTTTTTTTTTTAAAGAGAGAGAGAGAGAGAGAGAGAGAGAGAATTTTTTTAATATTTATTATTTTTCTTTTTTTTTAGTTTTCGGCGGACACAACATCTTTGTATGTGGTGCTGAGGATCGAACCCAGGCCGCATGTACACCAGGCGAGCGCGCTACCGCTTGAGCCACATCCCCAGCCCCCCACTTTTTATTATACATACCTTTAATCACTAGACTCAGCTAGCTAGCATCCTCTCTAATTACCCCACAAACCCCTCTCTCCTCTCTCAGGCTATACTCCAGCCTGTAGGACAGGGGTCTTTTCTAGCTTGGAATTGTTTCTCTGTTAAAATTCTTCAGCAACTGCACAGTGCTTTTAAAGTGGCCCATATACCCTTCTCAGCTCTCTGACCTGTACGCACCATCCTCGGGGATGCTTTCCTGACTCACAGGGCTCAGTCTCTTGCTGCTACCAACTCTCCCAGGCTTTGGTTGTACCAAAAATTGGGCTGAAAGTGTTCGGTAGAGCCCTTGCCGAATGTGTAACACCCTGGGTTTTCCCCATAACATCACACACAAAAATGTGTTCAGTGAAATGATCTGATTAATAGCTGTCACTTCAGTACTTTTTTTTTTGGTGCTTGGGATTGAATCCAGGGCCTTATATTACTACTAAGCTGCACTCCTGAGCCCCCAGATTCTGAACTCTTGTACATTTTCCATCTACCCCACACTCAAAAAGCCATCTCATCTACCCTTTTGGAGCTGGGAGGGATAGATGAAGTCATCTTCTCCCTGTACATCCATTCTATAGCTGCAAGTACAGCTGACTGCAGTTCCCATGCACAACACAAAGGCAGGTAAGGGCAGGCTGCCTGAATAGCTCAACCAGAATAGTAAGCTGCACATCTCAGTGTCCAGTTCAGCTTCAGATCTTAGCAGAGCCCATCTTGCCTCATGCTTCACTGAGCACTGGTCTGTGGCTAGTAATGCATGAATCCTCTTGTGGGGACCCTCGTAGAGCCTCCCCTTCAAGCCACAGCATACAGGGCTACAGCAGCAAAAGTTTTTTATTCAGGGGGCAGGGGCTCTGGGCTGGCAGTCAGGGGTGCAGGGGTGCCATGGCGGTAGGCACCCAGCAGGATGGCATTGATGTGCTCTAGTGTCTGGTTGCTGAAGACCATGTTGAGGTGCTGTGTCCCGTGCAGGGGCAGCAGGTGTACAGGCTGCGGTTGGCGGCTCTGCCAATGGCCACAGAGTTCAGTGCTTCGTGTGGCAACTGTGTCATCGCCGTCCTCATAAAGCACATTCACAGGGTCCGTGTAGGGGAAGCCATGGTCGTAGATGTAAGTGCGTGGAGTGGGCAGGCCCACACCATACAGACAGTATACTTCAACACCAGGTGCTGGGAGTCCTGACAGCAGGTCACGTGATTGTAGCCACATGTACCAGCCTTCCTCAAAGCGCAGGTCTGCAAAGAAGCGTTGGAAGTCACGGCCTGTGTAGTTGAAGCTTGGCGTGGAAATAAATACATGATCCTCAGGCCACACATGGCGGGAGGGAAACATCCAAGGGGAAGTCGTTGTTATGCGCTGCTCCTCTCTCAGCTTGATGCTGGACATGAGTGGGATACCCTGGTTGTCACCTGTGGACAAGGAGCAAGGTGCAATAGGAAGCTAGGCCTGGCTACCTCTGGCCCACAATTTGTCCCCGGTCTAAGCCCAGCAGTTTGTTCAAGCTTGCTCCTGCCCCATCCAGACCTGGACTTCTAGCCATAGAGTAGGCCTGATGGTACCTCTAAGACAGTTGTAGGGCCTCAAAAGGGTGGGGGAACTTTCTGAGGTTGGGGTGTATGGGGTGTTGGCTGGTCTCCCTCAGGCCCCAAGTAGGGTTCATGCTGCACAGCAACCACCAGATTGTGTTCTGGGAAAGATGAAATGAGATGGTGCCTGTTTTGCCCTTCAGTGATGTAATCAAATGAGTGTCTCCTTCAGTAGACTGAGTGCCTAGGGGGAAGGCCACACCTGTCAATGCCCAGCACACAGTGAGTTCTCAACAAGTAGGAGTTGTATTAGCTCTGGATCCTTGAGCTACTCCTCAGGGAAGAGCAGGAAAGAGCTCCTAGGTCTGGCCCTAGCTGTGGTAGATCTGTCTTCAATAAGGTAGATCCTTGGGCACAGAGGCTCCAGGAAGCAGAAGGTAGTTGAAAGTTGGGCAGGCCCTAGGGTCATGACAAGATAGACACCTTGGGTTGAATCAAATTGCTGGAGTTCACCTTCCTGTTTACTTCCCCCTTGTCAACACTGGCACAGACTCTTGAAGGAATCATCCTAATAATGGTCCTGCCAGGGTCACTGTTTTCAAGGGACTAAAGAAAGCATGGCCCACGGGCAACAGACAATACTTCTAGGTGCCAACATGAGCAGAGCTGGAGGAAGGTCAGCTCCGTTCCACCCCACCTCCTACAGGATACAGAAGCCTTCTCACCTGAGGCCAAGACCAGCATGGGCTTGATAGAGCCACCCCAGGGAGCCCCAAGAGAGATGAAGCCATCAATGAAGCGGTCTTTCCAGGACTGAGGTTGACGTAGCAAGAAATAAAGCAAGTGCAGGCAGCCAAGGCTGTGCCCAATGAGGAAGACGGGCTTCCCATAAGCGGCGTGCATCTCTTCTACCAGCCCAGCCAGCTTCTGGTAGTACTCCTCTTGCTGGCCTGAAGGTAGGTGGATGGGTCAGGGCAGTTGGGATCAGGGGCCACACCTGCCCAGCCCCAAGCCCATCAATAGCAGACACTCACTGGGCTCCAGCCGCCAGTCATAGGGGGCAGCCCGCACTGTCTCATCCCGCACGTACCCGTTGTTGACCAGATTCTGTACCAGTGTATGCATATAACCTGTGGGGAAGCAGCAGCATTGGGGGGCTCTGCTGTGACACCTGTGACCCAGCCATACTGGCCCACCACAGTCTGAAGCCCCTGGCCTTTCTTCCAGTACACACACCTGCTAGCTTGTTGCTGTCCAGGTACTCAACAGAGTAGGTCTTGCCAAAGCCAGGGACACGGATCTGTACACCAGGGGCATTGGATACACGTCCAGAGCTGCGGTTGTAGACAACCCTGAGGGAAGTGGGGACATTCAGCAGCCTGTAGCCAAGGGGCAGTGTTTATAAGCTAGGCAGAGGGCATGGCACATACCTGGTGTTATCAATCCAGCAGTCCACTCCAAGGGGTAGAAACATATTGAGATCCAGCCAGATGGTAAAGAAGTCCTCCGTCTTGCGGTAGCACATCCAATTCACCACATCCGGTTTATCCAGCTTGGCTTCAAGCTGATTCCCCAGGCAGCCAGGCACTGCAGGCACCAGCTCTCACTCTGGACTCCTCGACTTCCCCCCATCCATCCCCAGACCAACCCGACCCCTATCTCCCACATCCTCTACCTCCAGGGACCAATGACACTTATCATCAGCTGATCACACACATCCCCACTGTACCCCCAGCAGCCCAAAGCCCAGACTCCCCTCAGGCAGGGAAGATGCAGGAGCCAAGGCCACTGACCCCTGCCCCTGCCAAGTAAACATCCAGCCTGGCTTTCCATTATTGCCAAAGTCCAAGGTGAGAATTTGGGGGGGGGGGGCGGCGGGCTGGGCCTAGAGTAGTGGGCAGGCCTTCAGGGACTTCTCCTTTTCTCCTACCCTGGGCTGGGCATCTTGTCCTTGGTAGGATAGGGGCTAAGGAAGGAGTGGTGGGGCCTGACCCAGGCTCTAGTGTGGCTGTAGCTGACCACGCCTTGTAATGTTCCGGCCAAGACTTCAGTCCCCCCACAGCTCCGCCCCACCTCCAAGTAAATAACTCAGAGACAGGGAAAACTGTGGTGGGGAAGGGGGGGAATTTCTCTGCAGGACAAGCCTTTGGCCCCTCCCCATGCTGAGGAAGGTATCAGGGCTAATGCAGGGGCAGAAGGGCCTTGGCACTGTCTGCTGCAAGGGTTTGGGGCCCAGGCTTCCCATGCTGGCCTAGTGCATCAAGGGCCTGACGGGGGCTTACCGAGGATGACGGGCCGAGTGTGGTTACTGAGCTCAGCCTTGGGCGTGGTGTGCGGGGGGAAGAGCACATTGAGGAGCCAGAAGGGGGTGGCAGGGGGGAGCAGCAGCCCCAGCAGCAGCAGTACCCACTGCCATGGGGAGCCGGGCGGCCCCATTCCAGCCCAGTGCCTACTGCCAGATGAAGCAGTGCTGGGCAGGCCTTATCTGGTATGTGGGTGGGAGGGGCCCAGGGCTTGTGGGAGGGACAGCCTGGCCAATGGGGGTGGCCAGTGATTGCTATTGCTGGGAAAAGCCCTAGCCTCAGGGAGCCAGATCTGGGCTTGGGTTCATTTCCGCCCTCTTCCACTGGCACCAAGGGAAACAGAGCAGGGGCAGCGGGAGGCCCAGAAGTACACAATGTTTTATTGAAGAAAGTCAGGCCTTAGCTCGGCCAGCTCCATTCCACTTGGTTTAATGGGGGTCCCTGCCCACAGTAGTCTGAGCCAGGTCTTCCTGCAAGCAGGATGAGTTCAACCCCCGCCCTTTCTGCCCTTCCCCTTCTCCCAAATGGTGTCATCCAAACAATAAATATACAATAAATAGTGCTCTTGGGCTGGGCCTTAAAACCCACATCAGCCCCCACCGGTCGTCTTTAGCCAGGGCATCCTACTGGGGGATTGGAGAGGAAAGTCCCTAAACCTCCCAAGGTCCCACAGGAACTCAAATCCATCTCTGTTGCCAGGTCCAGACCTGGTTTCCCAGGAGACCTAGCAAAGCTGGCCCAAGGCAAGGCTGGGCAAAGCAGAACTGGCAAGTAGGTGCTCAGGTGGGGGCTATTGCCTTGGATACCCCCACTCTAGGCCATAAGAAAGACCACACTGGGCTCAGGAATAGATGGTAATGACTTCACGACCACCACCACGCACCAACAGCACCCGTTCAAGGCCCTCAGTCAGCACTTCAAGGAACTCCATGTCTATAGGCATCAGGTCAAGGAGGCAGCAGCAGGACCAAGGGGCAATCAGGGCCACCCCCACCCAAGGGCACCCCAGGAGGAAAACTCCTGGCCTGACCTCACACTTTGCCCACCTCCCCTTGGCCTGCCTCTCCACAAAGGGATACAATTCTCATCACCTTCACTGTTCTTGGGTGGGCCAGGCATGTTCAGTAGGACTAGGCGGGCATCATGGGATCGTGTGACAATGACTTCATTGAGCTTCACAGCAGTGTGCATACGCCGCACATTGGACTGGTCTCTGACATAAAGAACCAGAATCTAGCAAAGGAAGCCTCTGTCCCTGCCCACCCAACCCAGCCTGTCTGTCCCACACTGCCTCTTCCCCAGGGCCCAACAAAGCTGGGTCTGTATTTGCTACACTCACGGCTTAATGTGAACCAACTCCCGGAAGTTGTCAGGGGCATGGCTGGGGTCCCAGGGCTCAGTCATGAACTTGTCCCGGGTCCATGTCATCTGGATCTTATCGGCCCCTGCAGCAGACTCATCTTCCTCATCTGAGTATAGGCTCTCCAGCCGCAGGGCTGAGTGCCGGTCCTTGACTAGTTGGGCCTGAGAACAGAGGAGATGGCCTGGGCACCCTAAGAAAAGGAGGGGCTGACTGGCCTGACATGATTACTCTGCCTCCAGGAAATGGGCACTGGCTTAGGTAGGGCCAGGATGAGTCAGTCTGATGTCCCCATAGGATGGTGTCTCCAAAGGCCTGACCCTCCCACCCACCCCCAGCCTGAACCAAGGCAGCCACTGACTTCACGCTCCCTTTCAGTCTTGGTCAGCCTCATTTGCCGCAGCATCTGGGACCGCTGCTCCATCATCAGTGTGCGCTCATAGGTATATGCAGATATGTCGCTATTATGCTGGGGAGAGAGGAGGCTGTGAAGATGTGGTTGCATGGCACTTGGTATCTTGAAGGCAAGGGTGGGGTAGGCAGCTCACCATCTCCACCACCTCCACCTCTGCCTCAAGGCGGAGGTGGTATAGGAAGATGGCCAGATCCTTCTTCATCTGGATGCTGTTGTCATCCATCTGGGCAACTGTGAAGATGCGCATCCTGCACTTTCTCCAAACCTATGGCAACGGAACAGGGGGGTGGTTCAGTGTCATGTAGTCCTCCAAGAGCATAGCCACTCTCACCCAAGAACATTCACCTGGCCTACCTTATGTTGGCGCAGCAGGAAGGGCAAAAGCATGAGCATGCCACCGTCATGTACAATCCACCACACATCGATGTGGCCCTCCAGGTAGCGCTCGTGGTTGCTGGGGTAGAAGGCAATGTTCTTGGGCACAAGCAGGGCCAAGTGGGCAGCTGTGGTGCAGCGCACTGTATCTGGGGAAAAGGAGCACTACTGACCATCAGCCTGTGTCCCTCAAGCCTCTGCCACCCCATGACCCTGGCCCCTGGCCCTTCACACACCAATAAAGGTCTTCCAGGCACGTGGGTCCTCACTCTGTCGCCAACCGTAGGGCCAGCCCAGCACCACGGTGTTATGCCTCATGCCACCCAGGCCACAAGACTGGATGAGGTGGGCCAGCCCCTCACGCACCTTGCTGGCCACCACTACCTGACAGAAGCCTTTCACTTTCTCAATCTCCATCATGTTCTTGATTGTCTGTGGGGAACACAGTAGTGTCAGGAAGTCAGGCCACCAGTGTCCCTCTTCTGGGCAACCTTCTAGGGCTCTCGGGCACATAACTTCTCGGAAGTGGAGGAGGGCTTGGAACAAGTTACCCACCCAGAGGCAATGTTTTCAAGATGGGACAACTATATTCTCTTGTTCCAGCTTGAAGGGGCAGCAGTGTTGTCTACCTGGCTGGCCAGGCTTGGTCCCCTCCTCTACAAGCCAGTGCAGCCCAGATACCATTGGTCTGACTCCATTCTTCCCCACCCTCTGCAGGCACCTGCTCAGCAGCCTGGGCCTCGCCATAGCTCTCCAAGAAGCTGCCCTGGATGACGGAGCCAACAATCGTCAGGCCCTTGCCAGCCTTAAGCTGAGAGGCAAAGGTGAGGAGTCGTGGGTACTTCACATGAAGGTCTTCATCCAGCTTTAACAGCACCAGGAGCTGAGGCCTGCAGTGGCCAGATGGGGAGGCAGCTTGAGACCACGATCAGGCCTTTTTAGGGCACCCCTTCTTTTCTTCCCTTCTCAGAACATGGGCTCTCATATTTTGGATAGTGTAGATCCAAGGGTACAATAAGCAGGAGGGCATCCTTAGCAACCCAAGGAGGGGGAAACTGGACTAGGGATGGGGATCCAGCACATCTGGAGGCTCCTACCCTCCCAGCACTCCCTAAGAACCTTGAGATGGCCCGTGCTAGACTGGGTGTGAACTCACCGCCAGTTCTTGGTATGAGGAGGCCCCTCTTCCAGCCTCAACAGCGCATAGCGGGCAGCACTCAGGGATAGGCCTCTGATCCCATCACCCCATTCCTTCTCAGCCCTGCAGATGCCACAAGCTTGTGAGCTCCAGGTGCCACCCAGGGAATTTTATTTTTTGGTGGTGCTGGTACTGGGAATTGAACCTAGGACATCACACTTGCTAAGCAAGTACTCTACCACTGAGCTATACCTCCCAGCTAAATCCCAGCCCTTCACCAGGGATTTCTGACTATATGAATGCAGGAATGGAAAGAGGTTAGGCCCTGAGTCAGAGCCTTCCAGTCCTATCACTCATGGTAGATACCAAAAGTGGCCCTGCTCCCTCAACAACTCACCATTTAGACCATCCCACTTCTTAGTCAGGAACCCTCAGCCATATAGGTTATTGACAATCCCTTCACTCACCCTTGGTACTCGATGTACTTGTAGATCATGCCTGCGATGAGCATGGCAACCAGAGCATAGTACCAGGAGGAAACAAACATAAGGGCCAGGCAGAGGCTCATGCCCAGGAAGGACAGTGCCCTAAGACAGAGTGAGGAGAGCGGTAGAATCAAGGCAAGACTGGTAGGGTCCTAGGCCATAACCCATTCCATGACCTGGTAGCCCTGTGAAGTCCCAAGTCACAATCTGGGTATAATCTCCTTCCCCATAGTGTTTCAAGAGTAACCACTGCCCAGCAAACTCAAAACTTCATTCAGAATGGCATTCTTAGACTCCCTGATACCTCCTATGTCAGGGAACTTGATTCAAGGGTCTAGCTTACCAATGATAGTATTTGAACCGGGGCCGCCAGTTGGGGGTCCTCAGGAGTGTCTGTACAGCACAGGCCAGGTTCACAAATAGGTAACACATCAGAAAGAACCTGCAGCACAGGGAGTTGGTCGGTACAGAGTAACCTCCTTAGTATCTCCGGGTACCTCATGTCAGGCTGAGCCTGGACCTTCTAGGCCATGTCTTTCCCTTCATTGCATGGACACAGTCAGGTCCTCCCACCCCCACAGCACCCACTCCTGCAGCCTCAGGAAGATGGGACTATGCGGAGAAGGTGTCCTTGGAGCCATGTTGTGTCAGGAGACACATGCAGCTGGCCTTGCCCATGTCCATGTTATAGATTTCCTAAATAACAAAAAGAGGCATTTTGTTTGCTTGTTTGAGAAGCTGTACCTGTTAAAACCATGAAGAGGATGAGGGAGCCCATATCCTTACAGCCAGCCTTACCCATGTCAGAAGAGAATGGACCAGTGATCCCTGGCAGAAGGCTAGAAGGGGATGAGGGCCCCAGGATATCAAGTAGAGAGCTGGGATAGGATGGTGTCAAGGAATGCTGAGGAATGCTCAGTGTCTGAAGATTGGCTGGCTGATACTGGCCTGGATGACCAGTGGATAAGAAGCTGTCACACGTGGGAAAGACGAACAGATTCAAGAGTAGATGACATATGAATGTACTGGATTAGACACCTGAGAGAAGCTGCTGTGGGAGTAGGAATCTGGGACATGGGTAAGGCTGATTGTATGAGCCCTCCCAGGTAGGCAGCCAAAAAGATGGCTAAGGGGAGGGGGCACCAACTTCTACACTCAGCTGATAGAGAGTAATGGTAGATTGGAGGCAGGAAGACTCCTGAGTGGGGTGCTAGGGGTAGGGGATTCCATGAGAGGTGAGTCCCATCAGGATCTGCCATTAAGTACAACATAATAAAAGGCTGAGCAGTGTCCTTTGGCTTTGTACCTAGAACCGTTTGAGGTGTGAGGGATGGGTTGAGTTGGAGGCAGAGGACAGCCCAGGTACAGCAGGCCTAGCTGCAGCCAGGGTGGAGGCTATTTGCAGGGAAGGAAGCCCTGTCAAGTCTACAGGCTGAGGAGTGAAGGAGGTCAGGCCCTTCAAAAGAACAAAGCCCATCAGCCACGGAGCAGAGTGTGTGATGACTCCAACATGGGCAGAGGTAAAAATAGCAGTTGAAGAAACTCTGCCTCAAGAATTACTAGAAATCTCCACGTGCAGATCACCAACTGCACAGCACTGGCACAAATGCACATTCATTTGGGTTAGGACTAAAATTGTAACAAAAAGCATTTGTCCAGGTGCTTCCAGAATATTAAAAGCAAACGACTTTGAGCTAGGTACAGTGCTGCATGCCTGTAATCCCAGCTACTCAGGAGGCTTAGGCAAGGAGGATCATAAGTTTGAGACCAGCCTAAGCAACTTTGTGAGACCCTGTCTCAAAATAAAATGTGTATATATATAAAATCTATCTCACTGGAGATGTGGCTCAGTAGTAGAGCAGCCTAGGGTTTAATCCCTAGTACTGCAAAAAAATCCAGAGCAAACAACTTTGAAAATGATGAATGGTGAAGTGATGGCTTCATCAAGCCTCAAAGGACCAGGTGCTTCTCTGTCCAGCAGTGGGAGAATCTGTTGGATTCCTGTTCTGGAAGGTCCCCACAGTAGTGTGAGGGGCCTGTTGGTCTCTTTACAGCTCCTTTGCAGGTGCCATGCTATCTCCAGAATGCAGGGGTAGGTTGAGATCTGCCAAGCAACATCTCCCCACACAGCCTGGCACACAGTTGCACCCTCAACACCAGAAAGGATCATGGGGAGGTGCTGGGGTCCCCTGCTAAAAGTTACTGGGATTCAGGAAGCTTTTACCAAGACCATTACTCTGCCCTGCCCCCAGCTCACATGGATAGAATGGGGGCCACCATGTCGAGGGAGGCAATGAGGATGCCCAGCTCAGCAATGAGTGCAGTCAGGAGGAGTGCCCACGTCGGTTCACCATTTGCTTTCCCATGGCCGAACACCTGTAGGCACCAGAAAAGGAGTTGTTCCTGCCACCCTCTCCTACACTTGGGACCCCAAGCCATAGCCTGGCCTCCATTATCCCCAGGCCCTTTCTCTGGGGCTCAGGCCATCCCCATGGGAGGTCACAACTTTCTCCTGACTCCACCACTCCAGGCCTCCCTTCTTTGGATGAGCCATAGTTCATGAGGATTCTGGGTCTTAGAAGCTCTGCCAACAGTACACAGGGCCAGGGCAGCTCTCAGCAGCTCCTTATGGATGGCCACCTGGCCTTGGTGCCCCTGTGGGCAGACAATGCTGCATCCAAATTCCCTCTTTCCCTAGCCAGTGCTATGTCCAGAACCATGTGAGGGTGATATAGAAGGGCTCACCCGGAGGAAGGGGATGATGTTGTCCTTGGCAATGGCCTGCAATAGACGAGGTGCCCCAGTAAGGCTCTGGAGGCCAGCACCACATGTTGAGAAGAAAGAGCCAACAACGATGACCCAGGGCGAAGGCCAGGCCAATGTGCCCACCACCAGGTTCCTGCTGACACCGTCGCCATACCTGCAGGGGCCAGGCTCAGACCATGTTCTAGGCAAGGAGTCCCCCAAGTCCTGGGTGGGGCCACCCAGAGTGAGGGATAGCAGGGGCTAAATGGACAGAGCTCTACCTTCAGTGGAAAAGGCCAAATGCCAGCCCCTACCCTTGACCCTCATCTCAGCCCTGACCCTGATGTTGCCATCCTCTTAAAACCAACTCTTGGAGGGGCCTGATCCACCTGATGGCACAGACTACCCTTGGCAGCCAGCAGCCTGAGGAAATGTCTGCGACCATGTGCAGGGTCTAGCATGAGGGGAGGCAAAGGCTGAGCTATTGCTACAGGGAGGGGCACAGCTCACTCACTTGTCTCGGAGCACTACACCCTCAATGCAGGCGCCGAAGAGAACCACACTGCTGAAGTCTACACAGAGTCAAGGAAGCTAGGCCTCCACTGCACTGTAACCAGACTCATCCCCACACAGGACCCTAGCGGCTCTTGCCCCAGCCACAGCCTGCAGATAGCTGAGGGTACTGTGGTATGTGCATGTGTCCCCCCGGTGTGTGCCTGTGTACGAGGGGGTGAGGGATGCGTGTATAGTGTGTCTATGCATGCCAACTGGTGATGTACATGTAGGCAAGTGCCTCCTGGTCCCCTCTCCCCTGTTTCAGGCCTGGGAAAGGATACACACAAGCGAGGTTGTAATGATGGCCAGAATGGTTCCCACCGGGATGGATTTCTGGGCATCACGGAGGTCCCCGGAGCGGTTTGAGCCAGCCATGATGCCTCCAAAAACAGATGAGACTCCCTCAGGGGCTCCCCAGGTTGGACTGGTGGCAGGGATGGGTAGGTGGGCAAAAGGGGCTCACCTGTTACAGAGGGGAAGAAGATGCCAACCAGCACAGTGAAGGATGTGGCGATATCAGCTACCACATACAGGGGCAGGCTCTCCTTCAGGCCAAGGGCGTCTGTGGAGGGCAGACCTCGCTTCTCCACGAACTCGCCCTTCTCCAGGTAGGCACTCCACAAGTTCTCTGCGGAAGCAGCAGCATCACCAACACAGCCCCATGGACCTCCCCAGGGTAGTCTGGGGCAGATCAGCCAGAAGCTGGGGACTTTGGGTACAGCTTCAGCCTGATGGCTACAGCGTCTACCACAGGGCTTCTCTGGTTGCAGGGAGGAAGCTATCCAAGCTACAAGTCTGATAGACAAAGGTGGCTGAAACCATTATCAACCAGAGCCCCACCACCCCCTGCATTCCCGACAAAAGCCCTTTATGGCCCCTGTGGGAACATCCCCAGGTGGCATTAGGGGCTGATGGCCAGAGGAAGAGGGGCTGCCAGAACTTTCCAGGGGCTTCTGCAGGGCTGGGATGCTGGCCAATCTCCATTCACCCGAAACTCAGCTGCCAAGAGCCAGGCTGAGAGGACACTGCTGAGCTGGGAAGGCAGCCAGACCTGCTCCCCCATTCCCGAGCTGGCCACACAAGGACGGCTCTGTGCTCTGCTCTCCTGCTCAGCCTGTGGGCTCAGGGACAGGAACATGGGAGGGAGGACCCACCCTGGAGCACACCAGCAGCTGCCCCGGGAATGCCAGGGATCTCCGTCACATTGTTGAGCAGGAAGTAGGGGTCACAGGAGTCAGTGGTAAGGTTGGGGCTGTGGCAGAAGAAACTCCACAGCCGGGTGGCCACTGTCTCATTGTCCAACACAACCGTCTTGGCGCAGACATCAAACTGGTCCCGGGACAGGGTCCTGTTACCCAGCATGCACACTCTGCAGGGATGGAAGCATCACCACCTGCTGAGCTAGAGGACCCAGTCCATTCCCACCCTACAGTCTTGGGGACCCAGGGCATCAAAGGCAGTCTACTTGGAAGGGATGACAAGGTAATGTCTGGACAAAAGCCTGAGTTACTTACGGAAACACGGGAGGGTCAAAAATGGACTTGATGCCCCCAGCATAGATAGAGAAGATGGAGATAATCACACAGGCCAGGAAGAGTGAGGCAAATTTGTTCACATACTTGACACCAACAAATACCACCAGTGTCATAAAAGTCAGAAAAATGGTCCCATATACTCGCATATTATTCAAGGTGGCGCTTGACGTGTCATGAGAGCCTGATGGGTAAAAAATGGCGGCTGGTGGAGCAATGTAGGTCTGAAACAAGAAGATGGATTACAGAGGGTTCAACCTTCCTATTTGGAGTGTGAAACCTATCATTTTGGTTTTCTTTTAAAAGTATATCTAAAAGAAGCCAGTCTCAAAGGACCACATACTATATGATTCCAATTATACAAAATGTCCAGAAAAGGCAAATCTAGAGGGAGAAAACAAATTAGTGGTTGCCAAGAGATGACGGTTGGGGGAGAATGGAGAATGATGACTGATGGGGTTTCTTTTGGGGTGATAAAATGTTCTAAAATTGTGGTGATGGTTGCATCCCTGTGAATATACTAAAGACCAATGCACTGTACACTTTTACTGGGTAGTGCATTGAATGTTATGTGAATTACATCTCAATAAAGTCATTATTTTTTTAGAAAGGAAAGGATCCAGACATAGACACCAACCTGAAGTGGAAGAGCCTAAGTAGAATGTTTGAACAACAAAATAAATAGTGGTAGTATTGAATTATAACCAAAAACCCAGGGAACAAAATAAATATCCAAAAGTCCATATAATTACATGGTTGAATAAACAAACAAACTGGGGAAAAGGGACACATTTCCTTACAGAAGAATTCCAAATTATAAATGTAGAAGAAATATGAGAAATGGAAAACAAAAAACAGATGAGCTAGGCACAAGATTCACACTATGAGCAGAGGACTGGAAGGTGGGAATAGTAAAGTCAGTCTCTCTAAATATCCTCTACTGTTTCATCCCCAGAGAAAGTACCTGCCACTCTGCTGCCCACATACCCTGTACATTTCTGCTTCCTCAGTGGAGAGTGGGAAGCTGAATTGGGCACAGCACCCTAGATTACTTTCTGCAATCTCCAGAAGGCATCCTGTGGTAGCTCACTCTGACTTAGGGATAAGGAGAAGCTGAATCTGAAGGGCGCTGGCATAGAGCTCTAGGAGACTGAACTGGCCAGAGCCATCCAAGCTCAGGAAGTAGTTAGTCTCTATGTCACCACCCAAGATCTGTCATTCAACTAAATGCAAGAGTTGGTTGGTTGCTTGCCATGGCTGAAACAGTACCCAGATAGGTGACATATCCAGGCTAAAGTGAAGACAGCCAGGCCAATTTCTTGCCTGGCCCAGACTAGCATGAAAGTAAAGGGGGAAACAGGCCTGAGCAGAGATCCTTCTCTTTTGATGCCTCCCGTGGTATGACCCCAGGCCCTGGCCAGGGATAGCAGGGGAGCACAAACAGCCTGGGCCTTCTGTGTGGAATCCAAGGGAAGTGTTTAGACATGCGTGTCATGAGAGCCTGATGGGTAAAAAATGGCAGCTAGTGGAGCAATGTAGGTCTGGAACAAGAAGTTGGATTACAGAGGGTTTAGCTTGACTCACCAGCAAGATCTCAATGGCCCCCAGGATATACATTGCTGCCGCAAATGTTGTTCCCAGATAGAAGCACAGGCCCACAGCACCTCCAAATTCTGGACCCAGTGAGCGGGAGATCATGAAATAGGAGCCTCCAGCTACAATAGAGAAAGTATGCACAGGTCAAGGTCAGTGCTTTTCAAGGGGTCTCTCTCATGATAAGCCCTCACAACCACTCAAAAGGACAGGACTGCTTTCCCCATTCATAGATTAGGGTAGGATTATTGTCTTTTCGGGTTTTTTGCCCCTGTGTCCCTGCATAAGCCTACCACCATGTGAGCGTCCATGGTTAAACCTCTGGCCCTAGTCTGTGCTTCTCACAGTCTAACACCCTTGGCAAGACTGAGAGAGTCAACACTAGGCCCCAGGGTGATGAAGGTGAAGAGACAAGTGTGATTCCATGTTGCTGAGTACATCTGCTGCTGATATAACCTCTCTGATGAAGGCCTGGGAACAGGAATCAAGAAACTTGAAAAACAGTCAATCCCTTTCATACTGTAATCCCACCCCTAGGATTTTGCTAAGGGAACCTTCAGGGATATGAACAAAGATTAGTGTTCAAGGCTGTTCACAAAAATAATATTTATAACAGTGAAAAAGTAGAATACCCAGGTAGGAGAACAATCACATAAATTGGGTTATATCCTACTATAGTGAATTATACTCTGTTGAAAAAACAAAACCCACTTTCCAACATATATATGTATGTGTATATATCTATATATACAGCAAAAAGAAATTATATATACATTTATATGTACATATGTGTGTGTGTGTGTGTGTGTGTGTATGAGGGGGGAAGAGGGAGAGAGAGAGAAAGAGAGAGAGAGAGAGAGCGATATTTTATAAGACCCTAAGATCATATGCTGAAAGCCTAATAGTAATGAACTCAGCATGGTGGGGTTATGAATGCTTTCAGTTTTTCATTCTGTTTTCCTGCCCTTTCAAACCTTCCTATGACAAATGAACATTGCCCATTTGTATTATTTTTATACTAACAAAACATGACAGCAGTCTCAAACTCTGTTAGGCTCCTAAGTGAAAGTCAGGGACTGGGATCCCACTGGGGAACTGTTTAAGGGTGGAGGAGAATGGGGGTTCCCAGACAAATCAAAGCAGATTCTGGGCCCCATTCCCTTACCTACCTGGAACCACACCGTTGGTGGCGATGGCACTCATGGAGATAGCTGTCAGCAGTGTCTGTGGAAAGGAGGGCCTGGATGAGCCCTGGATGAGCTCAGATGGGTGGGATCTGTAGGGTGACCATGGCCCCTGCTCAGTCTATCCGTGACCCACCAGGCTACTTACACAGCAGCAGCAGATGAGGACAATAAGGAGGGCCTGTAGCACCCCGGCTGTGCCCACCATCCAGGTCAGCCGCAGGAAGAGGATGACCCCAAAGATATTCTGCAGGCAGGGCAGGTACACCCCCATGAGTGTGCCCATGCTGGGTGCCTATATGGGCAGGAGAAGAGGTGGCACAGAGCATCAGAGGGGCACAGATGCACTACGGAAGGTAGTTCCCTAGTCATTTAGTCATCCCTTACCTGTAGTGGGGTACCCACATGCTCCAGTGTATAACACCAGCCTACCCACAGCCCCAGAAGTCGGGGTATAGCTAGAATGTCTCTATTAACTTTCTTTTTTGGGTACTGAGGATTGAACCCAGCAGCACTTAACCACTGAGCTATGCTCACAGTTCCCCTTTTTTATACATTTTTTTTTTTTAGTTGTAGATGGACACAATACCTTTATTTTGTTTATTTAGTTTTTTTATGTGGTGCTGGGGATCGAACCCAGTGCCTCACACATGCTAGGCAAGTGCTCTACCACTGAGCCACAGTCCCAACCCAAAACCTTTATTTTATTTATTTTTATGTGGTGCTAAGGATTAAACCCAATGACTCACATGTGCTAGGCAAGAGCTCTACCACTGAGTTATAACCCTAGCCCTCCCAGTTCCTTTTTATGTTTTTTAAATATTTATTTTTTAGTTGTATTTGGACACAATACCTTTATTTTATTTATTTATTTTTATATGGTACTGAGGATCGAACCCAGGGCCTCACACATGCTAGGCAAGCGCTCTACTGCTGAGGCACAACCCCAGCCCCCTTTTTTATTTTTTGAGACAGAGTCTCCCTAAGTTGCTTAGGACCTCTCTAAGTTTCTGAGGCTGGCCTCAGACTTGTCATCCTCCTGCTTCAGGCTCCCAAATTGCTGGGATTACCATGACCATCTCTATTAACTCTACACAGCAAGACAGTTGGGATTGAGAAGGTTATGAAACCTGATTCTTTCTAAAACCCCACAAGTGAGCTTTTGAACTTAAATTCTCCTCAAGGTACTGCCTCCTCCCCTTCCTCTCCTCTGCTAAATGTCTGCGAAAAGGGGTCTATCTCAGGTCCTCACGTTCTCTCTGAACAGGCCCCAAATCACCTAAGCCAAAATCCAAGAAATTTTCCCTCTTGTTCCCTCTTTCCAATCCCCCCACTTTAACCAGATGGACATGGAGTCCAGCCCATTCTACCTCCCTGCTATCCAGAGACTAGGCTTCCTTGTCTCAGCCTTAGTCCCCCTAGGGCAGTAAACTGGGGCACTAGGTGATATCCTCCCACACTTGCCCACCTCTCCACACTCTAGCCCACTCTGCAGCCAGAGTAGGTCTCTGATAACAAAGTACAATCCCCTCATCCCTGTTGAAAACCCTGTTTTGTTCTATAATACAGTGTGTGGCGTGTGGTGCAGATTCCTTGGCTTGAGCTGACAGATGTACCCCATCACCTCCTCTGTCATTCCCAGTTCCATACCACATGGCTTCTTCTGAGCCTTGGAACCTGGGCATGTGCTAGGCTCTGCCAGGGAGGATGGCCTTGCCTCACTGCCTAGAAAACTCTTTCTTCAGTGAAACCATCAGAAGTTTAACTGTCACTTCTTCCAGAAAGCTCCCCCTAGGCTGGGTGGAGTTGGTGCTCCTCCTGCAATCTTTCAGCATCTGACATACCTTTCTATGATAATGGTCACTACAGGTCACATTACTGTGTTAGTATGACTCATTATCATACTGTGGCAGACTTGACTTGTTTACTGTTCTCTCACCAGCAGACCCTACAGATCCCCCAAAGGTGCTCCTAAACCCAGTGAATGACAGCTTAGAAGTCCCTGGACATCCTGTTGGGAAAATCTTGCAGAGCGGATGGAGGGGTCAGGAGAGAGCTACATGCCAGAAGAAGCATTCTGAAGGGTTCTGGCTTGGGGCAGGGTCTGTGTGCAGGCTAAAGGAACTTGGGAGGGTCTAGGAAAGAACAAAAGCTTCCTTCTGAAAGATACACCTCATCTAGGCTCTGTCCAAGCCCTTCTCAAAGGATACCACCCATTTTGGAATAATGGCAGCAAGAACTCTTGAGTCCCACCCCCATCCTAGGCTGAGTCATTCTGAGAAAAGAGCAGTGTGGGAAAGGGCAGGACCGGAAATGCTTTCTGCATCCCCAAATAACCTCTGGCAGCCTCAGAAGGTCACTGGGCCAGAGCCAAAGTGACTGCCAGGGAGAGGCTGCCTTTGGGTCTTGGCATGGTCTGGTTGGAGGCCCACCCTTCCTGCTTCAAACCTTCTTTTCTGAGGCCCCTGCTCAGAGCTGCTCTGGGTGAGGTCCACAGCTCCCTAGCTTCCTACTATGTACTTGACTAGATTCCTCCTTCCTCCATGGTCCCAGCTACTAAGGCTGGGGAGCCTGTGAGGATACTAGGGTCTAGCCTCAGCTTCCCTCTCATATCTTCACCTTAAGGTCAGATGGGTAACTGAGCTGAGGCTAGACCTTAGTATCCTCACAGGCTCCCCATTAGGCCAAAGGACCACAGCCCTTCACCAATTCATGCTTCCCTCCCATGCTTCTGTTGAGATGTGCACTAGCCTTTCCTGGGGGCCTTTTTACTCTCAGTCCTGACTCATCCTCAATGGACAGGGATGAGACTCTTATCCAGTGATCCTGTCACCCACTGTGGGCAACACTCTCAGAAGTTAAGACTCCTCCTGCAAGGCTGCATAGGGGTTGCCAGAGATAGAGTTCTCTGCTATCTTTATTCCAGAATATACCAGCAAAATCTCAACCAGCTGAAGAGGTGGAGGTTAGTTCTGTACAATCAAGATATCAGCTGCCCTCTTGAAAGGGTGGGCTTGTTTGTCTCCTGGAAGCGCCAGGTGAAGGATGTGTTTTAGCTTGGTGCATCCTCTCTCCTGGACCCACCCCAGCAAGGCCCAAATCTCAGGAGCAAGTCTGAGCCTGGTGATCTGGCTTATCCCAATCTGGAGTTCCTTTTGTTTCAACTGACCTCCAAAGAGAACAGTATAGCCAGGACTAGACCCCAGCTCCTTCCAAATGCAGCTACTTCCCAAACCTCAGAGAGACAGGAGGTGGAAAGGGAGGACCCCTTACTTTTTTGGGGGGACGGGTACCGGGGATTGAACTCTGGGGCATTTGACCACTGAGTCACATCCCTAGCCCTATTTTTGTGTTTTATTTAGAGACGGGGTCAACACTGAGTTGTTTAGCGCCTTGCTTTTTGCTGAGGCTGGCTTTGAACTTGCTATCCTCCAGTCAACCTCCTGAGCTGTTTGGATTACAGGCATGCGCCACTGCACCCAGCAGGACCCCTTACTTTCAAACCAAAACGTTGAAAAAATCCCCAGCCCTCAGTTAAACTGAGGCCCATCAAATACAGGTGCTGAGCAAGATAGAAAAATCATCCTAAATAGAGAGGAGGGCTGAAGGAATAGATGTGCTTTACAAGGAAGTGTCAGGCTCCATCACATGTTCATGCCTGCACAACCTGGTACTTAAGCAACCCAGGGGCTGTGGGAGCCTTGGTCAGGGGCAAGAGAGTCATGTCACTTGCTTTAGGCTGTGTAGCCCCCAGGCTATCCATCCTGATTTGATGCCAGTGATCTGGTATTTCACAATCACATACCTCACAGTACATCCACAAACACTTCTCCCAGCATCATGCATTAACCTTGGGCAAGTTACTTAAGGCCTTGTCACTCAGTTTCCTCATCTGAGAAATGAAGATGAAAGTGGGAGAAAAGCCAGGCTTAGGGAGTCAGGAGGCTGGCCCAAGGGACTAGATAGGCAATGGGCAGGACTCAGAGGAGCTAAAAAAAAGAATGAATGACTTATCTCATAGGTTTTTTGTTTGTTTTTTTTCCCAGTGGTGGGGATTGAACCCAGTACCTCATGCATGCTAGGCAAGTGCTCTATCACTGAGCCACATCTCAAATCCACCCATACTCTCTTCCTTCTTTCCTTTCTTCCTTCCTCCCTTCCTCTCTCTCTCTCTCCCTACCTTCCTTCCTTTCTTTTCCACACAGGGTCTTGCTACTTCCTGCCTCAGCCTCCCATGTAGCTGGGACTACAGGCTACAGGTTTCCATCTCATGATTGTGTTGTGAGTATAACATTTGAGAAGATGGGGTCACTCTTAGAGGCTGAGTGCAAGGAGCTCTTGTTCCCACTGTCATTTCTTTCTGTCTTTCTTGAAGTGCTGATGAAACTCTACCAGAGCTAAACCTACACCTCCAGTCCACCCACTGTCGTTTCCTTCTTTTAAAATTTTTGTTTGTTTGTTTGTTTCTGGGGATTGAATCCAGAAGTGCTTAACCACTGAGCCCACTGAGCCACATCCCCAGTCCTTTTCTTATTTTTAGACAGGGTCTCACTAAGTTGCTTAGAGCCTCTCTAAGTTGCTGAGACTAGCCTTGAACTTTTGATCCTTCTGCCTCAGCCTCCCTAGTCACTGGGATTACAGGCCTGCACCACTATGCCCAGCTTCACCCACTGTCATTTCTGAGGGCCTCCCTCAGTAGTTCCTCCTTAGCCCACCCCTTAAAGCCCCTATGAGCCCAAGACATTCAGTGCCCACTCTCATGCTTACCTCACCTGGCATCCACATGCCCTGGCGTGTGCACACCACATGGGAAAACAGTATATTCCATGGTGTTCTGTCTGTCATCTTAAGTGTGGCCCTTCTGATGACCCTGACTGGCTCACCTTGGCTGCTCTCCGACGGGAGCCTTCTCCACTCTCAGCCTCCTCATGTTCCTTGGCGCCCTGGGTGAGGTTGGTATAGCTGACAAGCTTGCCCAGAAGAGATGACACCTTTGGGCGGATGTCCAGTTCCTCCTGTAAACAAAGCCACGGGGCAATATGGCAATGGGCCAGGACAGCGCCAGGCTACCTATATGTAGCCAGCAGCCTGGACTCTGGCTCCATGCCAGGCCCTGAGGCAGGCCTGGGCCTGATCCCAGCTCTTGCTGGGGGAAGCCCAAGCCAGCCAACTGAGCAGGTGTGGGCACCACACCCCAGCACGTGGCACTGAAAGGCCCTGCCCAGTGGTGGCTTCTCTCTGCCCCACCTTGGCTGCAATCACTGCCAGCCCATTTGTGAAAACCACCCGCCTCAGGGGAGAAAAAGAAGGGCAGGCACAGTTGGCAGACAGGCAAATTGCACACTTCATCCTATCTGCTCTGTTTGGCCACCTACTGGCGATGGCTGAGCCTCTGGGATTCATATCTACCCTGGACTGCCAACAAAAAAAGCCACCTTAGTCACCTCAGGGACCAAGGCAGACAAAAGATGTCTGGAACAACTGAAGTCTCTGTTGTCTGACCTTCCTAAATGGTCTAACCCCAGGCTCTGGTTCCTGTGACTGACATACCTCAATCCCAAAGTGGGATGCTGGGCCATCATCCTCAAAGTGAAGCCAGGACAAAGGTTTTACTGCAGAACCTTGTTGCTCTTGGTCAGGAGGTACCCTGGGCTCAGGACCCCCAACTCCCACGGGGGTCTAGGCTTTCCCTGCCCTTGATTCATTCTTAGTGCCATCTCTCCACTGGTTTCTTATCCACATTTAGCCTTTCACTATCTGACAGCTCTTTTCTGACCCTACACACAGGGAGGTTGGTTGGGAGCAAAGAATAAATATACAGGCCTTTGGACATGTGGAGATTGAGAAGCCTACACTATTCAGCAGCTGAATATGTGGGTCAAAGTTTAGGTGCCTAGGGGCTGGGGTTGTGGCTCAGAGGTAGAGTGCTCGCCTAGCATGCATGAGGCACTGGGTTCAATCCTCAGCACCACATAAAAATAAAATAAAGATATTGTGTCCACCTATGACTAAAAAATAAATTATAAAAAAAAAGTTTAGGAGCCTAAACCATGTCTTAAATCCATATCTTACTTTTCAGCTTGAGTATGGAAAGGCTAAAATATAAGTTCAGGCACAAATTTGGGAAACTTTCAAAGAGGTATCAACTGAGCTTGCAGATGTGGAGGGCAAGAGCAGGTTCAGGGAGAAGGACCAGGGACAGAGTTGGAAGAACCAACCAGGAAAGACACAGAGTCTATGAGAGAGCCCACAGGCGGAGAACTGGGAGTGCAGGGAAAAAAGAAATTCTCAGGGGGTGGTCACCTTGCTGAGGGGGCAGCAAGGAAGGCAAAGGTTAACAGCCCAGGAGATGGCAATGGGGGTCAGAATTGCAAATGGCCTCTGGGAAAGCAGTTTCAGTTTGAAGGGCCACAGGAACCACTATCTGACTACAGGGAGCAAGACAAGGGGAGAGCAGAAGAAGAGTCACCATCCAGCCTGCATGCTTAGATGAGAGGCCCCTGACAGGCCTCGGTCTGTCTCCCAGCCTGTCACATTTGTGGCCCAAAATGGCTCCTCAACTACCTCAAACAGTGCCAGGTTCCTGTCATAGTAGTCACTTCCTCTGGAAGCCTCCAAGGGGCAAAGAAAAGGGCTGCTCTCTCTGTGATTACTCTGTCCTGTGGAGAGAAAGGGAAAGAAACCCAGTTAGGGCTGCCTCCTGAGCATGCAGCCTGTACCCCTCCTCAGAGGCCAGTGCCCAAAACATCCTTTCTGTAAACCACTTTGGAGGCCACAGTGTTAAGAGGCTGAGCATCAGCTTCTCCATCACACCTAATGGCCTCCTTGAAGAGTCAGGGTAACCCAAGAGCAGCCAGTAATCAAAACCCAGCCCATCATTCCCTGTAACACAGGGTACAGGTATGAAAACCCCAGTGTAAGGCGAGAGGTGGGGGCCTGTTGAGGGGGCGGGCCCTGGCCTCAGCCAGCCCTCGCATAACCCCTAACCCCTTTTCAGGCCTATCTGGAGCACCCAGAGTGCCCCATGCCAAGGGCTCGGTGTCGTCAGGCATCACCGGGGTACTGCTCTCCAGATAGATGAAAGCCACACAGAGTGCCTTCTGCTGCCATGGCCAGCAGGTGGCCTGCTAGCTACCCCACCATGACCCGCACCTGAGGGGGCACCCTGGAGGGTGGCCCAAGGCACCCCGGGAGGCGGGGGCAAGCCCTAGCTGTACAGTAAGCAGAAGTGGGAGCCAGTTGTCCAGGTCATCTGTGAAAGATAAGGCTGGTGGGTGAATGTTAGATTGTATAGTCTGGAAATACAGGAGTGTAGCTGGGCGTGGTGACACACACGGCTAAGGATGGAGGATTCAATGCCAGCCTTAATGTCTCAAAAAGGGGGATGACATTCCCAGCTTTCCAACAAACAGGTAGAGCACCTCTAGGTTAAATCCCTAGTACCAATAAACAAACAAATGGCTGGGGATGTAGTTCAGTGGTAGTGCACTCCTGGGTTCAATTCCCAGCACTGCAAACAGGAAAAAGAGGAAAGAAGGAAGATAGAAGCATGGACTGTTCATAGGGTCCCAGGGCATTAGCTCCTTGGTCTGTCCTCCTGCTTGCATCAAAACAGGTGAGAGGCCCACACCAGCTTCCACCCACCCCTCAGGTTGGTGAGACTGAGCCTCAGATCCAAGGAAACCTGGCAGAAAGCAACCAAAATGATTTTTTTGGGGTGGGGGGCACCAGGGATTGAATTTTGGGACACTCAACCACTAAGTCCACCTTCAGCCCTATTTTGTATTTTATTTAGAGACAGAGTCTCACTGAGTTGCTTAGCGCCTCACCATTGCTGAGGCTGGCTTTGAACCTGCGATCCTCCAGTCTCAGCTTCCTAAGCCGCTGGGATTACAGGAATGTGCCACCAGGGCCCCCCATTTTATTCTTCCCCCTTGGTAAGGCTATCTCACCTCCCAAAGCTTGCCTGCTTTTTCCTGGCATCCCATCATTCGTACTCTTCCCTGTTCTACATTTTGTCTCTTGTGAGCTTCATGGTGACAATCCCAGTTTTCCAACAAACAGGCAACAGACACTAAGTACTTCTTTTCTAGATGCCAAGTGTCCCTCCACCCCAATGAAGTCTGGTAGCTGCAGCACTGACTCAGGTCTCACAATAAATGGGCTGTAGACATTTAGGTTCAAAGAAGCCACCCATGGTGTTTGCTGGAAGCAGCATACAGTTTTGTTTTGTTTGGGTACTGGGGATTAAACCCAGGGGCACTCTACCACTGAGTTACATCCCCAGACCTTTTTATTTTTCATTTTTTTTTTTTTTTTAAAGAGAGAGCGAGAGAGATAGAGCGGTAGAGAGAGAGAGAATTTTTAATATTTATTTTTTAGTTTTTGGCAGACACAACATCTTTGTTTGTATGTGGTGCTGAGGATCGAACCCGGGCCGCACGCATGCCAGGCGAGCGCACTACCGCTTGAGCCACATCCCTAGCCCTTATTTTTCATTTTTGAGACAAGATTTTGCTAAGGTGCCCAGGTTGCCTTCAAACTTGTGATCCTCCTGACTCAGCCTCCTGAGTAGCTGAGATACTGGCATGCACCACCATGCTCTGCAGAAGTATGCAGTTTTGATTTTAAGTGTGTTGGCACGGTGTCCCCAGATGGACGCAGTAATAGAAGTGTTATTACCAACCCAGACTAGTGGTGTGATTGGGTCATGCGCTGGCCATGACTGTCAATGTTTTAATTTAAATAGGTCACAATTCATTTCTCATTTGCAGCTGAGAACGTGGACTAATGCATCCTTCTCCATCTGAAACATCCTCTTGATATCAGTGTGTGGTTTAACTTGGCTTCCCCAAGCCTACAACCACTTAGCAGGGGCTGCATTATGGATTCTTTATCACTCAAGGAGACTGATAGGTAAAGTGTGCCTGTGACAATTTCTGGGGTAAAGTCAGTTTTGCCTTAGCATGTGAAAGCAGTATATTTCCTTCATCCAGCAATCTGGACTAGTTAAGTGGGCCAAACAGATCAGTCACATGTTCAATGATTGCATATAGGTCAATGTCAATGACACAGTAGACAAAGGCAGCCAGAAAGTCATCCCACCAAGGCATGTTAAAGCCCAGTGGGGTCATGTAGCTCCTCAGACACCCTCACACCCTATGACATTTGCTATAACTCTGATGCTTACACAGGATCGGGAGTCACAAGAAAAATCTAAAAACCCAGTAACACTGCCCTTTATATTAACAGCTGACCAGTGAGAATGCAATTTTGTCAGACCAGGATACAGGGTACTAGAGCCAGGTGAGGGCTTGGCTGTAGGTTCCCTATTCCTACTCCAGACCCCAGTCCATCCAGGATACACCCCAAGGTGTAGCATGATCCTTGAAGGTAAAGAAGAGGTCTAGAATATGCAATTTTGCCAGAGTTTGCACATCCTGTCCTCTGGGTGCTCAGATGGCCAGAAGTCTGCTTTGGATTCCTGGCCTCTCCCATGTGAAAATGATACTCTGTGCTGCCTTGTGTGTCCTATTCTATGTACAGATAGTAACACATGCTTTTCCAACTGCCCAGAGGCATCAGAAAAGGGACTATCTGCTGCCAGACACCCAGTAAGCACTTGTTGGAGTTCCCCAAACCTTACTTAGGGACAGCTCCAGTGGGATTGTGGAAACGTAAGAGGGTCTAAGCAGACGCTGGATGTCTGTACTGCCCTCAGATTCAAGCTGCCCATTCTGGCCTCAGCTATTCCAAAAATTCCAGGGCACGTCTGGGCATGCCTGCCAGGCCCAAGCTGCTCACATGCCACCCGAGACCCCCAGTATGGCCGGGATATGAGGCCTGCCTGTGAGGGACACAGGTGTGTTCCCACCAGCAACTGTATAGACACCAGTAACAGGTAAGGATCCAGGTGATCCTCCTGATCCCTGTGCACAAAGGCATCTGCCTGAGGTGCCCCTTCAGGACCTCCCGAGCCCCTGCCCACAGGCTGGCTGACCCCTCAGAGTAGAGGGCAGGCCTTCAGCTAGGGGTCCCAGGAGATGGACCTGAGTTTGACTGTTTTTCAGCCCTCTGAACTTTTGCAGTACCCACCAAGAAGGATCAAAATCACTCACCAGGGGGGCTGGGGTTGTGACTCAGTGGTAGAGCACTTGCCTAGCACGAGTGAGGCACTGGGTTTGATCCTCAGCACCCCATAAAAACAGAATAAAGGTATTGTGTCCACCTACAACTAAAAAATATATTTAAAAAAATCACTCACCAGGGTTCAGGGTGTCCCCCATACTGCAAACACAGTCAAGGTCTGGCTGAAAAGGAGCAAGAGGAGGAGGAAAAGGAAAGGACCTAGTGGGAGGAGCTGGTCTTGCTTGGAGGGATCTGGCTGGATGAGGCTAAGGCAGGCAGAAGCTAAGCCAGCTCTGCCTGCCCACTGAATCAGGGATGCAGCCTAGCCCAGCCTCCAGGGACAGAGGTCCTTCCAGGCTCAGGGGAGCAGGGATGCTGCCTCTTGCTCTGACTCTCTGAACAAGACTAGGGACAGACAAGGGAATGGCAAAGGGTACTCACACAGCTGTCAAGCCTGAAAAACCTTCACAATGTCCAACAGCCCATCCCTCTGTCCTGTGCCAACTCTACACATGGCAGTCAGGTAATACAAATGCACAGCCACTCGCATCAGCATGGATCAGCTCAGTCATATCACCATCAAAGACAGATCAGAGGTCAAGATCATATCACCTGACACATCTCAATGACATGAATTTCTTAAATGTCTCCATCATGATCAGTCCCAGACATTATAGGCATTTGTCATCAGTCATATCACCATCCTGCAGGATACACTGGCCATGAGAATGCCCTGACCTGACCCTGCCTTTAACTTGATACCCACAGCAGCACACTTGCACATGCATATGCCAGTACACAGTGCACAGACAGACAGACATAAGTTTCCAGCAGGACTCCAAAAGTGGCCCCTGGCAAGGACACCGTCTGACTGAGTGAAACCCTGAGCCTTCTGGGAGAGGAGATGGAGAAAAGAGCAAGGGAAGAGGCAGGAACCTGGAAGAAAGGAGACACTCACCTCCAGGACCAGCACTAACACCCAGGTTCAGAGTTAAGGTGCTAGAATCTCCCCTGGGGGTTTAAATACCCCCCCCCAGCAACCCCCCTCCCTGCAAATTTCATAACCTCCCCACACTTTCCGTCACTCCTTCCTAAGTGCAAGTAACAGCATCTGTCCCAAGGAAGGTAGGGAGGATTAAACGAGTCGGTTCACGTTAAGTGCCTAGACAAGCCTGGCCCCGTGTGAATGCTCCCCAGATGCCCACTGTACCTACAGATCTAGGCCTGGGCAACAGGGACGACTTACAGGCAGGTACCCAAAGGCCCCCTCAGCAGGCACACCCTTCTCTCGGGGAGGGCCTGAGAGTTTAGAGAGTAGGGAGACACAGGAAGGGGAGGGCAAGGGAAGGAGGGAATCACCAGGCAAAGGTGACAAGAGGATGGGGGTCGTTTACAGAGGTGAAGGGGCTGCAATTGGGGCTTTGGCTATACTCCCAAAGGAAAAGGTTGGAGACCCGGGCTCGGAGCTATCCGGGGCCGGGCGGCCTGCTGTCTGGCCTCCCCGGGCGGCCACGTCTGCAGCCCCCGCCCGCGGCTCGCAGGGGAGGAGCTGGGCTAGGGAGAGCGACCTGGCCCGCGCGCCCGGAGCAGAGGAAAATCGTGTTTGCACGCGCGGAGCGGGGAGTGGCGGCGGCGCAGAGAAAGAAAAGTTAAGCCGGCATCGACGTATGCGCGCCAAGTCCCACTACCGGCGGGAGCCGGCTCCTCGTGGCCGCC
>NW_026000222.1:16628956-16661061 GCF_001458135.2 Marmota marmota marmota | reverse complement strand
CATGCTCACCTGGCATTGTCAAACAAAGATGTTTTGTCCGCCAATGACTAAAAAATAAATATTAAAAAGTTCTCTCTCTCTCTCTCTTTAAAAAAAAAAAATTTTTTTTTTTTTTTTTTTTTTGGTGGGGGGAAACCGGGAATTGAACTCAGGGTAATTCAATAACTAAGCCACAACCCCAGCTCTATTTTCTATTTTATTTAGAAACAGGGTCTCACTGAGTAGCTTAGCACCTTGCTGTTTCTGAGGCTGGCTTTGAACTTGCGATCCTCCTGTCTCAGCCTCCCAAGCTGCTGGGATTACAGGTGTGCATCACTGCATCTGGCTCCCCTGTCTCAAAATTAAAAAAAAAAATAAAATAAAAAGGAGCAGGGATATAGCCAAGTGGTAGAGTACAAGCCTCAGACTGGTTTCAAGCCTCAGTCCCCCGCCCTTACAAAAAAAAGATATTTGGTGTGTACAGACATTAAAAAAAAAAATCTATCAGGAAGATTTCTGGAGTACATGGATAAAAAGTTTTAAATTAGGGCAGGTTCTGTAGTGCATACCTATAATCCTAGAGACATGGGAGGCTAAGATAGGAGCATCACAAGTTCAAGGACGACCTCAGCAACTTAGTGAGGCCCTAAGCAACTTAGTGAGATCTTATCTCAAAATAAAAATTAAGCAAAAAAGGGCTGGAGATGTGCTTAGTGGCAAAGCACCCCTGTGTTCAATCCCCAGTACCAAAAAATTTTTTAATTAGCATAATAAACATTTAAAAAGGTAAGTGAATATTAGCAACATGAAACAAAACATAAAAAGAGCATGCAGGAATACAAGGTATGAAAAATAGCATTATTTCATGAGGCTGCAGTTGTAGGTCAGTGATAGAGCACTTGCCAGCATGTGTGACACACTGGGTTCAATCCTCAGCACCACATAAAAATAAATAAATAAAAGTATTGTGTCCATATACAACAAAAATTTTTTAAAAAGAAAAATAGCATTGTTTCAGTGATCAACCTACATACAAATCACCCCCAAGACATGTTGACCTAAAACAACAATCAACAATATTTAGCACTGGAAATATAGCTCAGTGCTAGAGCCTAGCATGTGTGAAGACCTGGGTACCAACGCCCAGCACCAAAATTCAATAAATAAGTAAAGAAAATCAGAGGACCGTATCTGAAAAAGCTGACATATTTATAAATAATTTTTTCCACTAATATCAAACAAGTTCCTGTTTATAAATACTACCAGCTTATGTCTGTAATCCCAGCAATTTGGGAGGCTGAGGCGGGAGGAACACAAGTTTGAGGCCTCAGCAACACAGCCAGACCCTGTCTTAAAATAAAAAACAAAAAGGTCTGGTGATATAGCTCAGTGATAAAGAGGTCCTGGGTTCAATCACCAGTACCAAACTAAACCAAACCAAACCAAATTATAAAAAATAAATAATATCAGATCAGCTTCTTAAACAAATTGAACCTTTCAGAGGAAGAGGGGAATCCACACACAGTAACACCCACTAAACTCAATTCCTTTGTGACATTCTCTGGGCTCAGGTTTTCAGCACAAGAAGAGTCCAGTGAGCAACTCTGTCCTTCCTGAGAAACAAGACTGGAGGTGAGTGGGAACCCCTCTCCTTAAGCAGCTGAATGTATAGGCCACAGGTCCCCTCACCAATCAAGAACCTGCCTGACCCTACACCCACCATGAAGAAAGGACACTCACACGTGGCTCCAAGTCTCAAATTTTATTTTCACCACATTCTGGGGACAGAATAACAAGGATTGGGACCTTGTGGAACTTTGCACAGTGATTTCTGGGGGATACTGGCCAGATCACCAAAGCCAGAGGATGAGGACTGGGAAGACAGCAAGACCCACAAGGCCTGGAATTGGATGTGGAGAAGCGTTTGAGGGCTTCTGCAGGTCTTGACTACTTGGCCAGTTGGTCTTCTCTGGGTGTGTAGCCATGTGTTTATTCAGAGGCTGAGGCAGGAGGTACGAGTGGCAGGACCTGCTCAGCTGCCTGTCTAGAAACTCAGCCTCCACAGGGCTCTGTCCACTGCTTTCCTCTCTGATCTAGAGTGAGAGAGTCAGCAGCCATGTACCCCCACAGCAGCCTCCTGACCTGCTTAAACCATTGAACCGACCATCCTATTGTCCAACTCAGCATACCTGTTCTACTTGTCTGAAGACACGCAGTAGATTTTCTCGAAGTACACCTTGAAGCTCTTCCTCACTCCAACCCCGTCTCAACAACTCTTCTATCAGCACTGGGTATGTGGATACATCCTCCAGCCCCTGAGGAAACCTGTGTAGCCACCTACCAGTCAGCTGTGGGACCTTGGCTTCAATCCTGGTCTAGGACCTGGAGTCCTACCAGCCCTAGTCACAAATGACTAAAACTGAAGGTTAAGTTCTTCCAGCTTGTGAATGCAACTTTGGAAGTGCCTTCAAGACTGGAGTTCTGAAGCCCTAGCGGCCAAGCAGATGGTCAGCCCACAGTGGTCTGCTGGGGGAGTACTTAACAAGTGTGACCACCTGAAATGGGTCCACTGGGCCACAGGAAGGACAGGGCCAACCTAGAAAACAGGTCCTGGATGTGGAATTAAGTCTAAAGGACCCCCTTCTGTACCCCAGCCCAGGCCAAGTCCAGGGGAAGAACTCACCGGCCAGACCCATCATAATTTCCGCCAATCCCAACGAACTCAGACCCAATGACTTTCCTGATGTGGTCAAAGTGATCTAGAAGGTGAAGGTTGATGATGGGCAGTTTCGGCTGGAGTTGGAACCTGGGACCAGCCCTGATCTGAGGAAGCTTTGACTCTGTCCACAGAATTCCAGATCATGGCAGCTGACCTCATAGAGCTCAGGGTCAGTCGTAAGTCCTGGAGTGGCTACAGACAAAACACTAGGCCTGGAGCAGACCTGAGAGCCACCACTTTGAACTTCTTACTACCTCTGGGTTCCTTGAGAACCCAGTAGGAGCTCTGCCTGTCCTGCTCAGAGATGTGGGAAATGAGAGAGAATTGAGAGTAAAAGTGAGGCTCAAGCAGAGATATCAAACCCAACAGCACTGACTGGGGAGATGAGTTTGCTGCCTCTGGGTTGTTGAAAGGTCTGCCATTGCCCAACATGTGCTAGACTGCTGGATCTTTCCTGAGAGACCCCACAACCACAGTCCAAGCCAGAGTTGCACAGAGTAGAGCTCACCTGCAACGGTAGACACGTTAGCTAACAGGTTGCACTGTAGCACCCCCATGGACAGAGTTACCATCACGATGCCACCATTCTTCTTCTATAGGGATAGACAAAGGCACACTTAGTTCAGCCCATCTGGCCTGATGGCACACTTCCCATGCTGTGAAGGCCCTGGTAGGTCAGCACTCTGTCCTAGCTTCAGGAGTTGGCAGGTACTTCCCCTTTCTGGCTTTGTGGGTCTCTGGGTGTAACTGATTTGGCTTTGGGTTTCAGAGATGAAGGAGGGTTAACCACCTTTGGGTACAAGGGTATGTGAGACCTGGGCCAACAGCTTTTTTTTTGTTCAGGATCAAGAATCTTTAGATGAAACATTCCTTTTGATGAAGCTCTGGGTGTGAGGGCTGGGTGGGCACTCACCAGAAGCTGCAGTATATCATCAGCAACATTTAGCAAATTGTCGCATACAGTCCTGGCGGCTGAGTGGGAGAAGATCACGGGAGCCCTTGACACCTCCAGGGTCCGCCTCACCAAGGTGTCCGAGGCGTAGGACAAGTCTATCATCATGCCTAAGCGGTTCATTTCCTCTACCACTTTCTGCAGGGACAATTGAGTTTGGGGGAGAGAAGGATGGGGTGTCGGGTGCAGAGGTGTGTATACAAATCAGTAGGGAAGGTAGGATAGGGTATGGAACAAGAGTCCTCACCTCACCAAAGCTTGTCAACCCACTGACGTTGGTGTAGAAGTGGTATCTGAACTTGGTGGAACTCTCTGCCCTGTAGGACAGCCAGGGGAGAACAATCTGGCTGGTCATACCTTGGACATCAGAATGGATGCCCTCTGTCTATCCATCCATCCTACCTCCAGAACAAGTGAAGACCCAGGACCTGCTGGGAGTATAGCCTTCCTCTGTGGACCACTTTATCCTCACATCTGGTCAGGCCCATCCCAGTAATGAAGCAGTTTTCCCTCCCTAATCAAGCAGAGTGCTCACCAAGGTGTACTGCAAATGAAGGTGAGAGTCAGGTAGCGAACTCCCAGCAGATAGAAAGTGCGCAATACAGAAAGGCTGCTGTCCAGTGAGTGGCCACCCTCCACACCAATAAGGCAAGCCAGTTTTTTAGTGTTGTTCAGACCTAGAAAAGGATGGAGAGTCAAGGGCTCAGAGCCCAGGGACAATCACTGGAATAATCCCTGGACTATCCCTCCATCTACCAGCCCACCTTCAGCTGAGGTCACAAGTTCCAGTTCAGAATAGGAGTCACACATGCGGCGAATGACATCAATCTGCTCCAGGGAATGGCGTATGGCATCCCGGTCCTGGGTCTGGCATGGGATGTAGGCTGACCAGAACTAGTGCAGTGGGTATAGAATGAGCCCAGGATGGTCTCCATTGCCCTAGGCCTGCCTCAGTCCCCACAGCACCCGTTTGGGTTTGTGACCCCAAGTGAGGCACCACATGACCCCATGGTACTTTGATGACTAACTAATAAGCTTTCTGCCAATGACTAAATTGGACTCATGACACATCATGGACTAATTCCCATGTATGCAAATTACCCAGGCCAATTAACCATCCTTTATGACTCCAGCAATCCCCACGCTCACCAGGGATTTTCTGGTCATTTCCAACCTATCTCCAAAGAATCCAGGCACCCATGCAGCTTATCTGTCTTGGTCTCTACACTCTCTAACATTCATCTTATGGCTCACTGCATGCCTATGTACCTAGTCACCCAAAATCTGCCCCCACCCCCAGGTTTCTCTAATCCCAACATTCTCCAGCAGCCATGCTGGTACTGTGTGTGTGTCCCTATGGTACCTGAGCTCCCACAAAGCCTTCTCTAAGCCTGTCCAGGCTGGTCTGGCCACGGCTGAAATTGCGCAGATTCACATCTTGCAGCCTGTTCTGGAAAAGCTGTCTCAGGAGCAGAGGTAGGTCATTGTGGCTAGTAGGGTCAAAAGGAGATCAGAATGGGGCTGGGGTTGTGGCTCAGTGGTAGAGTGCTTGCCTAGCACGTGGGAAGCCCTGGGTTCCATCCTCAGCACCACATAAAAATAAATGAATAAGGGTAATGTGTCCAACTACAACTAAAAAAATATATATCAATTAATTAATAAAAAAAAAAAGGAGATCAGAATGGGGACATGGCCTCCTGGTCAAGCAGGACATAGCAACATGCTTGTGCCTACCTTTCCTCACCACCCCCAAGCTCCATCACACATACAATATGGAGACCCCTGAGGTCTGACTGGAGAGAGTAATGGGGTAATAGGGTAGAGGACACCCACCCCAATGGAGAAAGGCTGAGAGACCCTCCAGGGGTGGTGTGAGAGGGACGTCCGCTCCCTAGCCCTGCATGCTCAGAACCTACCCTTCCCAGGAAGTCACCTACATACCCATCCACAAGCCGGAAGTCACTCATCAGGGTCCTAGCCCGCTCTCGTAGGCCCGGGACACGGGGGGTGCCCGGTGTGGGTGGGGAGACAGGGGTGCCTGGAGGGGTTGGGGCACTGGGAGTGCCCGAGGCGGTTGAGGCGTTGGGGGTGCCCAGCGTGGTCTGGGAGTGGGTTAATGGCTGCGGAGGCAGCAGAAGCAGAAAGAGCAGGAACGACAGACATAGCAGAGCCCGCGGGTGGGGCGCCCAGGGACCTTCCAGGCCAAGGGGGAACATGATCCGCGGAATGGTGTGTGTGTGGGGGGAGGCGTGATGAACGAGATGCCTGGGAGGGGCGAGTGAAGGGCAGGGGGCAAAGACGGAGTACCGACCGTAGATTCAGGTGGATGCAGCCTCGTTTGGAGGTCGCTACGCTGGCACCCACGTGCTGGGATCCTTTGTGCTGCGAAGCGGAGTCGCCAGGGGGCACCGCAGTGCTCTCTCCCCAACTAGGAGGGCGCCCCCCTGGGCCTGGAGGGCTTCCTCTAGCGATACCGGAACTGGGTAAGGACCCAGGAATCGGCCTAATTTCAACTCTAGCCAGAGCCACCTTGGGGTTCAGCTGCCAGGTTGTGCCTTGTCCTTGAGGGTCAAACATTCCATGAAATTCTATGCTACTGCTCAGAAAAGTGAACTGGATCTGTATGGTGTTTGTTTTGCAGTACTAGGGACTGAACCCAAGGCCTCACGATGCTGGTCTTCATCACTGAGTTACATACATCCCTAGTCCTGGATCTGTATGTTTTCACTGTATTCTCTACAGACTGTAAAAATAAAAATGAAGCTGGGTGCGGTGGCAGGTGTAATCCCAGAGGCTTGGGAGGCTGAGGTAGGAGGATAAGGAGTTCAAAGCCAGCCTCAGCAACATGTTGAGTCCCTGTCTCTAAATAAAATATATAGAAAGGGACTGGGGATGTGGTTCAGTGATTAAGCAGCCCTGGGCTCAATTCCGGAAATAAATAAATAAACAAACAAACAAACGATTTTTATGGGAGACCATGTTATTGTAGCCTTTAGAGTTGAATTTTGTTTCTGTACAAAACATTCTTCTGTGTAAACTCAGGGGTGGGCTACCAGTGAGCTACATCCCCAGCCCTTTTTAATTTTGTTTTCAATAGGATCTTGCTAAATTACCATGCACTGGCCTGGAACTTGAAGTCTTCCTGCTTTAGCCTCCTAGTAGCTGGGATTATGGACACGCATCATGTACCAGTGTATTTTTCTTTTTCTTTTTTTTTTTTCTTGGCATTGTGGATTTTATTTAGAGACAGGGTCTCACTGAGTTGCTTAGCGCCTTGTCATTGCTGAGGCTGGCTTTGAATTTGTGATTCTCTTGTCTCAGCCTCTGGAGTGCTGGGATTACAGGTGTGTGCCACTACGCCTGGCTTCCTTCATTTTTTGAAGAATATTTTTACACAGAATTGAACATTAATAATTTCTTTCATTCTCTGTGTTAAAGATAGTTTACTTTGTGTGGGCTTCCATTATTTCTGTTGCAAATTCAGCAATCAAGGTTTTATTTGTTTTTTTGCAGTATTGTGGATTGAACCCATGCATGCTAGGCAAGTGCTCCATCACTGAGCTATATTCCCAGTCACTTTTATTTTTGCTTCTCAAGTTAATGTGATTTTTTTTAAAATACTTTTTTCTTTTTGTGTTACTGGGGATTGAACCCAGGAGCCCCTTATCACTGAGGTATATCCTCAGCCCTTTTTTATTTTTTATTTTGAGGCAGTGTCTCACTAAGTTGCTGAGACTGATCTTAAACTTGGATCCTCTTGCCTCAGCCTCTAGCATCTCCAGCATTACTGGGATTACAGGCGTGCCCTGCCATGCCCAACAAAACAAATTTTTTTTTTTTTTGGTACTGGGGATTGAAGCCAGGGGTGCTTAACCACTGAGGCACATCCTCAACCTTTTTACATTTTATTTAGAGATAGGGTCTAACTGAGTTGCTTAGTGTCTCACTGTTGCTGAGGCTGGCTTTGAACTCACAATCCTCCTGTCAGCCTCCCAAACTGCTGGGATTACAGGCATCTGCGACCGCACCCAACCCTAGTAGAATACATTTTGACACATCATACATAAATGGAGTATAATTTCTCATTCTTCTGGTTGTATATGATGTAGAATTACACCAATTGTGTAATCATACATACACATAGGATAATAATGTCTGATTCATTCTGCTATTCTTCTTACTCCCATAACTGCTCCCTTCCCTTCACTCCCCTCTGTCTAATCCAAAATACCTCTATTCTTCCCTATTCCCTCCTTATTGTGAATTAGCATCCGCATATCAGAGAAAACATCCAGCCTTTGGTTCTTCGGGATCGGCTTATTTTTCTTAGCATGATGTTCTCCAGCACCATCCATTTACCAGCAAATGCAATAATTTCATTTTTCTTTAAGGCTAAGTAATATTCCACTGTGTACATACGCCACATTTTCTATATCCATTCATCTGTTGAAGGGCACCTAGGTTGGTTCCATAGTTTAGCTATTGTGAATTGGGCTGCTCTAAACATTGATATGGCTGCATCATTGTGGTATGCTGATTTTAAGTCCTTTGGGTATAGACTGAGGAATGAGATAACTGAGTCATATGGTGGTTCCATTCCAAGTTTTCTGAGGAATCTTCATACTGCTTTCCTTAGTGGTTGCACTAGTTTGCAGTGTATGAGTATACCCTTTTCCCTACTTTCTTGCCACCATTTATTGTTGCTTGTATTCTTTTTTAAAAAAACTTTTTTTAGTTGTTGATGAACCTTTACTTTTATTTACTTATATGTGGTGTTGAAAATCAAACCCAGTCCCTCACACATACTAGGCAAGAACTCTACCACTGAGCTACAACCCAGCCCTATAGTTTGTATTCTTTTTTTTTTTTTTAGTTGTAGTTGGACACAATACCTTTATTTTATTTATTTATTTTTATGTGGTGCTGAGGATCGAACCCAGGGCCTCACACATGCGGGGCGAGTGCTCTACCGCTGAGCCACAACCCCAGCCCCTAGTTTGTATTCTTAATAATTGTCATTCTGACTGGAGTGAGATGAAATCTCAGTGTAGTTTTGATTTGCATTTCTCTAATTGCTAGACATGTTGAACATTTTTTTCATATATTTGATCAATTGTATGTCTAATTCTGTGAAGTATCTGTTCAGGTCCTCACAGTTTGATTCTGAAATGCAGTTTGAATGAATACTGCTACTAAAAATATAAATTCATATGCCTTTTGGGGGAATGTATCCATGCTTTCCTGCTGAATATATATCTGGAGCAAAATTGCTCAGTCATGAGGTCTACACAGGATACTAGCAATGGTAACTATTTTTATTACTCTCTATTATCGTCATATATTATTTACTATTAGTTGTTAGTATTAGCTTTTATTATTACAGTTGCTATTAGTTATCATTAAGGGCCTGGGGGTAAGATTCATCAGGGGGTAGATGCTAGTGCCTTTTGGAAAGGAAGTCTGTGAGGACTGGGAGCTCTGTACAAAGAGGAACAAATATCATTCATGATCCAGGCAGGTTCCCTTCTTGAGAATCTGAAGCAGAATTTCCTAAGAGATCCTCTAGGGATGGTCAGTGGATTCACATGTCGATAGAGATGAGCTACTCAGAGGAAACCTGGAATAGGGTCCACCCTCCTGAGCAAGATCTGCCCACTATCTAGTACTGAGCTCAACCCCCTCAGTCACCTCAGGCTACTACCATCAGGCATTCTTTGAGCAACTGGTGGCTGAAATGCAGGGTCCCCTAATGATCATCAGCCCGGGGAGCCTATGCCACTAGACTCTACCACCGAGGACACTCACATGCGATTCCATGTCCAAAACATTTATTTCCAGGAAATGTTTGTGCCTTCCCAAAGTGGGGGTGCTCCGGGGTATCCAAGCTGCCAGAGTAAAATCTGGCAGGACTAACTGGGTCACTAGAGCCATAGAATGAGGACTGGGAAGGCGGCAACAACTGTGAGACCTGGGACCTTGTAGGAGGAAGATTTTGAGAGTGACCACTTGCGTGATAATCTGGATGTTTGATGTGTGGGGATCTTGGTTAGTTTCTGGTCTGGAGCCAAATATTGTTTCTGACGCAGTCTTGAGAGGATGGATCGGCATGGGCTGCCCACCTGCTCATCTGGGATACTGTCCTCCAGGGGGCTTTGCCACTTGCTTTCCTCCCGTACCTAGATATGGAAGTTGGTGGTTAGCAACTCCCCCAGACGCCCCTAATACATTTTCAGAACCCTGGACCACTCCTTACCCAGCTCAGCATACCTGTTCTACTTCTCCAAAGACCCGTAGCAGATTTCCTCGAAGGACACCTTGAAGCTCTTCATCACTCCAGCCCCGATTCAGCAATTCCTCTATCAGCAGTGGGTATGTAGACACATCCTCCAGCCCCTGAGGGAATCTGTGTGGCCACCAGCAGAAAGGCCTCAGAATCCTAGCCCTATGTGTCCTAGGTCACTGCACCCCAGCTCTGATTAGATATGGGCAGTGAGGAGTTGGCAACAGTGATTTGCCCCACTCTTCATCCCTTAGAGGAATATTTGAATATTTGCCAAATCCCACTGAACTGTATGATTAAGATTTGTATGATTGGGGCTGGGGTTGTAGCTCAGTGGTAAAGCGCTTGCCTAGCATGTGTGAGGCACTGGGTTCTAGCCTCAGCACCACATAAAAATAAATAAATAAAATAAAGGTATTATGTCCATCTACAACTAAAAAATTAAAAAAAAAAAAAAAAAGATCTGCATGTGTCCCTTCCATTTAAAAAGAAGAAAAACTTCCCAGAACCAGAACTGGGTAGAGAAGATGGCCAGCCCATGCGAGACCTTGCTGATAGTCCACTCAGAGGGAGTGGATTTGTGGGGGTGGGTGCATGTGCTGAGTAGATGAGCTGTCTGGGAGTTTAGCCAAATATGACACTTTAGAATAGGGTCATTGGGCTGAAAACAGTCAGTGGGGTCCAGGAAGCAGACCCTGGGAATGAAGAGTGGGTAGATGTGAGGTGGGCAAGGCCTAAAGGCTATGAGGAACATGATGTGGTAGGCATAGTGACTGTAAAGGTCCCACAGAAAAGCCACTGGAAAGTACTCACTGGCTGGCACCATCATAGTCTCCACCAATCCCAATGAACTTGGATCCAATGACTGCCTTGATGTGGTCAAAGTGATCTGGGGAGATAGAGAGTCTGCAGTGTGAAGCTTCCAGGGCAGGGGTGCCCATAGAGCTAGACTCTGCTAATCCTCTTCTTGTAGTCTTTAACTTGTAGCATATAGGTTCCTGAAGGCCCTGAGATTTTATCAACTGATCCCAGCTGGCTCTAGATTGGACTTCAGGTTTTGAGTGAAGCCATTTAGGCCATTTCTCATCTAGATTCACCCTGCCTCTAGTCTCCTTGAGAACCTATTAGGTGCACCTTTCCAGGGGTATGGAGTATAAAAAAGGGACAAAGAGAACACTTGACAAAGATCCTGAAGACCTAAGCAGAGGCAGGAACAGGGTGTTTTGGTATCCCTGCAGATGTGCAGATGGTGGGCACCTAGGTCTATGTTTGACCACCTCCCTTATATCCATCAGCATATCAGCATGGACTCTGGCAGTGGTTCTGCAAAGCACCAAGGTAGACATTGGGGAATTTTAGCCAAACCACTGGGGCCATACCAAGGTACCCTCAGAGCCTCAAGTCCAAATCAGAGCTCTTTAGAGAACCTGGGGAGTACAAGGTGTGATGTCATATGCCTGTAATCCCAGCAACTCTGCAGGCTGAAGCAGAGGCATGCAAGTTTAAGGTCAGCCTTAGCAATTCAGTGAGATCCTGTCTCAAAAACAAAAAAGGACTGGGGATGTAACTCAATGGTAAAGTACACTGGGGTTCTATCCCCAGCACCCACAAAAAAGAGAGAGCCTAGAAGTGTTGGGGGAAAACTCACCTGCTACAGTGGACACATTGGCTAACAGGTTGCACTGTAGCACGCCTATAGAAAAGGTCACCATCACAATGCCACCATTCTTCTTCTGCAAGGATGGTCAAATGGACACTCAGCTTGATCCCTGGCATAGCAGCATGCCTGCCCACCCTCTAGCCCCTATGAGGAAGATGTCCAGCTCTGGCTTCAGAAACCAGAGGAGACTTCACCTCTCTGGTTTTTGTGAATAGGAGAATCTTAGCCATGGTTTGGGTGGGCATATCTTGGCTCTGAGGTTAAGGGGTCGAGGAATATTTATGACCTAAAAGACCCCCCACCCTGTTCAAGAGTTCAAGGGCTATGGACTATAGGTCTGTGGTTCAGCCAAGGGTCAGAGGAAACTGAGGGATCAAGGGCTCCTGGTTCAAACCTCTTGTTTTAGATTCCAGGGCCGGGGTAGTTTCTCACCAGAAGCTGCAGGATATCATCAGGAACATTCCGATCACTCTTGCACACACTCCTGGCAGCAGAGTGGGAGAATATAACAGGTGCCCGTGACAATTCCAGAACCTTCCGGGCCACAGCGTCAGAGACATGAGACAAGTCTACCATCATGCCCAAGCGATTCATTTCTGCTATCACCTTCTGCAGGTACAGGTAGGAAGGCAAGTGTCAAGGGTGCATGCATGCCTGCATTTGTCTGTAGGGAAAGATGGGGCATGTACATTTGTGTGGGGTGGAGTATGAACTGGGGTCCTTACCTCACCAAAGCTGGTTAGACCACTGACATTGCTGTAGAAGAAGTGGATATCCTTAGACGAGCTCTCTGCCCTGCAGGATTACCAAGAGATAGTCTGACTGGTGGCCATGTTTCAGTCACAAGAACCTAGAGCCTCTACTAAACTCTCTACCTTGCAACTCCCTGAAGAAAAACCAAGGACCCAGGATGGGTTGTATCTGGCAGAGGGAGAGCCCTGCTGGGGTCTAGTCTTGCTCTGTGAACCCCACGATACCAGCTTCCCTCCGCATTCCAGGGTCAGTGCCAGCTCCTAGGGGTAAAGTTTGCTCTGGGCTCTTGGTGTGACCTGGGGAAGACAGACCTCTACCGTCAGTACTGTGCTTACCAGGGTGTGTTGCAGGTGTGGGTGAGCGTCAGGTAGCGTACTCCCAGCACATAGAAAGTGCGCAAGATGGAGAGGCTGTTGTCCAGTGAGTGGCCACCCTCCACACCAATGAGGCAGGCCAATTTCTTGGTGCTGTTCAGAGCTGGGGGGAGAGAGATCAGGTGATTACTTTTAGGAGTTAAAGTAGCTCAATCAAATCCCTAACATCACCTATTACTTCACCTACCTTTCACAGAGGTCACAAGCTCCAACTCAGAATAGGAAGCACACATGCGATGAATGAGGTCAATCTGCTCCAGTGTGAGACGCACAGCATCCTGGTCTTGGGTCTGGCATGGAACGTAGGCTGACCAGAACTGGGGGGAGGGTCAGGGGTTGGTTTGGGCAGGGGCTACTTTGGAGCTCCTTGGGCCTCCATGGCTAACACAACACTTGGTGGGCCCAGAGGCCACACAGAATGCACTGTTCCTTCTGTCCTTCTGTGGTACCTTCATACCAATCAAACTGGCTCACCGTAGCCCCTGCAGACCCTGATTCCACATCATAACACTTTTTTTTTTCTGGTATTGAAGATTAAACCCAGGGGATCTTTAGCATTGAGCTACATTCTCAGTCCTTTTTACTTTTTATTTTGAGACAAGGTCTCTCTAAGTTGCTTATGCTGACCTTGAACTTGTGATCCTCTTGCCTCAGCCTCCTCAATAGCTGGGATGACAGATATACAACCCTCCACCCAACAAGCTTCATGGCACTTCTTGAGTTGCTATAGTAACTGAGTACCCACGTGACAACTTGGGATCTCTGGAGCTGCCTCTCCTTCCCAAAGTCCCAAAAGCCATGCTGTGGTACCCTGAGTGTCCCTGTGATACCTGAGCACCCACGAGGCCATCTCTAAGCCTGTCCAGGCTGGTCTGGCCATCACTGAAATTGTGGAGGTTGACATCCTTTAGTCCATTCTTGTGAAACTGCCTCAGGATCAGGGGCAGATCGTTGTGGCTGGAGGGACATCAAGGCAAGGTCAGGTCAGGGACAGATGGGTGGGCACTTTAGGCTTCCTGGCAAGGCAGGGGATCTGGAGGAGGGGGTGTCCTTCACCCTACCAGACTATATTGAGGTCCCTTGAGGCCTGGGCTGGGGGTTTCCCACCAGAGGGGGAATGGTAGAGGAGAGCAGGGCACCCAGAAAAGTTGGAGAGTGGGCATCCACATTAGGTGTGAGGGGGCCTCCTCGCTAACCTTGCATGCTTGGAACCTTTCCTGACCTAGGGGTGCACTCTGCCCCACTTGCCCCCATGCGGCACTTACTTACCCGTCCACCAGCGGGAAGTCCCGCATTAGGGCCAGCGCGCGCTCTCGCAGGCCTGGGATGCTGGGGGTGACTGGCGTGGTCCCAGAGTTGGGGGCGTCTAGAGTGGTCGGGGTGTCGGTGGTACCGGGAGTGATCTCAGTGCCGGTTACAGGGTTTGGTGGCAGCAGCAGCAGCAGCAGGGGCAGAAAAAACGAACGCAGCAGAGGCCACGGGCAGAGCACGTGGGGACCCTCGAGGCCCTCAGGCTGCATGTTGCGTAAAGCAGAGGTGACGATCTCAAGAGCCTGAGAGAGGGAAAAGGCGACGATTGGGTCTCGAATCTTGATTCAGGCCAACCAGCGTCGTGGCCCCGCGAGGAGTGGAATTTGAGTCAAGAGACCCTGAGATGGCGACTCGGAGTATCACCAAGTGGCAGCACAACTGCCAGGGGCCTCCACTGCCTTCCCGCCCTGCCGCCTCCCTCCCCTCACCCCCACCCCCGGCAAAGGGCGCCCCCGCGGGCTAGGAGGACCTGTTCACCTACTTGCCTCCCATCGCGGTCTTCCTAGGACCCTCACTGCTACCTGACACTGCACTCCTCCCAAGGGTTGATCCAGAAGGCTTGACAGCACCCCTACTGCCTCTAGGGTTTACTCTCTAAGGAGACTCTGAGGTAGTTCTCCCAGAGAGCGTCCCCATAGAGATCTTTAGAGTCCACAGCGCATCAGCTACCGCCTGCACCCTTCCTAGGACACCTGGAATGCTGGATGTGTCTCTGTGACCACGATACTTTGGACTCTGGATTTCCAATGCTGGGTCAGGTAGGTGGTGTGTAGGGAAGGAGATAGGTAGTCTCTGGATCTCTCTTCCCTACCAATCATAACCCCAGGTCCATCCCCTGGGGACTGTAGCCAGCAACTGAGAACTATCAGGAACACCCCTCCCTATTATCCTCATGCAGCTTCAGGAAAGGGCTTCCTCCTAAGGAGATTTTTGTACCTGCCCAGGACTCATAGGGAGATACATTTGGGATGAGGACTAAGCAAGCATCTAGAGTGGGTCAGGGACTCAGCTATTTGGGTGGAAGGAAATGAAGTAATTTCCAAGGCAGCAGAGCTCCCACTCCATCACCTTCCTTCCTGATGGCCAGGATCCCTCCTACCTGAATGTGGAAGTTAGGTTGAAAGCATGAGTCCTAAGGGAAAGCCTGGCACATGGGATCTGTATCTACCCCGGTTTTATCTTGAGGTTTTAATGGTTCTGCTTAGTTCTCTTCGTTTCCTGGAGAGCCCCACCCTATTTCTACCCTGGTTCCTCACCCAGGCTGCTTCCTCCAGGAAGCTTCCAGCTATATACATGTGCACAGACACACACATATCAAAGGGGTGTGCACTCTTGTTGAAATCCCATCACTTGAGAGCTTGGTCCAAACTCCATCCCCAAAGACCTTCTCCTGTTCCTTGCCCTCAGACTCTCAAGATTCTGCTCTAAATACTGACACTCTCTGGAGTTGCTCCATTTTTTGAAACATTCTCAGGTGATCAGTGCATGAGGACTGATGCAAGAAGGCCCTCTAAAAAGGAAACGAGCAAACTTCTCCTAAGGTGTGGAGGTCCCAAGCTACCAGGAGGAAGTGTTTCCAAGGTGGAGTTGTTTTAGGTACTATGCACTTGATGTTTCCCGGTGCCTCCTGTCTAGGAGGAATGCCAGTCAATTGTGCAGGGCCTGACTCCAGAGCTGACCCTAAGTGTTAATCTCTGTTGCCTCCTCACTATCTCCCCTTTAACCAATCATGGCATTTCCTAATCCTGCTGGTTCAGGGGCATGGTGGTGCATGCCTGTAGTCCTAGCTACTGAGGAGGTTAAGGCAGGAGAATGGTAAATTCAAGGTCAGCCTCTGCAACTTAGCAAGATTCCATCTTAAATTAAAAATATAAAGGGCTTGGGTGTAGCTCAGTGGTAGAGTACCCCTGGGTTGCCCCATGCTCAAACACATCCTACTGGCTCAACATTGAAATATCTCCCAAGTGCCCCTTCTCTGTACCTTCTCCTTTTCCCCCAGTTGAGGCCATCTTTATTGCTCTTTTCCTTGTGGTCTCCTTGCCTCAATTCCATTTCCCACAGGAAAGCATACCATTTCTTTCTTTTCTCCTTCTCCTTCTCCTTCTTCTTCTCATTTTTCTTCTTCTTCGTACCAGGGATTAAACCCAGGGGTGTTTTACCACTGAGCCACATATCCAAAGCCCATATACATACATATTTATGTTATATATTTTCTTCCTTCCTTCCTTCTTTCTTTCTTTATTTTTTCTTTAGAGACAGAATCTCTCTAGGTTAGTGAGACTGGCTTTGAACTTAAAATCCTCCTCTCTCAACCTCCCAAGCTGCTGGATTATAGATATGTGCCACTGCACCTTACTACATATCCCTCTTTTAAAAATCTAATTTAAGCAATGGGAGTATAGCTCAGTAGTAGAGCACATGCTTAACCCCTGAGTTGCATCCCAGCACCAATAACAAACAAGCAAGCAAATAAAAAAGGGTCATCCTCCTGCCTAAAATTATTTTGCAGATTCCCATTGCTCTTAGACTATACCAAAATATTTTCTTTGGCTTTCAAGTCCTGAGGAATCGCTTCCCACCAGCCTCTCCAAACTCAGCAAACAGCACAAACCCTTTGTGTTCTAAACTCTGTGTCAGTTATACTGCCTTCCACCAAAGGGCCTTGGAACATGCCATACTCTCAGCTTCCAACTGCTGGGGCTATTGAGGCAGGCCCAGGATAGAAAATTTTGCCACTATGAAGGGATAAGTGAGCAACTTCTCCAATTGCTCACTTACGCTATATTGAAACAAGAAAAAGGCAGACAAGTCAGTGGTAGAAACAGGTTTCTTCTTCAACTTCTTGTTGTAGCAGATCTAACCACTATGCTGATTTCCAGTATATTGCAAGAATATGATGGAAAGTCCGGATGTGATGGCAGCACACCTTTAATCCCACTGACTAGGGGCAGAAAGGGAGGCTTAGGCAGGAGCATTGCAGGTTCTAGGTCAGCCTTGACAACTTAGTGAGACCCTAATCAATTTAGTAAGACCAGGTGTCAAAAATAACAAATAAAAAGTGTTGGGGGTGGTGCTGGGGTTGTGACTCAGTGGTAGAGTGCTCGCCTAGCATGCGCAAGGCCCTGGGTTTGATCCTCAACACCACATAAAAATAATTAAATAAACAAAATAAAGGTATTGTGTCTAACCAGAAAATAGTTTTTTTTTTTTTTAAAAAAAGGGGTTATGGATGTGGCTCAGTGGGACAGTACCTCTGGGTTAAATCCCTGGTACTAACAAATAAATAATTAAATACATGAAAATAGCATTTCTCTCTTTTTTTCTCTCTCTCTGCTTCCTGAACACATTCTCTTCTGCCTGTGCTTCTGCCATGAAGTTCTGCTTCCCACAGGACCAATGTGATAGGGCCAAGTGACTATGAAATTAAATCTCTGAAACCATGAACCAAAATAAATCTTTTCTTGTTTTTAGATAATTTTCTCCAGTATATTGTCACAGCAACAAAGAGCTAACTAACACAACCCCATAGGGTCACGTTGAAATCAATACCTATTGAATATATTCTGTACCTGTCAATAGTATTAACCTTAAGAATTGGGTATAATGCCAAGCATGGTGATGCACGCCTGTAATCCCAGTGGCTCAGGAGGCTGAGGCAGGAGGTTCAAAGCCAGCCTCAGCAAATGCAAGGTGCTAAGCAACTCAGTGAGACCCTATCTCTAAATAAAATACAAAATAAGGCTGGGGATGTGACTCAGTGGTTGAGTGCCCCAGGGCTCAATCACCAGTTAAAAAAAAAAGCAAAGAAAGAAGAAAAGAAAGGAAGAAAGTAAAAGAAAAAAAGGAATATTCTGAGAAGTTAAATTCAGGCTGAGTTATAGGTTCACAGGCCACTTAACACGCTCAGGTGCAGGGGTGGGTGGAAATGGGGGCTTACTTGCTATCCAGTGTTCCCCAGATGATGGTCATCAACATCTGAGGACCACCATGGCTTGGTCCTGGAGTCTCCTGCTGCCCCTGCCTCTTCCTTGGTATTCCTCTTGATCTGCTCCCATAATAACTGACAGTGAAATTCCCAAGAAACAACAGTCTTCCAAACTGAAGACAGCTTGGCCATTGGGGACACACATCCTCCAATCACAAAGCTGGGGCCACCCTTCCTGTAATGATAGCACATCTTTCTTCCTCAAAAAGGCATTCAGTGTTTATCTTGCTAGGAGAAGTGCAAAACCCACAAACCTATCTTCATTTCCTGCTTTCACCCAACCTTCTCCGTAACCTTCTCCCCAACCCCCATCTTTCTATCCTGTACCTTCACTAGCTTCTCTGTCCAACAGTCTATCAAGTCCCCTTTGAACCACATAGCTCCTGTTACAGATGGGCACACCTGGTTTCAGCCAATATTGAGGATGCATACAAGGTCCTCAGGGCAAAAGCACATGTGTTGCCTAATAGGCTTGAAGTGTCTGACTGGGCTGCTTCTGGAGACCAGATGAGTGAGTGTAGCACACAGACTTGGAGCCTGTGTCCTAAGATTGGTCTACATGCTGTCCTGAATCCTTGAGCTTTCACCATCAGCAGGCAGTGTGTGTTCCAGGGTGCAGGAGCTGCTTCCAGAAAGATTCTGGGAGGTGTCCTGGGATTCAGATACCCCCCCGAACTGTATATGTCCTGGGATTCGGATGGCCCCCTGAACTGTATATCAGTTCCCTGGATGGAGACAGATCTTGCAGAGGTTCACCAAATCCAAACCCTCTCTAGTGACCTGCCTTCTCTAGAAACAGGGATATGGGGAATCCTCTCCACACCCTGCTTAAAGTTTTTTTGCTGGAAACTCTCCATTCTCCTCATGGTCTTCTTCCTCCTTGTTGCTTTCCTTCTCTCCTCCTCCTCTTCCTCCTCACAGGAGTCTGCACTTGCCTAATGCTGATCTGGCAGATGAACTGAGCACTCTCTGACCACCACAACTCTGTGCTGGCTCCTCTCCCTGTACCACCAGTCCCCAGCAAGGGTGCCAAAGAATTTGTTGCACTTGGCCCTTGGGAGGCTGCTGCATCCTCTTCATTCATAGAGCAAGGGCACATGATAATGGTGATGATGAGAGCAGCTGATGTGACTGTGTGCCCAAGCTGTGTTACCAGTTTGATATTTTACTCACAACAACCTACAGGGTAGTTTCTTTCTCTTTTCTCCTCCTCCTCCTCCTCCTTTTCTTCTTCCTCTTTTGTAGAGGGGATTATACACAGGGATGGTTTATTTGTGAGTTGCATCCCCAACCCTTTTTAAAAATTAAAAAAAAATTTTTTTGTAGATGGATACAATACCTTTATAGTATTTTTTTTTAATGTGGTACTGAGGATCGCCATCAGTGCCTCACACGTGCTAGGCAAGCACTCTACCACAACCCCCGACACACACTTTTTAATTTTTATTTTGAGACAGGGTCTTGGCGGGTGGAGGGTGACCTGGAACTGGCAATTCATCTGCCTCAACCTACCGAGTGGCTGAGACTATTGGCATGTGCCAGTACAACAAGTAGAGTTTTACCAGCTTCACTGTCTAGGTGGGAAAAGTGAGTTGCGGGGCAGGTAGAGGAACAACTGGTCCCTCGTGGCAAGGACAGAGGGGTTTCCTTGAATCCTTCCACTTCTGCTCCTTTCACCGGGAAAGGCCTCAGTTTCCTTACATCCATCTGTTTGTTCAGACATCCTCTGCTGCTCAGCCATGGTGTTGGCCGTTTGCTGGGGCAGTTGGTGAGGTGGCTGGACAAGTCTCCAGTCATCACATGTGCTGGCATAAACAAGCAGAAAGGTGGCTTGCAGGGGCAGCAGTTCTGGGGGACAGTTCTGAACAAAGAAACATCTACACAGTTCTGGGAGCCATTTTTGACCAATTAAACATCTACACAGCGTGTACGATTTGACATTTAGTCTCAGGTTCAGACTTGCCATCTCTTTGTTCAGTGTGGTCAGCTCATGTGTCAGGTTGTCAGCTGCTTCTATAACAGCATGTTGTTTGCTGGCACATCCAGCCCTAGAAGGCTGACCCTCCTTCCCTTCTGTGACTGCCACAAGCTGGTTGACCCTGCAAAGCGATCATCTGAGCCCTCACTGATTCTAAGTCTGAACATCAAGCTGTACTTAGAAACTTTTACTTGTTTAACTTTTTTTTTTTTTAGAGAAAATGCCAAAGATATAAACAAAGTAGGGAGAAGGGCATGGAGTGTAGCTCTGTAGTAGAAGAGGTTGAGTGCATGTCTAGCATGCACATGGTTCTGGGTTCAATGCCTGATACTGCAAAATATAAAAATAAAAATAGCTGGGTTCGGGGTGAATCCCAGCGACTTGGGAGACTGAGGCAGGAGGATCATGAATTCAAACCCAGCCTCAGCAACTAGCAAGGCCCTAAACAACTCAGTGAGATCCTGTCTCTAAATAAAATACAAGAAAAATCTGGGGATGTGGCTTGGTGGTTAAGGACACTTGAGTTCAATCCCTGGTTCCAAAAAAAAAATAAAAATAATAATAAAAATAAAACAACAACAACAATAACAAAAAACCCAACTGCCATACCATTATGACTTTTAAAATGTTAGTAATATTTGTATTATTATAAATTATCAAGTTCAAACATCCTTGCTTGTCCAATATTTAAAAAATAGATTTGAATTAGAATTATAACAACAGGTATGGTATGGCTTAATCTGTAGGTTTCTCTATCTTCTTTGATCTTCTTTGCAATTCATTTGTTGAAAAAACATCATGTGGGCTGGGGTTGTGGCTCAGCAGTAGAGCGATTGCCTTGCATGCGCGAGGGCCTGGGTTCAATCCTCAGCACCACATAAAAATAAATAAGTGAAATAAAGATATTAAAAAGAAATTGTGTTTTAAAAAAAGAAAAATCATCATGTTCAGAGGTTTTTTTCAGGTTTTGAGTTTGCTGATTGCATCCCACGGTGTCATTGAACATGTTCCTCTATTCCTTATTTTTCCTGCAAACTGGTAGTTATGAGGAGATTATATTATTTAGAGACAGGGACTGGCTGGCCTCCAAATGATGGGCTGCTGATGTGGGCAGGTCTGGGACAGAATCCAAACCTTGTGCTGTTCCTTCTCTGTTGACTGCCCCCAACCCCCATTCCCCAGCACCAACTGTCCCCTTAACTGCTGAGACAGACATTCCACTGGTAACAGCCAGCGCCTTACTACCAAGGCTCACACAGCCAGAGTGATCTTTTTGGCATCTGCATCAGATTTCTTCACTACCTGTTCAAATCTATCCTATGACTTCCCCCTTCCCCCTTCATATCTAAAACAAGATCCATACTCCTCAGTATTGCTGATGTGGCCCACTGGGGTCTCATTCTCATGTACTTCTCCAACTACATCTTTCCTTCCTGGTCACAGTAGCCTTTCTCCTGCTTCTTAAGTAGCTCAGTCTCATTTCTACCTCAGGGTCTTTTCCTGTGCTCTTTGGTCTAGGAATGGACATATGGAATGGACATATCAGTCTATGCCTCCCTCCCTGATGAAATACCCTGACTTTGAAGGGTCCTTCTGTGACTTTTTTGTATAATGTAGTATTCATCATTCTATGCTTTCGTTTTCCTTTATAGTAATTTTAATTAATTGAATTTAAAAAAATTGTTTAATGTTGGGGATGAAATGCAGGACTCTGCCCACACTAGGCAAGCACTCTATCACTGAGCTACAACCCAAGTCTCTGAAATCGTATTGTATCCTTGTCTCATCCTTTGTTGGCTGGGGTCTTGATGAGAGGTACTTGGATCATGTCACTAATATGTTCCAAGCAGCTAGCACAGTGCCTGCGATGTAACAGGTTCTCAATAAACACTTGTTGAATAATGGAACAGCCAGATGAGTGGATGTAGATGGACCTGTATCTTCTCATTCCTGCCCCTCCCACACTCACATACACCACATACACACAGAAGCACTCATCAGGGTTTTTATTTGGCTCTGGGAATGGAACCCCATTAGCCTCATGAATGCTACAACACGTGCTCTACCACAGAGCCACATCCTCAGCCCAAGGCTCTCATTTCTTGATGAACTGACCTGGGTCCTGATCTAGTTCACTTAGGCATCATTGCAGATGTTAACAGTTGGAAACCGTACCCGAGAGTCCCTTGTGAAGGCAGAAGGCCTTAGAAGACCAAGTCCTCCATGTAGGAATGTACTTAAAGGGGATATTATGGTTTGAAGCTTGACCTTGAACAAGCTGAATTTCAAGTCAAACACTGTTACAAAAAAAAATTATTGAGGAGTAGAGGGGTGTCTTGTGGCCATAATGGGTTGGGAATAAAGGAGCATGTGAGGCTCAGGGTGGCGCTACTGCCTTTCCCCAACCCTTCCTGTTCCAGGTAGCTACTGTGCCTGCTGAGAGCACAGGCAGGAGGCTCCCTGGGTAAATACTGCTTCTAGTTTCAGGAAGCCTACCTGATGGTTTGTGCTGATGTTTCTGGCAATAAGTCAGGGCTGGACCTATTTGGTGGATAGGGCACCAGTGGGCCACTATGTCCTTCTCTCTCTCTACACTTGACTCCTCCCCTTGGAGAGTGCTGAGTGTTCTTCTGCCCAAGGAGAGACTTCAGAGGATTGAGCAGAGGAATGGCAGGTCTTCTTCAAGGCCAGCTTAAGCCTTGTTCAAAGGAGCCTATCCCTTCAAACCCCCTTTTCTGAGGTTTCTTGCCTGTGGCCAGTTGACATGGAAGGGGACCCCTGGCTGTGAAAGGCTCATGCAGATTGACTGAGGTACTGTCTCCAGTGAGGGCAGTGGAGATCACTTCAGAAGATGCATTAGCCGAAGTGAAGACTACCTAATTTGTTTTACTCATACAATTTCATATTGATATAGTTAATCTTTATAAGGGAAAAATAGATTTGAATAACAATATTGTGACAAAAGGAATTCTAGATACTGGCCTTAGGCCTGCCAAGCTGCAGCATGCTCTGTTCTGTCCAGAGTCCTCAAGACGTGCATACAGGGGCCAGGAGGTATTCTACCTGCTATTTCCCTCCTTTTTGAGGATTAAATACTAAGCATCACATAGTATTAACCAACTGGCAGCCATGAGAGAATGGATGAAGAAAAGCCCCTTAGACTGGGAAGAATATGGTTACAAATAAGTCAGAGTGAAAGCCTATGAGAAGAAGGAGTATAAAGGATGGCTTTTAAATACAGATCTACTCTCTGCCAATCACTGAAGATACCAGCATAAGCTTCAGTAATTCCTTATGATAAGCTAAACCAAGGCCCTATCTGCAGCACCATTGAAAATCATTTGCAATCATCTCCAGGGCTTCTCTCAAATTTTTGTATATATGAATAACTTTATATTTAACACAACAGCAACAATAATTTTTTTTATTTCTTTAAGAAATATAGGAATTAGGGATAGGGTTTGGCTCAGTGGTAAAGTGCTCGCCTAGCATGTGCGAGGCCCTGGGTTCGATCCTTAGCACCACATTAAAATAAAGGTGTTGTGTCCAACTATAACTAAAAAATAAATAATTTTTAAAAATTAAAAAAAGAAATACAGGAATTAGAATTTAAAAAAAGATGATTCCTTAGATGTCCTAGGTAAATAAATGTCCTCTCTACAGGAAAGCTCAGCCAGCCAGCTTCTGTGACAGTGGTTTCTTGGCACGAATTTTGGGCCTGGGGCAGCCCAGGGTCTTTTCTGCCTCTGCTGGAGCATGGTATTTCTTGGGAGCCCCTCTGCCTCTCTGGTTTGGCTTCTGGGCTGGCTTCTCTGCTGGCTTTTCTGCTTTGGCCTTTGGTGGAGTGGCCAAGGGAGCATCTCCATAGAGCTGGTAGCCACCAACCAGGCAGTATGTCTCCCCATGCCAGCCCACCTGTATTTCTCCACATCCTTGGTAGAGGACATGGTGATATGCAGGTGTAGAAAGAGACATGAGAGGCACTGCTGCTGGAAAGAAAACCAGAACTGATTAATTGCTTCTGCTTTGTACAGTCTGCCACCAGGACCTCGCTCTCCTGATGCTTCCTGTTTCTGACTGAAGCCCTCTTCTCTGCTTGGCATTCGAACACAGCCTTTGCCTGTGACCTCTATGGATGCTTTGCCTATCTCCTCAAGGGATGCTGTCAAAGTACTTGAGTTCTGTGGAGCCAATGGAAGCAGCAGGAAAACAGTCAAACCTCAAAATATCCCAAAAAGCTGTCCCTCAGTCTCTCCCTTCTATAACTGAAAAAAAAAAATTCTTAAACTCTATCTTTCCTGAGGCTTTAATAGAAATAATTTTCAAGGTTTGGAAAAAATGGTCTAATATAAATTGGTTTAGGGACTGGGGTTGTAGCTCAATGGTAGAGTGCTTGCCTAGCATGCATGAGGCACTGGGTTTGATCCTCAGCACCACACAAAAATAAATAAATAAAAATAAAGGTACTGTGGTCATCTATACCTATAAAAATACTTAAAATGAATAAATACATAGGTTTAGACTCCCCACCTTGACATTTCCTGTTGAGACCCATTTATACAGTATGTTCAATAATATTGAAATCTAGCCCAGTTTTTATAGATTTTTTCCAATGCATTTTTTTTTCTTTTGAGATATATTTTGCTATTTCTTCAAACTGCCCTGGTCTTGAGCTCAAGCAATCTTCCTGTCTCAGCCTCTTGAGTAGCTGAGACTATAGCTGTACAACACAATGCCCAACTCTACAACTTTCCACAGGCTATATCCTGGGGCAGAGGATCAAAAGATTGAGATCCAAATTCTGGGTACCAAGTTTCGGTCCAAATAGCCTTCTCACATCTACTTCCTGAGACACCATTTCCTCAGACCTCCAGTCTCAGTAACACTTCACCTCTCCCAGAGGCCCTTATGTTCTTCCCAGCTGCATGACACTACTCTTTTCCTCAGGAGATAAAACTGGGATGTGTGAGGGGGCCATTGTGGGTGTATCCCTGACAGTATGGTAAAGGTGCCTGGGTCTGAAGATGAGGTTCATGAGAGGCTGATAGCTCTTGCTTCAATTGCTCCAGTTAGCATTTGATAACAAAAGCACACTAGGTTTCTGTAAGACTCTTATAAAGGAAGGTCTGGAGAAAGCCTTTTGTTGATCGGTGTCTCACCATGTTACCCAGGTTTTACTATGTCCCCCACCCAGATACTTGAGTCCAACTCCTGGGTTCAGGTGATCTTCCCACTCAGCCACCCAAGCAGCTGGGACTATAGGTGTATACCAGTGTGCTGTGCTCTGAAGGAAGCACTGGGGGTGGGGAGGCTAAAGGGGAAGGCTAGATTGATAAAGATTAGCACCTATCTGAACACTTGCCCTCAGCAGTGAGCAAAAACACTGTGGGTCCTTGAGGAAGCACCAGACCATTGGTCTTACTCATGGGTAGTGAAGTTCTGAGGTGTGATGGGAAAACCCCAAAGGAAGATGTGGCAGTCAAGTGAGGTTGTATATTTACCAGGGGCTCCATTATAGGTGCCTGGCCTAGGCCTACCTGCTGCTCTGCTCTCCGAGGGGACAGCAGACAAGCTAGACTGAATATAGAATATCCGGTCAGACACATTGTCTGGAGCAACCAGATACTCTGGTGTCCTGTAGAGAACTTGTAGGGAAGTTTTCTATTGTTACCCTGCCATGGAAACTGAGGCTGTGATGTCATCACTACTCCGGGTGGCCATGGAAGGAATGTGTGTCTTGAGTGTAGGCTTCAGATCCTTGGTATTTTATGGAAAGCAAGGCAAAAAGAAGAGAGCTCTGTCTGGACCCTCCCTTTTGGCCTTCCCCCATATCCTAATCAAATAGCCACTGTCTGTGGAGCACAACTGGGGGTTGGGTACAACCCATGACCACAGGGAGCAAGATTCTGAGAAACACAAATTCTGAGACTGGTCAGACAGTTATCATTAAACACAGAGAGCTGGGTTGCATGTCCCTGACGCTAAGTATTTACCTGTTGGGAGAAGCAGAGATTTGAGTGGATTAGGGGGTCAGAGAATGCTTCCTGGAAGTAGGCCTGAATTTAATGAGTTATACAAGTAGAAAAACATTCCAATTGGGAATAAAATAAAGAAGCCCTTCTTGACCTCATTCTGCCCCAAAGATAAATCCTTTGATGGATTGGAGATGTGGCTCAATGATAAGTGTTCACCTAACATACATGAATCCCTGGGTTTGATCCCAGGCACCATAAAAAAAGAAAAAAATTCTTTGCACCCTGACCTTTTCACAAATGCGTTCTGAAAAGGAGCCTAAGGACCTAACCTAAGTCCGCAGTGGTGTTTTACTAAATAGTAGAGTTTCATGTTGGAGGTCCAGATTTATAACTGGTAAGACAAACCTGTGACATTTCAAGAAGATGGACACTGGGAAGGGTATTAAAGGTGCTCCAAGGCAAAACAAGTTTCTCCGGTGACTTTTTGAAATAGGAATGACAGGCCTATTTCAGCATAAAATTTGAAACATGTTTAAGACAAAATGACATAATACAAAATTACCACATTATTCTTTCATACTCCTTTCTTCAAAAAAAGGCAAAGAAACCATGTATGGGGCTGGGGATGTGGCTCAAGCGGTAGCGCGCTCGCCTGGTATGCGTGTGGCCCGGGTTTGATCCTCAGCACCACATACAAACAAAGATGTTGTGTCCGCCGAAAACTAGAAAATAAATATTAAAAAAAATTCTCTCTTAAAAAAAAAAAAAAGAAAGAAACCATGTGTGGTCATGCAGGTCTGTAGTTCCAGGACTCAGGAGGCCAATAATTTTTAAGCTATTCTCAGCAATGTAGCAAGGCCCTGTTTCAAAATAAAAATAACAGTGGCTGAGGATGTAGCTCAGTGGTAAAGCACCCCTGGGTTCAATCTCAAATACCACAAATAAGCATTAAAAAAAGGGAGGATAGTTGGGATATAGCCCAAAGTGAAACCAAGTACTAGGAAAAAAAAAAAAAAAAAGAAACAATAAGGCTGGGGATGTAGCTCAGTGGTAGAAAGGTTGCTCTCCAAAGCATTGCAAAGAAAGAAAATAAACTCAACAGATTCTTTGTCCTACATGTGGCAGTTAGGCATATGAATTATCAGAACACAATGAAGTCTGCCCCCAAAATAATTTTTGTTAAGGCGGCCCATAAAAGCATCATTTATTGCTAGAAATCATGACATCACAAAAACTAAAATGCATTTTATTCTTCATATTTTATATGAAAGACTACGTTACTATGGTCCATTACTCCATTGCTGGCCCATAGTTCATCTTTCAAAGCTGCAAACAGCTCACCAGGCCTGAGGGGCATTAAGGTCAGCCTAAGTGACAAGTGTGTTCATCCACCCAGGACACCAGGAAAGATCCCTAATCCAGAATCCCATTTTAGTTAGCCAAAATCAAGCTTGCTGAGGCAAAGGCTCTCTCACTGAGGATGCCAGTCCTGGAAGGGTTCTCCTTCTACGAGCTGCCAGTTCAATCTTCTGAACCAGGCTCACATCCCATGGATGGGTCACAAAGCTGATGACTGAGCCTGGCACCTCGCTCCCAACACGGCCTACCCTTCCTGCTCTGTGGATGTAATCTTGCAGGGTGAGGGGAAAATCATAATTGACAACCAGTTCCACATGGGTGCTGTCTAGGCCACGAGAAGCAATGTCTGTGCAGAGCAGTATGTCTTGGGAGCCCTTCTGGAAGCACTGGAAGATACCTGCCCTCATTGAGGCTGGCATTTGCCCCTGAAGCCTTAGGTGTTTGATCTTGTGGTCATCCAGAATATATCCCAGCCAGTTCACAGTGCTGGAACTGTTACAGAACACCAGGACTGTTCCTGAGCATCCAGTCTTATCTGTTTTGTCACGCTGCTTGAGGATCTGTACCAACTCTGTCACCTTGTCTGTTCCCTTCAGCCTCATAAATGTTTGTCTGACATGAGGCATAATGCAGTGGAGCTTGGAACTGGTGATGGTGGTGAGAGAGTATGGGCTCCCAACTTTACTCAGCAACTGGCTCACACCTTCAGGAAATGTGGCTCCCACGAGCACTAATTGAGCTTTGGGATTGAAAGGGTCTTGTAAATCAGCTGGGCCTTGGGCTATATGGCTCTTTTCCAAGATGTAGTCCACCAGGTCCTGGAAACTTTCATCCAGCAGTGTGTCTGCTTCATCCAACACCATGAAGGAGAGTTGCTCCAGGGTGATCAGTTGACTCTTCAGGGCCTTCCATAGAGCCCCCGGAGTGGCAACTAGCACATGTGCTGAAGGTTGTTTGGACAGCTGCAGCCTGATTCTACTCATGCCATGACCTCCTCCTAGTTCTTGTACCCGCAGGCCCAAGGAGCGGCCTAGTGATTGGGCCACAGCCCGCACCTGTTCTGCTAATTCTCGGGAAGGCACAAGGACCAGACCCCGAGGAGCAGGTATGCGGTGGGTTTCCAGAGCCGGACGATCAACAAGCCTTTGCAACAGCGGAAGTAGATAGCTCAGAGTCTTGCCACTGCCCGTTTCTGCGGCGCAAAGGAGGTGGTGGCCGTGAAGCAGTGGGGGTATGGTGCGTGACTGCACGGTGGTGGGCCGAACGATTTCGGGAGCAGCATCGTGCAGTGCGCGCAGCACCTCAGGCTCCAGACCCAGGTCCGGGAAGCTGCCGTGGGACGGCAGGCCCCGCAGCGCTGGCGCTTCCAGTTGTGCCCGCTCGATGGAGAAATAGTCCCGATGCGCGCGCCGATGCCTCCAGCCACGCGAGGCGAGCGCCGCGCATTCCCAACGGCCCAGCGTGAGGCGCGCTGGCTGGTTTAACTCAGGCCGCCGAGCCGAGACGAGGAGTGGTCCGGGTCTTACTAACAGCGGCCGCTGGGCAGTCCGACGCCCGCTCTGTCGCTGTTCCTGCCGCCGCTGTAGAGCCCGCGGAATGCGCACCACTGTCAGAGGTTCATCCGGACCGCGGGCCGACAGATCCCGGCGGGGCGCCTGCAGCAACCGAGCAGCGAGAGACAACAGCAACGTCGGGCGCGCGATAGCCATGTTGCCCTTGTTTTTGGAGAGGCGCACGTCAGTGACGTCACGTATGCGCCGCTTCCTCGCCTACGGTGCCTGGCTCGGCTCAGTAAGATGCGGAGCTGGAGACGCGTCAGAAAGTGGGGAAGATCCCTACCTTTCAGTGACTGCTAGGTCTGTAGATCAGCACCGGGATGGCGACATCCAGACCTAGACCGCCTTTGGGTGGGGAGCGCGGTGGAGGCTGGAGCATAGGCTAGCAATACCTGGCGTCAGTGGGGCCCTGGTCCTATGGACCAGGTGTGCTGGTGTCTTCTGGAGATCGGGTGCCCATCCCTTGAGATCTTGTTTGTCGTCCTCATTGCCCCTGAGGACAATGTTCAGTGCCAGGCTCCCCTTGTAAATTCTGAAGGTGAGAGATGCCGCGAAGTTTCCAGAGATATGGACCCTGCGGAAATACTGGTAATACGTGTTTTCCCAGCGACTGAATGAGTGGTAGGCCTGGGGACTGACACGAGGGTGTGGAATTATAAATCTAGGCTCAATTCCCTCTCCATTCTGGCTTAGAACCCGCAGTAGAAGGTGGTGTCCTTCAACTCATTTTTTCACTGAAGTGGGAGGAAAGGTGATAAGGCTTTCAAGTGGTGACATCTCTTCTTTACATTAAAAAAAAAAGCATTTTTAAAGCCAAATTTCACTCTCTGCTTCCTTGTCACCATTCCCAGCTTCCCATCCTGAACGCACCCACTCTAGCAGCCATCTCACTTTCTCTCTCAGGTATGGTAATTCCTCAGATAGCATTAAAGATCCAGAAGTCATCAGCTTCATAGGCCTGGTCAGTCAGAATATTTGAATTAAAATCAGATATTTAAGTTATAAAAGAGAGTTACACTAGTCATACTTCCTGAAAAGTTTTGAAAATGGGGGCCAGATCTTTGTAGTCTGACATTCTGGGGTGGGGGGTAAGGTAAATGTTTGTGGATTGATTACATGGGAGGTTCTTTTTTTTCCCCCCCAATATTTATTTTTTAGTTGTAGTTGGACACAACACCTTTATTTCACTTGTTTATTTTTGTATGTGGTGCTGAGGATTGAACCCAGGGTCTCCCTGTGCCAGGCGGGGGCTCTACCCCTGAGCTACAACTCCAGCCCACATGGGAGGTTCTTAACGTGGAATATGGAATATGTGGTTTAGTTTCACCACTATTGTTGGCCCTTCCTATCTTCAGGTTGCATATCTGTAGATTCAAACAAGTGTGGATTGAAAATATGCTGGAGATAAATGTGCCTGAGACTAGTGGGATATCTCAGTTGGTAGCACTCTTGCATAGCAGGAGTCCTTGGATTCAGCCTCTGGCAGTACACACAGACACAGACGCACACACACATATACACAGGAAAAAGAAAAGAAAAAAAATTTGTCTGTATTGAACATTAAAAGAACTTTTCTTTTGGTGGAGAAGCCTTGAACTGAGAAACTCACACATGCTAGGCAAGTGCTGTACTATCGCTAAGCTACATCCTCAGCTCTTTTTAAATTTCAGGTTGAAAACAGTATCTAACTAAATTGCCATCTGGCCTTGAACTTGAAGTCCTCTATCAGTCTCCCAAGTAGCTGGGATGATAGGTGTTTGCCTCCAGTTTACCTTCTATGCTACTTTTATGATTCTTTCTAAAAACATAGAGCTCTTATCTGAATAGCTCCTTGGATGTCAGACCTGACAAGTTTCCTCCTTTGTCATGTGCTCTTGCACCAAACCAGAACAAATAATTATCAGAAAAGAACAATACATATGTATATATATGCATTAAAATTGTGTTCAATTATTCAGGGAAGGGTTAACTGATTAGGTATGCATCTGCTTTCTCATTATGCTAGAGCCTTTATAATATAATTACCTCAAAATCTTATAGGGGTTAGAGGTTTTAAGGGTCTGTCTCAGCCCATTGTCCCTAATTTCTTGTTCTATCATCAGACACTGCCTAAAATCTCTCTCTCTTCCTGATGTTCACAGCAGATATTGCATAACCTCTAATTGTTACTGAAACACATGGCTTAAATAGTTACTTCAGAAATAGGAAAGATTTGCTTATTAAAAAAAAAAGTGAATTCCCAGGAGCAGGAGCTTAGTATGTTTCATGGATCTCAGGTAATAATAATTTAGTCATTCATTTATGTATTGATTTTAGAAATATTTTCTGCTAGGCGTGATGGCTCATGTAATCCTGGCAGCTGTGAAGACTGAGGCAGCAGGATCACAAGTTCAAAGCCAGCTTCAGCAACTTTGCAAGGCCCTGAGCAACTCAGGGAGACCCTGTTTCAAAGTAAAACATAAGAAGGGCTGGGATGTGGGGCAGTGCTTAAGTGCCCCTGGGTTCAAGTTTCAATTCCTAGTACCCCCCAACCCCAAAAAAGAAAAAAATAAACAAAGAAAGAAATATTTTTAAGACTACACATATGGCAGGTACTGTTGAAAGAGTGAACTGTGAACAAAATTCCTGTTCTTTTGTGGTTTATCTTTTTGCCTAATAAACTAATTATTGGTTTGGGGTAAAACTTATTTATTTATTTATTTTGTGCTAAGGATGAAACCCAAGGCCTTGTTCATACCAAATGCTAGGCAAGCCCTGTACCACTGACCTATTCTCCTAGTTCAGGCAGAGAAGGGGCACTTTTGCAGATTACCAGCAGTTAGCTGATATTTTAAGCCATGTGAGTAAATAAGTTTACCTGGGCTAATGATTGGAATAAGAATGGAAGAGGGCTTAAGACTAAGTAGAAACCCTCATATGTGTAGGAGAGTTTTCAGGTGGGGACAGAGGTTGAGGGATCCAAGAGTGCTGGGTCAGGGAAGCTTAGGAGGGGGAGAAGAAGGAAGATGTAGGGCTCCACCATGTCTCTTGCTATAATTGAAAAATATGTGGTCAGATAAATATCTAGTAAATACATTCAGGTCATTGGTGTCTTTTGTTAGTGTAGTGAGGCAGAGTAGGCCTAGGAGTACAAAGCAAGTGTGAACAGTATCAGTAACTGAGCAGAGCATACTTGGTAAACTTTGTGACTTTTTCAAGGAGATCTTTTTATATATATATATATA
>NW_026000222.1:16600439-16628939 GCF_001458135.2 Marmota marmota marmota | reverse complement strand
TTTTTTTTTTATTTTATTTTTTTTTTAGGTGTAGATGACACAACACAATGTTTTTTTGTTTTTTTTTTATGTGGTGCTGAGGATCGAACCTGGGTCCCGCGCGTGCTAGGTGAGCATTCTGCCGCTGAGCCACAATCCCAGCCCCAAGGAGATCTTAGAGTTAAATATCAACAGTAGTTACCGCTTAAATACAGGATTTTGATTTTGTTTTTGTTCCTGTTGGCTCTTCAGAGTATTCCTAGAATGTGACCTCTTCTTACCACCTTTACTGCAGCTCCTTGGTCTGAACTTCCATTATTTCTCAAATTGATTACCGAATTGCCTTCTACTGGTCTTTCTATGATAATCCTTGTCCCCTACAGTTTGCTGTTAACACAGCAGTCAGCATGATAGGTAAGACCATGTCAGCTCATGCTACTCCTCCATTTACAACCCTTTACTGGCTCACGTACTCACTCTTATCTTCTTTCTGCTGTTATTTCACATATCTGACTTCTGTTACTATCTCTTCTCTTTCCTGTGGTCCAGTCATGTTGTCCTCCTTGCCATTCCTCCAACACATCAGACAAGGTCCTGCCTTAGGAGAAGCACTGACTGTTGCCTTTGCTATGTATTCTTCTATTAAAGACCAACTTAGCAAACTCAAATCTTTGTTTAAATCTTGTCTTCTGGGGCTAGGGGCAGTAACTCAGTGGTAGAGTACGTACTTTGCATATGTGAGGCCCAGATTTCAATCCCCAACATCCTCCATCATCCAGAAAAAAAAAATTGTCTTTTCATTGAACTTGTGTTGATTTCTGTATTTAAAACAGCAACCCAGGGGCTGGAGTTGTGGCTGAGTGGAATAGCACTTGCCTAGCATGTGTGAGGCACTGGGTTCTATCCTCAGCACCACATATAAATAAATGAGTAAAAAAGGTCCATCAACATTTAAAATAAATAAATAAATAAATAGCAACCCAATCCCACCAGGTTGGGAGGCTGAGGCAGGAGTATCGCAAATTTAGTCAGCCTCAGTGAACTAATGATGCCCTAAACAGGTAGAGAGAGAAGATGGGAGGGGAGGGGAGGGGGGATAGTAGAGGATAGGAAAGATAGCAGAATACAACAGTCACTAGTATGGCAATATGTAAAAACGTGGATGTGTAACTGATGTGATTCTGCAATCTGTGTACGGGGTAAAAATGGGAGTTCATAACCCACTTGAATCAAATGTATGAAATATGATATGTCAAGAGCTTTGTAATGTTTTGAACAGCCAATTAAAAAAATGATGCTCTAAACAACTTAGTGAGACTTTGTCTCAAAATGAAAAATAGAAAGGGGCTGAGGGTGTAGCTCAGTGATTAAGTATTTCTGGTACAATCCTCAGCAAATAAATAAATAAATAAATAAATAAATAAATAAATAAATAAATAAATAAATTTGCAACCCAGCCAAGACTGGTGGCAAGTGCTTGCAGTCCCTAGTACTTGGGAGGCTAAGGCAGGAGAATCACTTGAGTCAGGAGTTGGAGACCAGTCTGGATCATATAATGAGACCTTGTGTCAAAACAAAAACAAAGAAACAAGCTAAAAAACTAAAAATAAGTTTGCTGCACTTTAAGAAAAGCAATGTTTGCAATCCAGTCTCTGCTCCTTTCTCTTCCAGGGCCCAGCCAGTTTCCGAATCTGTCTTGTAATTATTTGCTTACTTGTTATGCTTAGTGACTTTTGCCTGTGTTCCTCCAGTAGCATGAAAACTCTGCTGAGCAAGAATTTTTGTCTATTTTGTGTTCTAATGTATTCCAAGAGACTAGGAGAGTGCCTGGCAGAGATTAAGCACTTAATGAATAGTGGTTCGATGAATGACTGAACATGCATATTTTATAAGATCAGACAAAAGGAACGCAAATGACTGTGGGTTGGAAGGAAAAAGGAAAACCTGTCCTTGCTAAGAGAAGGGACTGTTTCCACTTGAATTTCTGACCCTTATTTTCCTGTTCTTCAGGTGAAACAGAGGAGGAATGATTGTGAATAGTGTCTCTCTGTGCTACCACAACAAATTCATCTTAGCCCCTATGGTTCGGGTTGGCACTCTCCCAATGCGGCTGCTGGCCCTGGATTATGGAGCTGACATTGTTTACTGTGAGGTAAGTGCTCCTGGTTTTCTGGGAGGGCTTTCCCACAAGTGCAGCCTCCTCATTTGGATGTGGGAGTGGTCAGGAGTGGGGGAGGCAGGATGGGAACTCCCCACACAGGTGTTTGTTGAAGGTGGGAGGGGAGCAACAGGCAGGCACTGATATCAGAGTTCTGTGGGCCCTGCTGAGGGCCAGCATCCTGGGCAGCACAGAGGCATTAGGGTTGCTGAGATGAGTAGATGAGCATCAAGTTGGGGAAGTGCCGTGGCCCCTGTAGGAGCTAACATACATTCAGTACATCAGTAAATGGACTCAGAGGTTAGGAAGAAGAGGAAAAGGACCAGAATCAGGCTAATGAAGCTGGATGAGGTTGGTTTTGGGTTGCCATAGGATTTTCTGGTGGTGATAGCTGGTGGGCCAGTAGATACACTTGCAGACTGCTCTGGAGAAAAGTAGGGCTTCAGACCCAGGTTCAAAAACATCTGTCAGGAAAAATAGAATTAAAGGAGTAGCTGATGTTGGATGATGAAGGAATGTGAGCAGTGGTTCTCTCTCTTTTTTACTAGGGATTGAACACAGGGCCTTGTGCATGCAAGGCAAATACTTTACCAACTGAGCTACATCTCCAGCCCTGGAGAGCTTTTCTTTTCAATATTTTTTAGTTGTAGTATTTTTTTTTTTTAGTTGTAGATTAGTTGGACACAATATCTTTATTTTATTTATTTAGTTTTATGTGGTGCTGAGAATTGAACCCAGTGCCTCACACGTACTAGTTGAGCACTCTACCACTGAGCCACAGCGTCACCCCTGGAGAGCTTTTCTTAATCTTCATATGTTTTCCTAATGAGTGAAAAGTTTAGGAGACTGTCTAGGTACTTTTGATTTTTTTTTCTGTGCTAGAGATGACACCCGAAGTTCTGTGCATGCTAGTGCTCCATTGCTGAGCTACACCCCCATCTGAGATCCTTTCATCTTTAACAGCCATTGGGAGTAGGGGTAGGATGACTATGGCTATAAAAGGCAATGGGGGTGTGCTGAGCCACAACCTCAACGGTAGGGCGCTCGCCTAGCATATGCAAGGTGCTGTGTTCGATCCTCAGCACCACATAAAAATAAATAAAAATAAAGGTAGTGTGGGGCTGGGGATGTGGCTCAAGTGGTAGCGCACTCGCCTGGCATGCGTGCAGCCCAGGTTCAATCCTCAGCACCACATACAAAGATGTTGTGTCTGCCGAAAACTAAAAAAATAAATAAATATTAAAACTCTCTCTCTCCTTTAAAAAAAAAATAAAATAAAATAAAGGTAGTGTGTCCAACTCCGACTAAAAAAAAAAAAAAAATATATATATATATATATATATATATTTATTTAAAAAAAGGCAATAGGAAGAATCTTTGTAGTGATGGGATCATTCTGTGTCAGTGTCAGTGGTTAGTGTCCTGATTGTGATTTTGTATTATTGTTAAGATGTTGCCATTGGGGAAACTGGGTAAAGGGTTCTTAGGTCTAGGATCTCTCTCACATCCTTACAGCTGCATGTGAATCCACAGTTACTCTAAGATAAAATGTGTAGAGATTAGGGAAGGACTGTGAGTGGACTTGGGGAAACACCCTAAGTCCTGGGTAGGAGTGTTTGGGAACAGGAATCAATGTGAGAAGTAAAAATGTGAGAAAATAGGCAAATTAAAAAGAGTTTACTGTAAGAGAAGGCCAAACTCAGGTCTGTAAACAATGTCAGATGGTACAGAGAGATCCAATTGCACGAAGACTGGTGGTGGTATATATGAGAATGAGGTGACTGGGGACAGGTTAGGAGTTAGAGACTTAAGGATGAATAGTAAACAAGGAATCAGAAAAAGGACTGCCGGCTACTACTTCAGGGATTTAAGAGGTTAAGCGTAGAACAAGTATAGGCAGATGGCTTGAGGTGAAGGAAGTAGAGTGAAGTGAGATATTTATATAAGAGTTGCATGTTTGAGTAATAAAAAGAAGGAAGGATTTAGAAGTGAGGTGGGTACCAGAGGTGATGGGTAAGGCCAGTGGTTGAGTGGAGTCGATTTCTTTTTTTTTTCTTCTGGAGGGGACAGGATTTTTTAATAATATCTTTATTTGTTTATTTATTTTTATGTGATGCTGAGAATTGAACCCAGTGCCTCACACATGCAAGGCAAACACTCTACCACTGAGATATAGCCCCAGCTCAGGGACAGGATTTTTTTTTTAATATTTCTTTTTTAGTTTTTTTTTTAGGTGGACACAATATCTTTATTTTTATGAGGTGCTGAGGATCAAACCCAGTGCCTCACGCATGCCAGGCGAGCGTGCTACCACTTGAGTCACATCCCAAACCAGGGACAGGATTTTTTATTGTTATTTTTTGGCAGTGCTGAGGGTGAAACCCAGGACCTTACATAGCTAGGCAGGTACTCTGGAACTGAACTATATCCTCAGCCTAGGACACAGAAATTTTTTTGTGTTGTTAAATTTGTTCTTTTTTGTTATAGATAACAGGAGAATGTATTTTTGTATAATATACATACATGGAGTATAACTTATTCTAATTAGGATCCTATTCTTGTGGTTGCATATGATGTGGAGTTACCATGGTCTTATATTCAATACAAGGCTAGGAAAGTTATGTCTGATTAATTCTACCATCCCCCCCCACCCTGCCTTCCCTTTGTTTCCCTTTGTCTAATCCAATGGATTTATATTCTCCCCCCCCCACCCCCTCTGCTGCCTTCCACTGTTGCTGGTTAGCATCCACATATGTGAGAAAACATTTGGCTTTTGGTGTTTTGGGATTGGCTTATTTCACTTAGCATGATATTCTCCTGTTCCATCCATTTACCAGCAAATGCCATAATTTCATTATTCTTTATGGTTGAGTAATATTCCATTATGTGTACATACCACATTTTCGAAGGACACCCAGGTGGGTTCAGTAGCTTAGCTATTTGTGATTTGAGCTGCTTAAACATTGATGTGGCTGTGTCACTATAGTATGCTGATTTTTTAAGATGTTTATTTATCTCCATTTATTTTATTACCAAGTGCCTCACACATGCTAGGCAAGTGCTCTATCACAGAGCCACAACCCCAGCCCCTAGTATGCTGATTTTAAGTCCTTTAGGTATAGACTGAGGAGTGGGATGACTGGGTCAATTGGTGGTTCCATCCAAGATTTCTAAGGAATCTCCATACTGCTTTCTATGGTGGTTGCACCAATTTGTAGTCCCACCACCAATATATGTGAGTACCTTTCTCCCTACATTCTTGCCTTCATTTATTGTTACTTGTATTCTTTATAATTGCCATTCTGACTGGAGTGAGATGTAATCTCTCTGTAGTTTTAATTTGCATTTCTCAATTTTGCTAGGCATGTTGAATATATTTCCATATATTTGACAATTTGTTTTTCTTCTTTTCTGAAGTACCTGTTCAGTTCCTTTGCCCATGTACTGATTGGGTTATTTGTTTTTGTGGTGTTACGTTTTTTTGAGTTCTTTGAATAATCTGGAGATTCATGCTCTATCTGTGATACGAGTGATAAAGATTTTCACCCTTTCTGAAGGTTCTCTGTTCATGTTCTTGATTATTTCCTTTACAGTGAAACTTTTTAGTTTTATACCATCCTTTCTGTTGATTCTTGATTGTACTTCAGGGGTCTTGTTGAGGAAGTCGTTTCCTAAGCTAACATGATATGGGATTGGGCCTAGTTTTCCTTCTAGTAGGTGCAGGGTCTCTGGTCTAATTCCTAGGTACTTGATCCACTTTGAGTTGATTTTTTGTGCACTGTGAGAGATAGGGGTTCAATTTCATTCCAGTACATTTGTATTTCCAGTTTTCTCGGCACCGTTTGTTGAAGAGCCTATCTTTTCTCCAAGGTATGATTATGGTGCCTTTGACTACTACGAGGTAACTATGTGTTTTCTATTCCATTGATTTCATTGGTCTTCATGTCTGATTTTAGGGCATAGGAGTCTTTTGTGTGTGTGTGTGTGTGGTGCTGGGGATTTAACCCAATACATGCAAGGCAAGCACTCTAAACTGAGCTATATCCCCAGCCCATAGGATTCTTTTTTAAAAAATATTTATTCTTAAGTTTTAGGTGGACACAATATCTTTATCTTACATTTATGTGGTGCTGAGGATTGAACCCAGTGCCTCATGCATGCTAGGTGAGCACTCTACCACTGAGCCACAACCCTAGTTCCCCAAAGGATTCTTGATGAGGTGGTGGGTCCTGCCCTTGTCTGAGATGGGCCAAGGAGATGAGGGGGAAAGTGATGAAATAGGAGGGAAGCCAAGGGTTTGTATAATGAGACTTGTAGGAAGGCAGTCTTTTGTTGGAAATGGGGGTGGAAAGAAGGGTTTGAGGGCCTGGGGTTGTGGCTCAGTGGTAGAATGCTTGCCTCTCATGTATGGGGCACAGGGTTCAATACTTTTTTTTTTTTAAAGAGAGAGAGAGAGAGAGAATTTTTTAATATTTATTTTTTAGTTTTCGGCGGACACAACATCTTGTTTTTTCGTATGTGGTGCTGAGGATCGAATCCAGGCCGCACACATGCCAGGTGAGTGTGCTACTGCGTGAGCCACATCCCCAGCCCTGGGTTCAATTCTTAACATCACATAAAAAAATAAAGGTATTGTGTCCATACAACTAAAAATTTTTAAAAAGGGAAGAGTTTGGTTTGTAGGGATTTGACTAATGTAAGAAGTTGTGTTTTTGTTCACATGGGGTCTAAAAACCTAAATATTTGCCTGGCAGCTATGCATGCTATGTAGTGCTAACTTGCAGCCTTATGGGAAGGAGATGTGAGTTGCCTAGTGGGGATTGGGATGCTGGTACTTGCAGCAGGTCAGGGGCTGAGATTTCTAGGGCTCTGACAAGATGATGTGAGAGGGAGGGTTGGAGGAATGGAGCACATGTTCTCCAGAGGTTTTAGGTGGGAGGCAAAAAGGGAGATTTCTTAGTTCAGGATAACAAAGGCCTAAGCATGTTCTGGGGCAAAGTTCTAGAGGTAGTTAAAATTGACAAAAAGGCAATAGTGCCTACATTAACATATTCATCCACCTTGGGCTTTAGTTTTCGTGAGCCCCAGAAAATGGACTTGATTTCTCTGAGAGTGATGGACAGTATAATACGAGAAGGAAGGGTCAGTGTCTCTCATATAGCCGTGCCCATAGGCAGCTATGCTTCATTGACAGCCCTGGACCATCAGTTTGTGCCAGTGGGGGGTCACGAAAGGGAAGCTGGGCAATAGAAGCAGAGCTGCCACTGAAATCAGAACTATGTTGTGAGGATCCAGATCCTTCGTGGCTAATTCTTTAGAATTCTTAGGGTTGTTTTCAAGCCCTTTAGAAGTTAAGAGCTCAGGATTTATGTGATGACTTTAATATGTGGCCCTTCTAATTGGGCAAAGTTGGTTTTCCTAATCAATGTGACCAGTTCTTATTTTCAGGGTCCTACTCAAGTTTGGAGCTGAGGAAATCTAATTTAAACACATTAATTTTGTTTTATGTACTTCACTGTGAGAGAGTTGGAATAGCCTCTGAACCAACAAGGGGTCTCTGAATAGAGAAGATCTAATCCTGCCAGGCGCTATGGTGCATGCCTATAATCCCAGCAGCTCAGGAGGCTGAGATTGGAGGATTGTGGGTGCAAGGACAGCCTCAGAAATTTAGCAAGCCCCTAAGCAACTCAGTGATACCCTGTCTCTAAATAAAATATAAAAAATGGGTGGGAGATGTGGCTCAGTGGTAAAGGGCCTGTGGGTTCAATCTCTGGTATCAAAAAACAATACCACCACCACCAACAAAAAATAACCTAGTTCTTCCACGGAGTCCTAACTCTTACGGAGAGAAGATGATAGGCAGTTAGGCTCCTATTTGCCTTAGGTATTTGGCTGGGAACTGGGTCTTGAGACCTGGTTATGGCATAATGTGGTGCCTGGTGCCTCCTGGTGGTTCCAAAAGTTGCTCTGCAGGCCAACTATCTGCTGCTTGTGTGTTCTTTCTGGGAGAACCAGATAGAGACTCAAGTGTGGGATTAGCTAACTAACTAGTCCACCTACCTGGTATAGAACTTAGGGGTAGAGCAGGCATGCAGGCACTTCCTTAACCCATAGAGTCCTGAGCACCTGGAAGATGAGTCTTGTTAGAAAAGAAAAGTTGAAAGAGCAGTAGTCCTTCTTCCCTAGGGTCTGCACTGTAAATTTTCCAGGAATTCCCCAGAGGTTGCATTTCTATTCCTTTTTATAATAACATGGGACTCCAGTTGCAGGAACTGAGAAGACAGAAGTTAGTGTTAAACCTTTTAATAAGTGGGATCAAGAGAGAAGGCAGTGTGTTTTTAATAGGTACCAGGGTGATTAAAAAGAAAAAAAAACTTTCCTCCCTTGTGGTAGAGTGCTTGTTATCATTTGGAAGGCCCTGGGTTAATCCCCAGCATTGCAAAAAAGAAAAAAGTATTTTTCTGTGCTGGGAGTATTGCTCAGTGGAAGGACAACTAGATCTAGCATGTGTATGAGGCCCTGGATTCAATCCTAGCACTGAAGATTTAAAAAATTTTTTTCTTATTGAGGAAAAACACATAAAATGTATAAATTTTAACCATTTTTAAGTGAACAGTAGTATTAGTATATTCACATTGTTGTGAAATAAATCGCCAGAACTTTTTCATTTGCAAAATTGAAACTCTATACCCATTAAACAGCACCTTCCTCTTCTCCTCTTCCTAGCTGCTGGTCACCACCTTTCTGTTTAGAAAGTAAACTATTTGGATGAATGTTCTGTAAGTGTTTGATGGGCTTATTTTGTTTTAATTTGTAGCTACTGGAGATTGAATCCAGGAGTGCTTCACCACTAAGCTATATTCCAACCCCTTAATTTTTATTTTTTTAATTTTGAGACAGGGTCTCACTAAGTTGCTTAGGGTTTCATTAAGTTGCTGAGGCTGGCCTTGAATCTGTGATCCTCCTGCATCAGGCTCCTATGTTGGCAGTGATTACAGGTATATGCCACCAGGCCCAACATTGATGGGTTTATTTTAATTAGCATAATGTCCTAAAAGATCATTCATGTTATAGCCTGTGACAGGATTTTCTTCTTTTATGGCTGAATAATATTTCATTATATGTGTCTGCCACATTTGTTTATCCACTTTCTCATCGATAGACATTTGGGTTGCTTCTGCCTCTTGTGATTTGTGAATAGGGCAGCCATGAACAAGCTTGTACAAGGATTCTTGGAGACTCTGCTTTCAATTCTTTTAAATTTGTACCCAGGAGTGCAATTGTGGGATTGTATGGTAGTTATTTTTTTAATATTTGGAGGAATGTTTTTATCATTTTCCATAATGACTGCACCCTTTTGTAACATTCCCATCAACAATGCACAAGGATTTCAGTTTCTCCACATCCTCAAAAACACATTATGATTTTCTTTTTAAAATAGTAGCCATCCTAATGATATCATTATTTATCTGGAAATGTCATTATTAATCTTTCTATTTTTTTTTTGTGTGTGGTAGTAGGGATTGAACTAAGGGATGCTCTACCACTGTGCTATATCCCTAGTACTTTTTATTTTTTTATTTTGAGACAGGGTGAGTCCAGCCCTGGCCCAGGAGGTTCAAGTGTATGCCCATTAGGCTCAAGGGATACTACTACTACCCCTGCCCAGGTTCCTGCCTGGCTGCATAATGTAATTGTGTGGATCATGTGCTCCCTTGAGAGCAGTCATTGCTCTTCATCTAAAGCCTGAAATTAAGCAGGCTAAGAATGTCTTGGTGACATAGAAATGACCATGTCTTGGGGCTGGGGTTGTGGCTCAGTAGTAGAGCACTTGCTGTGCATATGTGAGGCACTGGGTTTGATCCTCAGCACCACATAAAAATAAATAAAGATTTTGTGTCCATCTACAACTAAAAATATATTAAAAAGAAATGACCATGTTTCAGATACGGAAGGGACCCTAGGATCCTTGGAGTCAGGATGGCTTCAGTGCTTGGCCTAGCTGTGACTTGAGCAAGTTATGTGACTTCTTGCCATCACAATTTCTTATCAGTCAAATGAAAATTATGAGCCTTAATTTACTTAAATTGCACAGTTAAAGTGAAGACAAAATAAGATAAGGAACAGTAAGTAGTTTGTACACCTTAAGCCCTGTGCAAATGGAACTGCTTATGGTGAACTGAGGTTTTTCTTCTAGTTTATTGATGAGGCTGATTTTGCTTTGATTAGAGTTGTGGTAATCTTTGAGGTTTCTGATACATATGTATGTACATATGCATATATATATATATATATATATATATATATATATATAAAATCTTGATATTTCACAAAAAGTCATGACTCGATTTTGTCAAATTCTCTTTTATTTACATTTTTATATATTATGAAAAATTCAATATTATGAATCCATAAAACCTAGAAAATGAAAATCCTCCATAATCTCATACTTAAAGAATTAATCAAGATGGGTAACAGTGGCATGTCTGTAATCCCAGTGACTCAGGAGGCTGAGGCAGGAGGCTACCCTCAGCAACTTAGCAAGACTTGTCTCAAAATTAAAAATAAAGAGGCCTAGGGATGTAGCTCATTGGAAAATTACCCCCTAGTTTGAATCTCCAGTACCAAAAAGAAAGGTTAATTATAGGGTTTTGCATGTAGCTCAGTGGTAGAAACTTCCCCAGCATTCATGAGATTTTGGGGTCATTCCCATGTACCACCACAACAACAAAAGAATTAAGCATAAAGGGGAATAATGTGGGTTTTCCTACATGTATGCTATGAATACTGTAATATACATAAATATGACTTGTTTATGTCTATGGCCCCTTTCCATGGGATCCTGTCACACATACTGCTTTGCCACTTACTTTTCTATTTGGACAGTTTTGCCTATTGCATACATTAGAATTGCTTTCTCTAGCGCCTTTATTGGGGTTTCAGTATTTTTTCTGTTATCGATAAATGTCATTTTAAGCACATCCAAGTTTTTGTGGTTCTCTTACACTTCTTCCTGCCAGTGTTGAGACCGGTGGACACAACATCTTTGATGTTGTGCTGAGGATCGAACCTGGGCCGCATACATGCCAGGCGAGTGTGCTATACCGCTTGAGCCACATCCCCAGCCCCATGTATTATCTTTTTATTAGAGTAGTCATCTTCAAAAGTTAATCATGGTAGTAGCTTCATTAAGAAGGAAAGTAATGACATGACAGGCAAGTTATGTTCTATTAAGTTGTTAATATTCTATTAAGTTGCTGAAAACACTAAAATCAGTTCATGACTACTGAACCAAATGACCCTAGGGGAAATACAGGATTAGGATTTTGCTAGCCTGTTGTCATATTTTCATTATCTGATCAGCACCTAAACTTATTTTACGTGTGTTTCTGTTCAAAGACATGTTATTTATTTATTTAGGCACTAGGGATCAAACCCAGTGCCTTGTGTATACTAAGCATGAGATTGACTGTGTCGCTATACTGGCAGCTCTAGCAAATATACCATTAATTCGTTAATTTGAACTCAAGAGCCAGTGACACTATATTGTCATGCCTACCCAATGTTTATCGAACAAAAATGTTTTGTCCTTTAGGTTCATCACACCCTTCTTGTGCTTAAGAGCACTAGATAGAACTTCAGTACTATGGCTCCAAGCAGAGCCATTTTTTTTTTTTTTTAAATATTTATTTATTTATTTTTAGTTCTCGGCGGACACAACATCTCTGTTTATATGTGGTGCTGAGGGTCGAACGAACCCGGGCCACACGCATGCCAGGCGAGCGCGCTACCGCTTGAGCCACATCCCCAGCCCTAAGCAGAGCCATTTTAAACAGTGAGATCTCTAACAGAAAGCACAAAAATACAAAAAAAGAAGGACTAAATATGCCATAAAAAGGACATGATTTTACAGTAATAAGAGCTCAAACAAGGGGATGGGTGGCACCTTTTTTGACCTCAACAAGAGATGTGTATGTCAGATGACTCAAATTTGTTGTTATTTAGCATAGATCTCTGAGTGACTGAAAACACATGTATTGATTTAGGGTTATAAATCAATTTTACTGAATAGATGCGTTTAAAAATGTGCAACTTCAGATAATAGTGAAGATTGACTGAAACAGGGTATTCCTCCACTCCAGTTTACTGACACACTCTAAGTAATTAAGAAATTATTACTTGCATGTCATGTGTAACTAATTAGAACAAATTAAAAATTTCTTTTAAAATGAAATGATCACTCGCTATATGTACCTCAAAGGGCCATCTTTTGGTACAGTTTGGACCAATATTGAAACACAAAGTTCAATGTATGTACTTTTTTCCAGTATTTAAAAAAATCATAAAGTACTAGTAATCACGCAGAAAAAGTGCATAAAACCCAAACATGCAGTTTAACAAATAATTATATAGTGAATCATCCATTACCTGGGTCGTGAGATGGACCATCATCAGCACCTTAGATGCCTCTCAGTGCATAATTATTTTGTAGGAAACATCTATGATTCCTTTTTATCTCAAGATTATACTTGACTGTGTTCACTGCCAGGGCTTAGGCAAGTCTGAACTTGCATTCCATGTGTTTGTGTTTTCTTGCAGAGGTGCTCAGAACAGTGGATTTTGTGGCCCCTGATGACCAAGTCATCTTCTGCACCTATGAAAGAGAACAGAACAGGGTGGTCTTCCAGATGATAGGAGACCCTAATGTCAAGGGTCCTCCTAAGTCTTCCTGTCTCCTGGATTTCATTACTTGGGTCTTGTGCTGGTCACTATTGAGTGCCTGAGCTACTTTGCACAGCAGGGACTTCCTGAAGACTTGACCATTTTTCAAAGGGTCATTCCTGAGTGCTTACAGTATTGGAGACAGATATGGAAATCAAGCTGTCACAGTCTGTTACATGTCTCCAGTCTCAGATTTAATTTACTTAATTAAAGGGATTTTTTGTTTGGCATGACTTCTATATTTGTTTTTTTCATTCATAGCACTGATTATTCATGTTATAGTGTTTGCTTTTGTGTAGACTATATTTAATTCCTATCAAAGGAATTAGATTCCTTAATAGTAGTTAAACTACTTAATTTTTTATTTGTTTTTGTGTTTGCTTTTTGGTAGCAGGGATTGAACTCAAGTGTACTCAATCCCTGAGGCACATCCCCAGCCCTTTTTATTTTGTATTTTGAGACAGGGTCTCAAAAAAAAAAAAAAAAAAAAACTAAGTTTCTTTGAGCTTCGCTAAGTTGCTGAGGCTGGCTTCAAGGTTGTGATCTTTCTTTCTCAGCCTCCTGAGCCCCTGGGGTTATTACAGGTGTACACCACTGCACCCAGGTAGTTAAACTTTATGTTAGAGTTTTAAGGACTCTATCACTCTTTTCTCTTGTTCTGGACATTTCTAGGTGCTTTTTTAGAAATCTTGAGTGCTTTTTTTTTTTTTAAAGAGATCGTGGTGCTTTTTTACAAAGTGTGTAGACATTTTGTCTTTCCTCTGGAACTCTGTTCAGATGAGGTCTGTCATTGAGGGTGGTGTGTTTTATGGACTCAGAGACACAGTGAGAGGTTCATGAGCACTGACCCATGCATGCTTTTGAGTCTACCATCTTCTTTCAGTTTAAATGATCATTGCCTTTTTTCTTTTCATGTTTTTCCAGATAAAATAATGTAGGTGGTATTGACATCAATGTGGGCTGTCCAAAAGAATATTCTACCAAGGTAAATTGATTTCTTTATATTTCTCAGAAGTATCCTATGGAGATTAAAGGAAGCTAACAAGACATGATGGCTACATGTACAGTACAGTACCCAGTTCTGGACTAGATCCTGAACTGGATGGGGAAAATGCTTGAAAGTCTGTCAGTGGATTAATGGGCAAAACTGGATCAGGGCCAGGCATGGTGGTCCATGCCTGTAATACCAGTTATTTGGAGGCTGAGGCAGGAGGATTGCAAATATGAAGCCATCCCAGGCAACTTAGGAGGACCCTGTCTCAAAATAAAACAATAAAAGAACTGGGGATGCAGCTCAGTGGTAAAGTATTTGCCTAGCATGTACAAGGCCCCAGGGTCAACCTCAGGTACTGTTTAAGGAAAAAAAAAAAGCAAAGAAAAAAATAATATGAACAGGGCTTTGTCTTGTCATGAATAATACTGAGACAGACATGACATTTATACAAGAGATCAGATCAGAAGGCTATGGTAAACCTGAGAACAGAGTGGAAGGGTGCCCTTAAACTTGTTTCTGATGAGGAAATGTGGTCCTTGAGGAAGAGATACAGAACAGCATGAGAAGATTTCCATGTGCAGGAACATGGAGGCCCCTAGGTAGTGAAGACAGAAAGAACTGTGAATGGCTCATTTTCATCAGAGGACTGGGGAATGTGAAATGAAGAGGAAGCAAAAGAGCATAGGATCGCAAACTTTAATTGGGATCAGATCAGCTGGACTTGGACTTCGGGTATCTTTGGCCTTTTTTTTTTTTTTTTTTTAATAGGGAAGCCATGTATCTGGAGGATTAGAATGGCAAAAGACTAGAGGTCCGGTTACTTGGACTTGGCTAGCAAATTGTTGGTTGTGGGATAGTGGGATAAGTGGTTGGGGTTTAGGGAGGGTAGACTGGCAGCCAGGAAACAGGATTCTTGTTTTTTTTTTTTTAATATTTATTTTTAGTTGTAATTGCACATAATACCTTTATTTCACTTATTTATTTTTATGTGGTGCTGAGGATCGAACCCAGGGTCTCGCACATGCGAGGCCAGTGCTCTACTGCTGAGCCACAACCCCAGCCCCCTGGGATTCTTGTTCTTTATCTGTGATCAGGAGCTGAAGAAAGGACAGATTTGGAGCAGATAATAAAAGCAGGTTGAGGTTGCTGAGTGTAAGGCATCAGAGGGACTCCTGTGGTGATGTCACTGGGAACCTTGTTGTAGGGTGAGCAGAAGGTCGACAGTGTAGACTTAGTAGATGTCCTCCTGGCCCACTGTCCAAAGTCAGCTACTGTGCTCTGAGGAGTCACCTATCCTGACACCAATGCTTTAGGTAAGGAGGCTTCAGAATGTCTGCCTGCCTGCTTGAAAAAACCAGAGGGCCCTACTTACACAGTATATTTGGAAAGTCAAAGAAGAATATAAGGACATTGGCTTCCTCTGGGGAAGGAAAGTTGAGTTTTATTTCATCTTATGCGGGTAGTAAATTTACACTCCAGAGGTGCTACTTAAAATAATTAGTAACTGGTACTAGCCAGTCAGAACAGATACCAAGTAGTATGCTGTAGTGGCACATGCTGGCTAACTATCTGCTTTTTTCTTGTGGTTCAAAAAGGAAGCGGCATAAAAAGTATAAATTTAGGGCTGGGGTTTTGGTCAGTGGTAGAGTGCTCGCCTAGCATGTGTGAGGCTCTGGTTTCAATCCTTAGCACTACATAAAATAAATAGGGGCTGGGGTTGTGGCTCAGTGGTAGAGCGTTTGCCTAACACAGGCAAGGCCCTAGTTCGATCCTTAGCACCACATAAAAATAAATAAAATAGGGGCTGGGGTTGTGGCTCAGTGGTAGAATGCTAGCCTCGGCCTTACAGGACGTGCAAGACCCTGAGTTCGATCCTCAGCACCACATGAAAAAATAAACAAGTGAAATAAAGGTGTTGTGTCCAACTACAACTAAAAAATAAATATAAAAAAATTAAAAATAAATAAATAAAATAAAGGTATTGTGTCAAACTACATCTAAAAAATAAACATTTAAATAAATAAATAAATAAATAAAGGTAATGTGTCCAACTACAACTAAAAAAATATTTTAAAAAAGTATAGATTTAGGTGGACCTAGTGGTATACACCTATAATTCCAGTGACTCCAGAAGCTATAGCAGGAGGATCTCAAGTTTGAGGCCCACCTCAGCAACTTGGGTAGATCCTGTCTGCAAAAGAACTAAGGGTATAATAAAGGACCCCAGTACTAAAAAAAAAAAAAAAAAAATGAAAAAGTGGAGATTGAAAGTCTCGGGCTGGTGGCTCAGAGGTAGAGCAATCACCTAGCATGTGTGAAGCCCTGGGTTCGATCCTCAGTACCACATAAAAATAAATAAATAAAAATAAAGATATTGTGCCCAACTACAACTAAAAAATAAATATTAAAAAAAAGTCTCTTCTCTAATTGGAAAAAACAGTAAAATTTTTAAAAAATATCTTTTGAACCTCTTTTATTTTGAATGTATTATCTATTAAAAAAAGGAAAAAGAAAGAAAAGAAGGAAATTCCATTGTGGAAAATTGCTGTGGCAGGGGAGTGAGCTTGAATTTTTGACCCTGTGATCCCATAAGGAAGGGCTGGATTGTGAGTGAAGTGAAGGACAAATAGAGCTTGGTGAGTGCCCAGGCTTCCTTGAGGCCTCTAAAGTTTGTATCCTGAGCGCTCTAACGTTTGTATCTCAAATGCAGAGAGGTAGTGGCTCCTCCACTCTCCCAATTCTCAAAAATAGTGTTTTTTTCCCTAGTACCAGGGACTGAAACTAAGGGACATTTAACCATGAGATCTACCTCAGACCTTTCTATTTTTTATTTTGAGACAGAATCTCACCAAGTCGCTGAGGCCATCTTTGAACATGTGTTCCTCCTGGCTTTCCCTCCTGAGCTACTGGAGTATAGGTATGCACCACTGTGCCTGGCAATCTGTGGTGAGTTAATGTTCTCTCCGATTGAATCTGTCGCCTTTACATATGAAATTAAAGTGTAACAACTGAAACCTTCTGAGCACATCCTGTGAGCACTCGTTAGTATGTGTTGTGTATAATATATTTATTGGATTTGTTTTTCTCCTTCAGATTTTTAAAGATTCTCTTCTTTACTACTCTATCCCAACACAGTGATTATTAAAGTAATTCTTTGCATTATCTAGATGACAGGAAATGTAGAAAATTGTAAAGAGTGAGCTGGGTTGTGGCTCAGTGTTGGAGTGCTTACATGTGTGGGGCACTGGGTTCGATTCTCAGCACTGCATAAAAACAAGTGAAATAAAGATCCATTGACAACTAAAGAAATTGAATAATAAGAAAATTGTAAAGAGAGTGAGGTATGATGGCACATGCCAATAATTCCAGCTCCATGGAAGGCTGAGGCCTTCCACTTGGAAGTTTGAGGCCAGCCTGAGCAATTTCTGAGACCCTGTCTCCAAATAAAAAATAGAAAGTACTGGGTATCTTGGTCAAAGGTAGAGCAACCTGTTATTAATTTCCAGTATACTGCAGATGGACAAAAGAAAAGGGAAGGAAAATGGTTTTGATAATGTCCTTAGAAATGTCTTGGGAAGAGTATGTTTACAAAGAAGAGTGATAGCCAGTGAGAAGGAGTATAAAGATGGCTTTTTTTATATACATTTTTTATAACTTTTCTTTTTTATATGGTGCTGAGGATCAAATGCAATGCCTCATCCCTGCTAGTCAAGTGCTCTACCACTGAGCTACAGCCCCAGCCCAAGGATGGCTTTTAAATACAGTTGCAATCTCTGCCAAACTCTGAAGATACCAGCATAAGCTGCAGTAGTTCCTCATGGCAAGTTAGACCGAGGCCCTCTCTGTGACAACATTGTAAATCATTTGCAACCATCTGCAGAGCTTCTCTCTCAAATTTTTGATTATTTGAATAACTTTATGATTAACACAACAGCAACAGTAAAATTTTTTAAAAATATTTATTCTTAAATTTTCGGTAGACACAATATCTTATTTTACATTTATGTGATGCTGAGAATCGAACCCAGTGCCTTGTGCATGCTAGGCGAGTGCTCTACTACTGAGCCACAACTTCAGTCCCAAATTTTTTATTTCTTTAAAAAAATACAGGAATTAGAATTAAAAACAAAGATGATTCCTTAGATGTCCTAGGTAAATAAACGTCCTCTCTACTGAGCAGCTCAGCCAGCCAGCTTCTGTGACAGTGGTTTCTTGGCACGAAATTTGGGCCTAGGGCAACCCAGGGTCTTTTCTGCTTCTGCTGGAGCTCATCGTTTCTTGGGAGCCCCTCTGCCTCTCTTGTTTGGTTTCTGGGCTGGCTTCTCTGATGGCTTCTCTTCTTTGGCCTTTGGTGGAGTAGCCAAGGCAGCATCTCCATAGGGCAGGTAGCCACCCATGCCAGCCCACCTGCTTTTCTCCACATCCTTGGTAGAGGACATGGTAGTATGCAGGTATAGAAGGAGACATGGGAGGCATGGAAAGAAAAACAGAACTGATTAATTGCTTCTGCTTTATACACTCTGCCCCAGGACCTCGCTCTCCTGTTGCTTCCTGTTTCTGACTGAAGCCCTCTTCTCTGCTTGGCATCCCAAACACAGCCTTTGCCTGTGACCTCTATGGATGCTGTGCCTGTCAAAGTACTTGAGTTCTGTGGAGCCAGTGGAAGCAACAGAACAGTCAAACCTCAAAATTATCTCAAACAGCCCTCCCTCAGTCTCTCCCTTCTACAACTGAGAGAAATTTCTTAACATCTGTCTTTTCTGAGGCTTTAATAGAAATAATTTTCAAGGTTTAAAAAATATTATAATATAAATTTGTTTAGAACTCTTCCTACTTGGCAGCTCCTCCTGGACACATTGTTACAGTCTGTTTCGACACACTGAATTCTAGGCTAGTTTTTATAGATTTTTATGATGCCTTTTTTTCTTTTTCTTTTTTTGACATGGTATTTTGAGATGGTGTTTCCCCAGACTGGCCCTGAACTCTTGAGCTAATGTGATCCTCCTGCTTCAGCCTCCTGAGTAGCTGAAACAATAGTTGGGCACCACTCCACCACTTTCTCAAGGCCATATACTAGGGAAGAGGGATTAAGAGATTGAGATGCAAATTCTGGGTACCAAACTTAGGTTCAATAGCCTTCTCACATCCACTTCCTGAGACATTATTTCCTCAGAACTCCAGTCTCTGTAACACTTCACCTCTCCCCCTGGCCCTCTGTTCTTCCCAACTGCGTGAGAACACCCTTTTTCTCAGCATTTCAGACTGGGATGTGTGTGAGGGGATCCATGTGAGTGTATCCATGACAGTATGGTAAAGGTGCCGGGTCTGTGCTCCAATTTTCCCTGGATAACAAAAGCACACTGGGCTTCTGTAAGACTCTTATTAAGGATCTGAGAATGAAGTCTCCTTTCTGTTTTGGTGATAAGTGCTCTCACCCTGTTGCCCAGGTTTCATTGTTTCCCGCCCAGATGCTTGAGCCCAATTCCTGGGCTCAGGTGATCTTTCCACTCAGCCACCTAAGCAGCTGGGACTATAGGTGTGTACCAGTGTGCTGTGCTCTGAAGGAAGCATTGGGGGAAGCTAAAGGGGAAGGCTAGATTGAAAAAGATTAGCACCTTTCTGAACACTTGCCCTCAGCATTGAACAGAAACACTGTGGGTCCTTGTAGGAGAACCAGACCTTTGGTCTTACTCATAGCTAGGGAAGTTCTGAGGTGTGATGGGGAAACCCAAAAGTAATGTGTGGCAGTCCAGTGAGATTGTGTGTTTACTAAGGGCTCCATTACAGATGCCTGGCCTAGGCCTACCTGCTGCACTGCTCTCCCAGGAGGAAAAGTTAGACTGAATATAGAATATCCGGTCAGACATATTCTCTGAAGCAACCAGACACTCTGGTGTCTTGTAGGGAACTGGTAGAGAAGATTCCTAGCGTTAACCTGCCATGGAAACTGAGGCTTGTGATGTCATCATTACTCAGTGAAGTCATGTTTAACCTGAGGGGTAGGCTTCAGATCCTTGGTATTTTATGGAAAGCATGGTAAAAGGAGAGAACTCTAACCTCCCTTTTGCCTGTCTACCCATATCCTAGTGGAATAGCCACTCTTCTGTGTAGCACAGCTGGGGGTTAGGTATAGCCTATAACCACAGCAGGGCAAGAGAAAACCAAATTCTGAAACTGGCCTGACAGTCACTGTTAAACATAATGACAGCTAGGTTTCATGGCCCTAATGCATTTATCTATTGGAGAGGCAGAGATTTGAGTGTATTAGGAGGTTAAGGAGTGATTCTTGGAAGTGGGCCTGAAGGTAAATTTAAAATTTGGGCTGTGTGTGTGGTGTTCCATGTCTGTAATTCCAGTGGCTTGTGAGTCTAAGTACATTTTCGAGGTCAAAGCCATCTTCAGTAACTTAGTGAGGCCCGAAGAACTCAATGAGACCCTGCCACTAAATAAAAAGAAAAAAAGAACTTTGGATGTTGATAAGTAGTGGATTGCCCCTGAGTTCAAAGTCCAGTACCCCCCCCCCCAAATATGCACATGTGGAAAAACATTTCAATTGGGAAAAAAGCAAAGGCAGGTTCCATTTCACCTCATTATGCTCCAAAGATTAATGTTTTAAGAGGTTGGGGGTGTGTACTCAATGGTAGAGTCTTTCTTGGTAGAGTGTTTGCCTAGCATGTTTGAGGCCTTGGGTTTGATCTGGGCACCAGAAACAAAATGAAAAATAAAATTCTTTGCACCTTTACGTTTTATAAGGGAGGTCTCAAACAGATGTGAAGGAGCCTACCAAAGGCCCCATAGGTAGTGTAGAGGTGTTGTTCTCAATAAGAGGGTTTCAGGTTATTTATGTTGCCACTCCAGAATTATAGCTGAGAGGCCGATCGTGGCACATTTCAAGGTGGTGGACAATGGAAAGGCTGTTAAATGTGCTCCAAGGCAAAATGAGCATCTCTAATAACTTTATAAAGTAGGGATGACAGGCCCATTTTAACATCAAATTTGAAACATGTTCATGACAAAATGACATTACAAAATTACCACATTATCATTTTAGTCCCCTTCAAAAAAGGCCAACAAACCATGTGTGGTCATGCAAGCCTATAATCCCAGCAATTCTGGAGGCTTAGGCAAGAGGAATAGAAGTTTGAGGCCAATCTCAGCAATTCAGTGAGACTTGTTTCCTGGGTAGCCCAGTGGTATAGCACCCCTGGGTTCAATCTCTATTACCACAAATAAGTAAGAAAAAAGGGAAGAAGGCTGGGATGTACCTCAGAGGTAGAGTTCCCCTGAGTTCACACCTTGGTACTGCAAAAAAAAAGAAAAAAGCAAACAATAGGGCTGCGAGGATGTAGCTTAGGGGTAGAGAGCTTGCCATCCATAGCACTGCAAAGAAAGAAACTCAACTGATTTTTTGTCCTACATGTGGCACTTTGGACTGTGAATCATCAAATACAATGAAATTTGTCCCAATTATAGTTATAGTTAAACCAGCCCATAAAATATCATTTATTGCTAGAAATCATGACAGAAAATCAAAATGCATTTTATTATTCACATTTTATGTGAAAGACTATGCTACTATGGTCCAATGCTCCATTTCTCCGATGCTGGCCAGTAGCTCATTTTGCAAAGCAATAAGCAGCCCCAAGGCCCTGAGAGTCATTAAGGGCAGCCTGGCTGACAAGTGTTTTTATCTATCCAGGACACCAGGAAAGATCCCTAATCCAGAATCCCGTTAGTTAGCCAAAATCAGGCTTGCAGAGGCCAGTGCTCTCTCACTGAGGATGCCTCTTTGTCCAGCTGCTAGTTCAGTTTTCTGAACCAGGCTCACATCCCACAGATGGGTCACAAAGCTGATGACTGAGCCTGGCATCTCACTCCCAACATGGCCCACTCTCCCTGCTCTGTGGATGTAATCTTGCAGGGTGAGGGGAAAATCATAATTGACAACCAGGTTCACATGTGTGCTGTCTAGGCCGCAAGAAGCTATGTCAGTACAGAGTAGTATGTCTTGGAAGCACTAGAAGATACCTGCCCTCGTTGAGGCTGGCATTTGCCCCTGAAGCTTTAGGTGTTTGATCTTGTGGTCATGCAGAATATTTTTTTTATTTATGTATAACAGCGGAATACATTACAATTCTTATTACATAAATAAAGCACTACTTTTCATATCTCTGGTTGTATACATAGTATATTAACATCAACTAGTGTCTTCATACATATACTTTGGATAATAATGATCATCATATTCAACCATCATTAATTACCCCATGCCCCCTCCCTTCCCCTCCCACCCCTCTGCCCTATCTAGAATTCGTCTATTCCTCCCATGTTCCCTCTCCCTATCCCACTATGAATCAGCCTTCTTATATCAAAATATTATCCCAGCTAGTTCAGAGTGCTGGAACTGTTACAGAAAACCAGGGCAGTTCCTGAGGATCCAGTCTTATCTGCTTTGTCATGCTGCTTGAGGATCTGTACCAACTCTGTCACCTTGTCTGTTCTCTTCAGTCTCATAACTGTTTAACTGCCATGAGGCAATGATGCAGTGGAGCTTAGAACTGGTGATGGTGGTGAGAGAGTCTGGCATCCCACCTTAACTTAGTGACTGGCCCACACCTTCAAGATCTTAAATTTGGGTCCAACCTTAGCAGCTTAGGGAGATCCTGTCTCAAAAAGGATGGGGGAGGTCTGGGGTTATTGCTCAGTGGTACAGCAAGTGCCTAGTATATGTGTGTTATTGGATTTGATCCTTAGTACCAGATAAAAATAAATTCTACAACTAAAAAAATTATATTAAAAAAGGTGGGAGATTTGGTAAAGGATCCCCCAATACAAAAATAAAAGTATATATTTAATTAAAAGTCTCCCAACTTTTAAGCAGAGGCAATCTTTACTTTTTTTTTTTTTTTTTAAGGAGAGATTCTTTATTTATTTTTTAGGTGTAGATGAACACAACACAATGCCTTTATTTTTATGTGGTGCTGAGAATCGAACCCGGGTCCCTCCCATGCTAGGCAAGTGCTCTACCACTGAGCCACAATCCCAGCCCTACTTTTTTTTATTATTTATTTTTTAGTTGTAGTTGAGCACAATACCTTTATTTATTTATTTTTAAAATATATTTATTTTCTAGTTGTAGTTGGACACAATATCTTTATTTTGTTTATTTATTTTTATGTGTTATGAAGATCAAACCCAGGGCCTCCCATGTGCTAGGCAAGCGCTCTACTGCTGAGCCAAAATTCCAGCCCCTATTCTTTTTTTTTTTTTTAAATAGTGTTATTTGTGACTTTTTCTTTAAGTTTTTAGTTGTAGATAGACACAATATCTTTATTTTATTTATTTATTTTTAATGTGGTGTTGAGAATTGATCAGTGCCTCACACATGCTAGACTAGCGCTCTACCACTGAGGCATATCCCCAGCCCCAATCTTTACTCTTTTATGTTTTGAACCTCTTACATTTTGAATGTATTATCTAGTCCAAAACAGAAAAAGTTAGAAAGAAAGGAAGGAAGGAAATTCTATTGTGTTAAATTGCTGTGGAAGGGGCAGTGAGCTTGAATTTTAGATCTGCGATTCCATAAGGAAGGGCTGGATTGTGTGTGTAAGGACGGATGGAGCTGGGTAAATGCCCAGGCTTCCTTGAGGCCTCTAAGGTTTGTAAGCTGAGTTCTCTAAAGTTTGTATCACAAATGCAGAGCTGGTAGCTCCTTCACCCTACCAATTCTCAAAATGCAAGCCTGGCCAAGTCTCTGGTGTTTGTTTGTTTGTTTGCTTGGTAACAGGGATTTAGTTCAGGGTCATTTAACCACTGAGCCACAATCCCAGTCCTTTTTATTTTTTGTTTTGAGACAGAGTCTCACCAAGTTGCTGAGGCTGGCTTTGAACTGGCTCACTGTCCTGACCTAATGGTAGTATAGGCATGCACCTGGCAGTCTGTGGTGATTTAATGTTCTGATTGAATCTGTCATCCTTAAACATGAAAATAAACTAACAACTGAACTTGAACCTTCTGAGCACATCCTGTGAGCATTCATTAGTATGCAGTGTGTATACTGTATTTATTGGATTTGTTTTTCTCCACTTCATTCAGATTTTTGAAGATTCCCTTCTCTACTACTCTCCTCGAGACACTGATTATTAAAGTAATTCATTGCATTGTCTAGTACATGGGATATATAGAAACTGTAAAAAGCTAAGTATGATGGCATGGGCCCATAATCACAGATCCTCAGGAGGCTGAGCTCAATGGTAGGGCAACCCTGGATTCAATTCTCAGTACTGCAGAGGGAAAAAAGAAAAGGGCAGGGGAATTGTTGGTAATAATCTAATTGTCATGAGACAACCAGTATTGTTAGCATTGAGTTCTGAGTGGCTCTGAGTTGGTGGTTTCTGTTTGCTGGTGTTTCGTTCAAGCTTGGCATGTATCTGGATCCTCAAGACTGGGACATTGCTGGTGGCAGAGGAGAATCTCCTGGACAAGGTTTGTGTCCCTGAGTGTCTTTGCTGATGGGAGTATTTAATCTCATCATTTAGGGAGGATCCATTGTTTTTAAAGGGGTGGAAGATAGTGGTGTTTAGTTTCTTATGACACTGAGACCTGAGTAGGGAGTGGGAAGGTCTGAAAAATAATTTTTTTTTTTTTTTTGGTACCAAGGATTGAACTGAGGGGTGCTTAAACATCAAACAACATCCTTTTTATTTTATTTTTTATTTTGAGACACGGTCTCATGAAGTTTCTCAGGGGCTGGGTAAGTAGGTGAGGCTGGCCTTGAACTTGTGATCCTCCTGCTTCAACCTCCCAAGCTGCTGTATTACAGTAATGGGCTACTTTATTCACTACCTATCCCTGTTTTTTAAAATCTAATTTAAGCCATGGGAGTATAGCTCAGTAGTAGGGCATCTACTTAGCCCTGGTTTTCATCCCCAGCCTCAATAACCAACAAACAAGCAATCAGACAAAAAAGGGTCATCCTCCTGCCTAAAATTCTTTTGCAGTTCCTATTGCTCTTAGAATATCCCAAATTTTTTGTTTTGCTTTCAAGTTCTGGGGAGTTAGCTGCCACCAACCCTTCCAAAGTCAGCAAACCCTTTGCTTTAAACTGTGGCTGTGTCAGTCATACAGCTTCCCACCACAGGGCCTTGACACGTGCCATACTGTCAGCCTGTTGCCAACTGCTGGGGCTATTGAGGCAGGCCCAGGATAGGAAATTTTGTCACTAGGAAGTGATAAGTATGCAGGTTCTACCTCTAATTGGTCCCCTATGCTGCGGACAAGACAGTGGTAGAAACAGTTTTCCTCTTCAAATTCATTCAGAGCTAACCACCCCTGCTGATTTCCAGTATATTGCAAGAACATGCTGTGAAGGCCAGGTGTGGTGGCAGCACCCTCTTAATCCCACTGAGTAGGGGTGGAGACGGGGGCATATATAGGAGGATTGCAGGTTCTAGGCCAACCTCAACAAATGAGCAAGGCCCTTTGTAATTTAGTGATTCTGAGTCTCAAAAATAACAAATAAGGGGCTGGGGATGTGGCTCAAGCGGTAGCGCGCTCGCCAGGCATGCGTGCGGCCCGGGTTCGATCCTCAGCACCACATACAAAGATGTTGTGTCTGCCGAAAACTAAAAAATAAATATTAAAAAATTAAAAAAATAATAACAAATAAAAAGGGCTTGGGATGTGGATCAGTGGTAAATTGCCCATGGGTTAAATCCCTGGTACAAATAAATAAACAAACAAATAAATAAAAATAAAAGGTTTTTGGTGTAACTTCATATTTGAATGCCCCTGTGTTCAGTTCCAGGTGACAGAGAGAGAGAGAGAGAGAGAGAGAAGAATATTCAAAGGAAGTCAGCATCAGGCTGAGTTATAGGTACCACTTTATGTGCTCAGGTGCTCAGCTGCAGGGATGGGTGGAAATGGGGGCTTACTTGATATTTACTGTTGCCCAGTTGATGGTAATCTATATCCGAGGACCCCCATATCCTAGTCCTGGAGTCTCACACTGCCTCTGCCTCTTTTTTGGTATTCTTCTTATCTGTTCCCATAATTACTGATAGTGAAATTCCTAAGAAACAACAGTTTTCTGAACCAGAAGATAGCTTGGCCGTTTCCGACACATCTTCATTTTCTGCTCCCACCCAACCTTTTCCTCAACCTTCTTCTTTTCAACCTCCATCTTTCTATCCTGTACTCTTACCAGCCTCTCTGTCCAACATTCCTAGGCTGTTTTTTAAGGGAGATAACGATTGATTCAGGTCCCCACTTTATCACTGAATCCCATTACAGATGGGCTCTGCCTGGTTTCAGATCATATTGAGGATGTATGTGCATTACAAGGTCTCCAAGCCAAGGTCACATGTTGTGCCTGAGAGGCCTGAAGTCTGACTGGGCTGCTTCTGGAGACCAGATGAGTGTAGCACACAGACTTGGAGCCTGTGTCCTAAGATTGGTCTATATGCTGTCCTGAGTCCTTGAGCTTTCACCTTCAGCAGGCAGTGTGTGTTCCNCACTTGGCACTTAGGAGACTGCTATCTCCCCTTACTTTATGGAACAAGGACACATGATAATGGTGATGATGAGAGCAGCTTATGTGACTGTGTGTTCATAGCTGTGTTACCTGTTTGATGTTTTAGCTCATGTGACCCTCACAATAGCCTACAGAGGAGTTTAATTTTTTTCTTTCCTTCTTGTTTTTTTGTACAGGCAGTTGTACCCAGGGATGCTTTACCTGTGAGCCGCATCCCCAACCTCCTTTTTTATTTTTTATTTCAAGACAGGGTCTTGCTAAGTTGTTGAGGGCAATTCATTGGCCTCAGCCTCCCAGATGGCTGGAACTACTGGCATGTTCCAGTACAATCAGTGAGGTAGAGTTTTACCAGCATCATTATGTTGGTGGGAAAAGTGAGCTGCTGGGCAGGCAGAGGAACAAGTGGTCCCTCATGGCCAGGACAGATGGGTTTCCTTGAATCCCTCCACTTCTGCTCCTTTCACCAGGAAAGGCCTCTGTTTCTGTACATCCATCTGTTTTTTCAGACATCCTCTGCTGCTCGGCCACTGGTGCTGGCCGTTTGCTGGGGCATTCAGGGAGGTGGCTGGACAAGTCTCCAGTCATCACATGTGCTCGCATAAGCAAGCAGAAAGGTGGCTTGCAGGGGCACCAATTGTGGGAGCCAGTTCTGACCAAAGAAATATCTACACAGCACGTACGATTTGACATTTAGCCTCCAAGTTCAGACGTTACATGTCTTTGTTCAGTGTGGTCAGCTCATGTGTGAGGTTGTCAGCTACTTCTGTAAGAACACTTTGTTCGCTGGCACACTGCACCCCTCCTTCCCATCCATGGCTGCCACCAGCTGGCTGATACTGCAAAGCCACCATCTGAGCTCTCACTGATTGCAAGTCTGACTGAACATTAAACTGTACTTGAGAAACTATCTTTTGTTTTTTTTAAGAGAAAAAGTCAAACATATATTAAAAAAAAAAAAAAGAAAAAGAGAGAAGGGCTTGGAGTGTAGCTCAGTAGTAGAAGTGGTAGAGTGCGTCTCTAGCATGCACAAGCTCCTGCGTTCTATGCCCAGTACCAGAACAAAGGAACAACAAAATATTAGCAACAACAACAACAAAAATCCCCCACTGCCATACCATTATGACTCTAAAAATGTTAATAATACTTCTGTTATCATAAATTATCATGTTGAAATTTCCTTGCTTGTCCAATTTTTAAATAAAAAATTGTATTTGAATCATAATAACTATTTTACATGTATGTTATGGCTCAATCTCTAGGTTTCTCTTCCTTCTTTTATCTTCCTTGCAATTTATTTGTTGAAAAAACCTCATGTTCTTGTCCTTAGGGCTTTTTCTGTTTTTGAGTTTGCTGATTGCATCCCACAGTGTCATTGAACATGTTCCTCTACTCCTTGTTTTTCATATGAACTAGTATTTGTTAGAAATTTTATTAATTTGTTTGGAGACAGTCTTGCTTTGTTGCTCAGGCCACCCTGTGAATTATGGGCCGCTGATATGACACTGGCCAAACCTTATACTGTTCCTTCTCTGTTGACTGCCCCCAACCCCCATTCCCAGCACCAACTGTCCCCTTAACTGCTGAGATAGACATTCCACTGGTAACAGCCAGCGCTTTACTGCCAAGGCTCACACAGCGCTTTACTGCCAAGGCTCACACAGTGATCTTTTTGGCATCTTCATCAAATTTCTTCACTACCCTGTTCTAATGTATCCTATAACTTCCCCCTTCCCCCTTGACATCTAAAACAAGATCCATACTCCTCAGTATTGCTGATGTGGCCCCCTGGGGTCTCACTCTCACGTACTTCTCCAACTATATTTTCCTTCCTGGTCACATTAGCCTTTCTCCTGCTTCTTAGGTAGCTCAGTCTCATTTCTACCTCAGGGTCTTTTCCTGTGCTCTTTGGTCTAGGAATGCTCTCTCTTCAGTCCTCATATCAGTCTCTTGCTTCCTTCCTTGATGAAATGCCCTCACTTTGAAGGGTCCTTCTGTGACTTTTTTGTATAATGTAGTACTCCTCATCACTCTATGCTTTCGTTTTCCTTTATAGTAATTTTAATTAATTGAATTTAAATTTTTTTTTTTTTTTTTTTTTTTTTTTTTTTTTTTTTT
>NW_026000222.1:16580943-16598378 GCF_001458135.2 Marmota marmota marmota | reverse complement strand
AAAGCCGGTGGTGGCAGTTGAGGCTCTGAGGATTTTTCCTGAGAGGCTGTTTTGTTTGGCGTGTGTGGTTCTAAAAATAAAGTTAGTTTCTTTTGACAAGTGGCTCCTGATTGTGCCCAGCCAGACTGCGGCATTTGGTGGCCCGTACGGGGCTCTCTGCTTTGGCTTCTTTTTGGCTTCTCTGCTGGCTCTCAACATCTCCCCCTCTCTGTTTAAACAACAAGCATGTGGCTTAGGGACCGTGTCTGTTAGGCAGTCCAATTCAACATATGGTCCTTACCCGTCATCGGATGAACTGACCTCTAGGCGTCAGCCTCCTGTCTTAGGTTGGTACCACTGCAATTGGATCATACCCGTCACTGACTACCGGTCCAGCAGTAGGGGGGTGTCTTGTGGCCATAATGGCTTGGGATAAAGGAGCATGTGAGGCTCAGAGTGGTGCTACTGCCTTTCCCCAACCCTTCCTGTTCCAGGTAGCTACTGTGCCTGCTGAGAGCACAGGCAGGAGGCTCCCTGGGTAAATACTGCTTCTAGTTTCAGGAAGCCTACCTGATGGTTTGTGCTGATGTTTCTGGCAATAAGTCAGGGCTGGACCTATTTGGTGTATAGGGCACCAGTGGGCCACTATGCCCCCCCCTACACTTGACTCCTCCTCCCCTTGGAGAATGTCGAGTGTTCTCTCTTCTGACCAAGGAGAGACTTCAGAGGATTGAGCCGAGAAATGGCAGGTCTTCTTCAAGGTCAGCTTCAGCCCTGGCATGTTCAAAGGAGCCTCTCCTTTCAAAACCCATGTTCTGAGGTTTCTTGCCTGTGGCCAGTTGACGTGGAAGGGGACCCCTGGCTGTGAAAGGCTCATGCAGATTGACTGAGGTACTGTCTCCAGTAGGGGCAGTGGAGATCACTTCAGAAGATGCATTAGCTGAACATATGTAGCGAAGGCTACCTAATTTGTATTATTCATATTGATATAGTTAATCTTTATAAGGGAAAATAGATTTGAATAACCATACCATGACAAAAGGTATTATAGATGCTGGAGTGAGGCCTGCCAGGCTCCAGTGTGCTCTGCTATATGCAGGGTCTTCAAGGCTTGTGTATGACGTCCTGGAGGCATTCCACCTGGTATTTCCCTCCTTTCAAGGATTAAATATAAAGCATCATATGGTGTCAACCAACTAGCAGTCTTGAGCTAATGGATGAAGAAAAGCCCTTTAGAATGAGAAGACTGTTTTCAAAGAAGTCAGCGTGATAGCCATTGAAAAGAAGGAGTATAAAGAAAGGATGGCTTTTAAATACTGCTAAGTCTCTGCCAAGCTGTGAAGACACCAGTTTAAGCTGCTGTAGTTCCTCATGACAAGCTAAACCACGGCCCTAGCTGTGACACCATTGAAAATCATTTCAAATCTTCTGCAGTCCATATCTTAAATTTTTGTGTATTGGAATAACTTTATATATAACACAACAGCAATGATAAAATTTATATTTCTCTAAAAACCAGGAATTTTAGTTTAAAAATAAAAAAGAAGTTTCATTAGCTGACCTGGGTATTGAAATATTTGTCCTCTCTACAGAGAGGCTCAGCCTGCAAGCCTCTGTGGGAATGGTCTCTTGCCAGTGTGCTTAAAGCCATGAATTTGGGGGCTAGGGAAACACAGAGCCTTTTCCGCCTCTGCTGGAGCACAGTGTTTCTTCAGAGCCCCTTTGGCTCTCTGCTTTGGCTTCTTTTTGGCTTCTCTGCTGGCCTCTCTGCTTTGGCCTTTGGTGGAATGGCCAAGGGAGCATCTCCATAGAGCTAGCTGGTAACCATCAACCAGGCAATATGCCTCCCCATGCCAGCCTACTTGGGTTTCTCCACATCCTTGGTAGAGGACATGGTAGTATGCAGGTGTAGAAGGAGACATGGGAGGCACTGCTGCTGGAAAGAAAACCAGATTAATTGATTAATTGCCTCTGCTTTGTACATTCTGCCACCAGGACCTCGCTCTCCTGTTGCTTCCTGTTTCTGACTGAAGCCCTCTTCTCTGCTTGGCATTCAAACACAGAGCCTTTGCCTGTGACCTCTATGGATGCTTTGCCTGTCTCCTCAAGGGATGCTGTCAAAGTACTTGAGTTCTGTGGAGCCAACGGAAGCAGCAGAACAAGGTTTCTCTTCCCTAGTCCGAGAGAGAACAGTGAAACCTCAAAATTACCACAAGCAGCACCCTCACAGTTTCTCCCTTCTACAACTGACAAAAATTTCTTAAAGTCTGTCATTTCTGAGGCTTAATGAAAATTATTTTCAAGGTTTGGAAAAATGGTCTAATATAAATTGGTTTAGAACCCCTCCCACCTTGGCAGTTCCTTTTGGGGCCCCATCATACAGCTTGTTTCAATCACACTGAATTTTACCCCAGTTTTTGTAGATTTTTCTAATACCTTTTTTGTTTTGTTAAGATGGTGTTTTGCTGTGTTTCCTCAGATAGGCCTGGATCTCTTAAGCTTAAGTGATCCTCCTGTCTCAGCCTCCTGAGTAGCTGGGACTATAATTGTCACCTGTGCCCAAGTCTACCATTTTCTGAAGGCCATATACTCAGACAGAGGGATTAAGAGAATGAGATCCAAATTCTGGGTACCAAGTTTAGGTCCAGTAGCCTTCTCACATCCACTTCCTGAGACATCATTTCCTCAGACCTCCAGATTTGGTAACACTGAGACTGGCCCTTCTGTTCTTCCCAACTGCATGACACCACCCTTTTCCTCAGCAGTTCAGACTGGGATGTACATGTGAGTGTATCTATGACAGTATGATAAAGGTGCCTAGGTATGAAGGTGAGATTCCATGAGAGGCCAATAGCTGTCTCTTATCACTTGAAAACAAAAGCACATTAGATTCCTGTAGGACTCTTATTGAAAAGGATCTGATAAAGAAGCCCCCTTTCGTTATGGTGATGAGTGCTCTCACCCTGTTTCCCAGGTTTCATTCACTATGTTCCCTACCAACATCCTTGAGCCCAACTCCTGGGTTTTTCACCTCTCAGCTACCCAAGCAGCTGGGACTATAGGTGTGTACCAGTGTGCTGTGCTCTGAAGGAAGCATTGGGGGAGTCTAAAGGGGAAGGCTAGATTGATAAAGATTAGCACCTTTCTGAACACTTGCCCTCAGCAGGGAGCAGAAACACTGTGGGTCCTTGTAGGAGCACCAGACCATTGGTCTTACTCATAGCTAGGGAAGTTCTGAGGTGTGATGGGGAAACCCAAAAGTAATGTGTGGCAGTCCAGTGAGATTGTGTGTTTACTAAGGGCTCCATTACAGATGCCTGGCCTAGGCCTACCTGCTGCACTGCTCTCCCAGGAGGAAAAGTTAGACTGAATATAGAATATCCGGTCAGACATATTCTCTGAAGCAACCAGACACTCTGGTGTCTTGTAGGGAACTGGTAGAGAAGATTCCTAGCGTTAACCTGCCATGGAGACTGAGGCTGTGATGTCATCACTACTCAGGTCACAAAAGGAATGTGTGACTTGAGGGGTAGGTGACGATTCTTGGTATGTTATGGAAAGCCGGGTGAAAGGAGAGAGCTCTGCTTGGGCACCCCTCTGGCCTCTCCCCCCATAGTCAGATAGCCACTCTCTGTGGAGCACAGCCCAGACCACAGAGGGGCAAGCAAAACCCAGATTCTGAAACTGGCCTGACAGTCATGATTAACATAGACAGCTAGGTTGCATGACCCTGATACTAAGTATTTTCCTGTTGGAGAGGCAGAGATTTGAGTGGATTAGGGGGTCAGGGAATGCTCCTTGGATGTGAGCCTGAATATAAGTTAAAAGATTTAGGTTGGGTGCGGTAACCCATTCCTGTAATTCCAATGGCTTGGGAGGCTGAGGCAGGAGATTTTTTAGTTCAAAGCCAGTCTCATCAATTTAGGAAGTCCCTGAGCAACTCAGTGAGACCCTGCCTCTAAATAAAATAGGAAGAAAGTGCTGGGGATGTGCCACACTTGGTTGATGCCTCTGAGATCAATCCCCAGTATCGGGGGAAAAAAAAAAAAAAGAAAGAAAGAAAATGTGGACATGTGGAAAAACATTCACATTGGGGAAAAAAAGCAAAGATCGGGTCCTTTTAATCTCATTCTGCTCCAAAGATTTATCCTTTGATGCATTGGAGAGTGTGGCCGGCCCTTCCTTTGATCCTGAGCAATACACACATCTTTCTGAACACACACACAGAGAAATGCACCCATAACCTTCTTACAAGTGAGATCTCAAAAAAGAGGCTAAGGGGCCTACACAAGGTCACACAGGTAGTACAGAGGTGTTCTGCTCAACAGTAGGGTTGTTCATGTTGAGGTTCCAGATTTATAGCCGATAGGACAAACTTGTCACATTTCAGTGTGATGGACACAGCGGAGGTTGTTATAGGTGCTCCAAGGCAACAGGAGACGTCTCCAGTGACTTTACAAAGTAGGAATGATAGATCTATTTTAACATAAAATTTGATATGTGATTATGACAAAATTACCGTATTATCATTTTAGTCTCCTTTCTTTAAAAAAGGCAAACAACCCATGTGATCATGTAGCCCTGTAATCCCAGCAACTCAGGAGGCTTAAGCAGGAGGACCACAAGTTTGAGGTCAGCCTCAACGATTTAGTGAGACTTTTTCAAAATAAAAAAAGGTGTGCATGGTGCCAGGGCACATGCCTGTAATCTCAGCAGCTCCAGAGGCTGAAGCAGGAGAATTATAAGTTCATAGCCAGCCTCAGGAAAAGTGAGGCTCAGTGCAACTCATTGAGACCCTGTCTCTAAATAAAATAGAAAATAGGGCTGGGGATATTCTGTTTGATGGACATTTATGTCTGTGTATATTCCTTTGATATGAATTAAAAGTCTTAAGAGAAAAACATTATTTTCTTCTTCCTGTGTTATGTGAAAGACTATGCGACTATGGTCCCACTGCTCCACTGCTCCAATGATAGCCAATAGCTCATCTTTCAAAGCCACAAGCAGTTCACCAGGCCCTGAGAGGCATTAAGGGCAGCCTAGCTGACATATTACAGATGTGTATAACCTAGAAAATGAAAATCCTTCATAATCTCACACTTAAAAAAGTTAATCAGGGGCTGGGGTTGTGCCTCAGTGGTAGAGCACTTGCCTAGCATGTGTGAGGCACTGGGTTCAATCCTCAGCACCATATAAAAATAAAGATAGTTTCCATATATAACTATTTAAATAAATTTTTTTTAAAAAAAAGTTAAGCTGGATGCAGTGGCGTATCCCTGTAATTTAGGATTATGAGGCAGGACGATTGCAAGCTTGAGGCCAGCCTCAGCAACTCAGCAATACCTTCTCTCAGAATAAAAAGGGCTGGGGATGTAGCTCCATGGTAAATTTCTCCTGGGTAAAATCCCTAGTACTGTCCCCTAAAACTAAGCATAATGGGGAATAATATGGATTTTCCTACACATATCTTATGAATAATGTATAATATATAAATATGTGACCTGTTTATATCTATACCTCCCTCCCATGGAATCCTGTCATACATATTGTTTTGCCATTTACCTTTCTACTAGGACATTTTTGCAAGTCAGATACATTAGAATTGGTTTCTCTAATGCCTTTACTGGGGTGTCAGTATTTTGCTGTTATCAGTAAACTTCATTATAGGTACATCCAAGTTTTCATGGTTCTCTCACAGTTCTTTCTGCCAGGGTTGAGCTGTCGCTGTGAGAGATCACCGATTACTTCTCCCAACATGTCTTTTTAGGCATCTAATCTGTTCAGTGCTCGGATGATAATTACATATTCCTTTTATAGAAATGCTTTACATGCTTTAAAGGTCTTAGTTCTCAAAACAGCCTTCAAGATAGGTTTATTTTCTCATTTACCACATTGTCTCTTTTTATTATAGTAGTCATTTTTGAAAGTTAATGTGGTAGTGTTATGGCGAGATTGCAATAAATCACTGAGTTGATCTTAAAGCAGGAAATGGAACCATCTTTTTTAAAATTTTTTTTACTTGTAGTTGAGCACAATATCTTTATTTTGTTTATTTATTTTTATGTGGTGCTGAGGATCGAACCCAGGGCGTCACACATGCTAGGCGAGTGCTCTACCGCTGAGCTACAACCCCAGCCCCAGAACCATCTTTATTCACCACTGGGTGGTCCAGATCCACCAGCTGGTGGGCCAAGGAGTGGGCTGCAAGTCTACCCTTTGTACCTCTCTCGGGGTTTGAGTTCACCTTTTAGAGTCCAAAACCATATTAATTATAAGTGGCTGTTGCTATGATTCCAAACCATAAACAAACGTCATTAGATTTAAAATCAGAAGCAGAAGTGGGGGAATGGATCAAAATGACCTTAGGTGACTACAAGTTAAAGAATGGTTACTAAGGTCTAGACAATCAATCTCTGACAGGGTACATTGTCCGAGAAAAATGGGAACCAAAGAGAGAACAATTTTACATTGTATATGAATTGCCATTTTGTGTTGCCAAGTATGCTATGCTAAGCAACTGTTGATGGGGACAGAGGCAGGGATTTCCCATGGAAGAAGCATTTTTTAATGTGACATGGAGTCTCAGAGTAAAATGGAGTCTGTTTAGTCATTGCCCATATAGCCTGGCCCACAATAGCTATTGTAGAGCTTCATTAATAAGGAGAGATGAGATATAGTTGATTTTTGTTAATGTTCAATTAAGTTGCTGAGAACACTAAAATCACTACTGAACCAAGTGACCCTTGGGGATATACAAGATTAGAAATTTGCTAGCCTCTGGTCACATTTTCATCAACTGATCACCACTTAAACTCATTTTATGTGGGTTTCTATTCAGAGACTATTTGTTTAGTAGAAGCTAGGGATCAAACCCAGTGCCTTGTGCATGCTAAGCATGTACTCTACCACAGAGCCAAACTGGCAGCTCCACCCAATATACCATTGATTCATTAACCTTGAACTCAAGAGCCAATAGCACTGTATTGTCATGCTTAACCAAGGCTTATCTAACACAAGATTCTTATGCTTAAGAGTACTAGACAGAACTTCAGCACTATGCTTGGGCCCATTTTAAACAGTGAGATCACTAACAAAAAGCACAAAAATACAAAAAATGAAGGGCAAAATATGCCATAAAGGGCACATTTTTACAGTATGAAAGCTAAAACAAGAAGACAAGTGACACCGTGTTTGAACTCAGCTGGAGATGTGTATGAAAGGTGACTCCAATTTGTTGTCTTAGCATCTGTCCCTGAATGACTAGAAACACCACATGTATTGATTTAGGGTTATAAATCAATTTTACTGAATAGATACATTTAAAAATATGTAACTGCAAATAATAGTGAAGATTGACTGATCCACTCCAGTTTTCTGACTCACTCTAAGTAATGAAGAAATGATCACTTGCCTGTCATGTGTAACTAATTAGAACAAATTAAAAATTTCTTTTCAAATGAAATGATCACTTGCTGCACCTCAAAGGATAACCTTCCAGGAAAGTTTGGACCAGTACTGAAACACAAAGTTCAATGTATGTACCTTCTTTCCAGTATTTCAAAAAATTATAAAGTGCTAGTAATCATGCAGAAAAAGTGCATAAAACCCAAACATGCAGTTTAACAAATAATTATAAAGTGAATCACCCATTACCTGTGTCGTGAGATGGACCATCATCAGCACCTTAGATGTCTCCCAGTGCATACTTATTTTGTAGGAATCATCTATGATCCCTTTTTTCGTTTTAAGGTTATACTTGGCTGTGTTCACTGCCAGGGCTTAGGCTAGTCTGAACTTGCATCCCATGTGTTTGTGTTTTCTTGTAGAGGTGCTTAGAACAGTGGATTTTGTAGCCCCTGATGACCAAGTCATCTTCCGCACCTGTGAAAGAGAACAGAGCAGGGTGGTCTTCCAGATGTTGATGAGATCCTAATGTCAAGTGTCCTCCTAAGTCTTCCTGTCTCCTGGATTTCATTACTTGGGTCCTGTGCTGATCACTATTGAGTGCCTAAGCTACTTTGCACAGCAGGGACTTCCTGAAGACTTGATCATTTTTCAGAGGGTCATTCCTAAATGCTTACAGTATTAGAGACAGATTATGGAAATCAAGCTGTCACAGTCTGTTACATGCCTGCAAGTCTCAGATTTAATTTATTTAATTATAGGAATCTTTTGTTTTGGCAGCATGATATTTATTTTCATTGATTATTCATGTCATGGTGTTTGATTTTGTGTCGTCTGTATTTATTTCCTATCAAATGGATTAGATTTCTTCAAGAGCAATTAAATTTGGGTTTTTTTTGGTAGCAGGAATTGAACTCAAGGACATTAAACCCCTTTTGAGACAGAGTCTTACTAAGTTGCTTTGAGCTTCGTTAAATTGCTGAGGCTGGTTTCAAAGTTGTGATCTTCCTTCCTCAGACTTCCGAGCCCCTGGGATTATAGGTGTATACCACTGCACCTAGGTAGTTAGAATTGTAAGAACTATATAGCTCTCTTGTCTTGCTCTGGACATTTCTTGGTGCTTTTTTAGAAGTAGCTCCTGAAGATATTTAGGTTTTAAAAAGCTAAATGCAATGGGTAGACATGTGATCAAGTATGTATAATTATAGACTCCAAGTTGTGAGTATCTGAATGTTCTCTGTATTTTCATAGGGCTGGGGTTGTGGCTCAGCAGTAGAGGGCTCACCTAGCATGTGCGAGGCCCTGGGTTTCATTCTTAGCACCATATAAACAAAAATAAATAAAATAAAGGTATTGTGTCCAACTACAACTAAAAAATAAATATTAAAAAAAAAGATTATCTTCATGTTTTTGTATGTTGGAAAGTAACTGCATTAATGACATTGTTTAGTTTTTCCAAGTCCATCATTTCTTTTACCAGTGGCTAATTTATTAGGCTGGCTTTTTGGGAAAAAACTGACCCATTCTGCTTATTGGCATGAACATGTTGTGTGTGGGGGAAGGGGTTGGATGTGTTTGTCATACACTTCTGCCTTTATCAGGGCATTGGTTAATGAAGCCTTTTGTGTTTCTAGGGAACCTCAGATTCATAGTGAGCCCTTGCTGTGGCCAGGCTTATGTAAGTTTCTCCCTCTTGAGCTTCCTTTGTTTCTCCTATGAGTTAAGAGATTCTAATGTCACTGATGACTTTGAAGGTGACCCATGCTTATGCCTCCTGGCACATTGCTATTTTTAGCTGAGGGTGATTTCCTTTCCTGTTTATGACATCTCAAAACTGTCCTGGGATTCAAATGTACCCACTGTTCCCAGACTGCAGAGATCCTCATGTGGAGGCCCAATTTTAATGTTTATTCATGGGATTCCCTTTCTGGGAATACTTCTGACTGTGAGTCTTGAAGTTTAACCCTCAGTGTAGGTAAGACCTATCGCTTCTTGAGTTAACAAAGCAGCAGAGTACCTTCTTCAGGAGTGGGTTTTAGAGTTAAAGTGGACCTGAGTTGGAATTCTGGGTTTGCTACTGACTGTGTGACCTTAAGAAGTTACTTAACCTTGCTAATAACTTAGTTCCTTTCTCTGTGAAATGATACAAACTTCTGCTACAGGGCAGGGCATATGAAATAAGGCATGTTATATGGAGCTTGTCACACATTGGAAGTACTTAGTAAATAATAGCTTTTGTTATTGATGAGAGTGATAGCAAGAAGAGACTCAGGCAGTAATTGTTGTTGATCACAGACTATTAACTGTACAAACCAGAGAATTAGGTCAGGGTCCTTTCAACATCTGAGAATTGTTTGGAGTAAGCTACCCATGTCACCCAGCAAATGGAGGCAGTCCGTTGTAACTTCTGCCAGAATTGTTGCTCTGGCAAAGGGCTCTTGTGCTTGTGTCACTTCTCTGCCTTGACAAATGGCTTTCATTACCCCAGTGAGAAATGGTGACCTGGAATTGAGTTTAGTATGAATGTTACTTAGTATTTGAGCTATCTGATGCAACTCAGGTGTAGCAAAGTCCTCAATACCTAGCTCTTTTCAGATGTGTAGACACTTTGGTTTTCCTCTGGAACTCTGCTCAGATGAGGTCTGTCATGGAGGGTGGTGTGTTTCATGGACTCAGAGACATAGTGAGAGGTTCATGAGCACTGACCCATGCATGCTTTTGAGTCTACCGTCCTCCTTCAGTTTGAGTGATCATTGCCTTTTTTCTTTCATGTTTTTCCAGATAAAATAATGTAGGTGGTATTGACGTCAACATGGGCTGTCCAAAAGAATATCCCACCAAGGTAAATTGATTTCTTTATATTTCTCAGAAGTATCCTATGGAGATTAAAGGACGCTAACAAGACATGATGGCTAGGTACAGAACCCATTTCTGGACTAGATCCTGAGCTAGATGGGGAAAATGCTTGAAAGTCTGTTAGTGGATCAATGGGCAAAACTGGAACAGGGCCAGGCATGGTGATCCATGCCTGTAATCCCAATTATTTGGGAGGCTGAGGCAGGAGGATTGCAAATATGAAGCCATCCCAGGCAACTTAGGAGGACCTGTCTCAAAATAAAACAATAAAAGAACTGGGGATGCACTCAGTGGTAGAGTACTTGCCTAGCATGTACAAGGCCCCAGGGTCAACCTCAGGTACTGTTTAAAGAAGAAAAAAAAAAAAGCAAAGAAAAAACAATATGAACAGGGCTTTGTCTTGTCATGAATAATACTGAGACATACATTTAAGATTATAGAGGGGCTGGGGATGTGGCTCAAGCGGTAGCGCGCTCGCCTGGCATGCGTGTGGCCCGGGTTCAATCCTCAGCACCACATACAAACAAAGATGTTGTGTCCGCCGAAAACTAAAAAATAAATATTAAAAAAAAATTCTCTCTCTGTCTCTCTCTGTCTCTTTGTCTCTCTCTCTCTGTCTGTCTCTCTCTCTCTCTTTAAAAAAAAAAGATTATAGAGGATGCAGTATAAATGTCGTATCATAAAAGATCAGATCAGAAGGCTATGGTAAGACTGAGAACAGAGTGGAAGGGCTCCCTTAAAACTTGTTCTGATGAGGAAATGTGGTCCTTGAGGAAGAGAATATAAGACAGTATGAGAAGATTTCCATGTGCAGGAGCATGGAGGCCCCTAGGTGTTGAAGACAGAACTATGAATGGTTCATTTTCATCAGAGGACTGGGGAATGGGAGATGAAGAGGAAGCAAAAGAGCATAGGATCACAAACTTTAGTTGGGATCAAATCAGCTGGACTTGGACTTCGGGTATCTTTTGCCTTTTTTTTTTTTTATGAGCAGAGAAGTTACTGGAGGATTAGAATGGCAAAAGGTAGCAGTTGGGATACTTGGACTTGGCTAGCAAATTGTTAGGTGTGGGATAGTGGGATAAGAGGTTGGGGTTTAGGAAAGAAAGACTGGCAGCCAGGAAGCAGGATTCTTGTTCTTTATCTGTGGTCAGGAACTGAAGAAAGGTCAGGTTTGGAGCAGATAATAAAAGCAGGTTGTGGTTGCTGAGTATAAGGCATCAGAGGGACTCCTACAGTGATGTCATTGGAACCTTGTTGCAGGGTGAGCAGAAGGTCGACAGTGTAGACATAGTAGTGATGGCCCACTGTCCAGAGTCAGCCACCATGCTCTGAGGAGTCACCGAGCCTGACACCAATGCTTTAGGTGTCAGGAGGCTTCAGAATATCTGCCTTACCTGCTTAAAATACTCGAGGGCCCTGTGGATAGTAGCTTCAGAGAATTGCAGAAAGTTGAAAGTGCCTGTTAGGAGTTGAAAACTTATCACTCTGTTTTCTCTCATTATGTCTGTGTGTTCCTGAGTTATGTAAGGAGCAGAGTTGAAATGATTTAGAATGATCTCCTTGATGTAGTGAAAAGAGCAATGAGCAGAGCAGAATGTCATACAGCATACTACTGTATACTTTAGGAAAATCAGAATGAATATTATGTATTTTGACTTTTTTATTACAGAATTACTTGGAAAGATAAAGAAGAAACTAGAGACATTGGTTTCCACTGGGAACAGAAAGTTGAGTTTTATTTGGTACTATGTAGGTAGTAAATTTACAATCTTGGGGAGCTATTTAAAATAATTAGTAACTGGCACTAGCCAGTCAGAACAGATTTCAACCAGTATGCTGTAATGGCACATGGCTGCTACCTATCTGCTCTGTCGTTCTGGTTCAAAAAGCAATGCCAAATAAAAAGTATAGACTGAGCTGGACATAGAGGTACACGCCTGTAATTCCTGTGACTCCAGAAGCTAAGCAGGAAGATCTCAAGTTTGAGGCCAACCTCAGCAACTTAGGGAGACCCTGTCACAAAAAGAACTGAGGGGGCTGGAGTTGTGGCTCAGCAGTAGAGTGTTCACCTAGCACATGCGAGGCCTTTGGTTCGATCCTCAGCACCACGTAAAAATAAATAAAATAAAGATATTGTGTCCAACTACAACTAAAAACTAAATATTTAATTAAAAAGGGGGAGGGGGCTGGGGTTGTGGCTCAGCGGTAGAGCGCTCGCCTTGTATGTGTAGGATCCTGGGTTTGATCCTCAGAACCATATGAAAATAAATAAAAGGTATTATGTCCAACTACAACTAAAAAATAAATAAAATATGTGAAATAAAAGTATTGTGTCCAACTACAACTAAAAAAATATTTAAAAAAAGAAAAAAAAGGAGATGAGGGGTGTGGTAAAGCACCCCAGATACCCAAAAAAGTAAAAAAAAAAAAAAAAAAAAGAGATTGAAAGTCTTCCATTCCTTAATCAGAAGGAATCTTTACTCTTTTATCTTTTGATTTTCTTTTATTTTGAATATATGATGTATTAAAAAAAAGAAGAAAGGAAGAAATTTCATTGTGGAAAATTGCTGTGGAGAGGGCAATGAGTTTGAATTTTAGACCCTGTGATTCCATAAGGAGGGGCTGGATTGTGTGTGTGTGAAGGACAGATGGAACTGGGTGAGTGCCTGGGTTTCCTTGAGGCCTCTAAGGTTTGTATCTATGGCCTGTAAGGTTTGTATCCTGAGCCCTCTAAGTTTTGTATCTCAAATGCAGAGCTAGTGGCTCCTTCATCCTACCAATTCTCAAAATGTAGGCCCAACATGGCCAGTATGTAGTGATTTTTTTTTTTATTATTAGCAGGGGTTGAACCCCGGGATTGAACCCTGAGCCACATCTTCAGCCCTTTTTATTTTTTTATTGTGAGACAGAATCTCACCAAGTTGCAGAGGCCGGCTTTGAACTTGTGATCTTCCTGGCTTCCCCTCCCAAGCTGCTGGGAGTATAGGCAAGCACGACCAACCCTGGAAGTCAGTAGTGATTTAATGTTCTCTCTGATTGAATCTGTCATCCTTACACATGAAATTAAACTGTTAACAACTGAACTTAAACCTTCTGAGCACATCCTGTGAGCATCATTAGTATGTAGTGGGTATACTGAATTTATTGGATTTGTTTTTCTCCCCTTTATTCAGATTTTTAAAGATTCCCTCCTCTACTACTCTCCCCCACGACACTGATTATTAAAGTAACTCATTGCATTCTGTAGAACATGGGAAATATGGAAAATTGTAAAGAGAGGGCTAGGGTTGTGGCTCAGGGGTGGAGCACTTGCCTGGTATGTGTGGGGCACTGGGTTCTCAGCACTGCATAAAAATAAAATGAAATAAAGGTCTATAAAAAAACAAAAAATAAATACAACAATAAAATTGTAAATAGAGCAATAATAAAATTGTGAAGAGAGATGCACATGTCAATAATCCCAGTTTCTTGGGAGGCTGAGGCAGTAGGATCACAAGTTCGAAGCCAGCCTGAGCAACTTCTGAGACCCTGTCTCCAAATGAAAAGTAGAGAGGGTTGTGTATGTAGGTCAATGATAGAGCAATTTCTAGTACTAGAATCAATTTCTAGTACTAGAATCAATTTCTAGTACTGCAGAGGGACACAAGGGCAGAAAATTGTTGATAATGTCGTTAGAATGAGAAGACTACATTTACAAAGAAGTCAGAGTGACAGTCAGTGAAAAGGAGTATAAAGAATGGGTTTTAAATACAGATGCAGTCTCTGCCAAACTCTGAAGACACCAGCATATGCTGCAGTAGTTCCTATGTCAAGCTAAACCAAGGCCCTAGCTGCATTGAAAATCATTTACAACAACTTCCCGGGCTTCTCTCAAATTTTTGTATATTTGAATAACTTTATAATTAACACAACAGCAACAATAAATTTTTTATTTTTTTAAAAAATGGGTAAAATTTAAAAAGAAACATGCCTTAGGGGTCCTAGTTAAATAAATGTCCTCTCTACAGAGCAGCTTAGCCAGCCAGCTTCTGTGGCAATGCTTTCTTGGCAGGAATTTTGGGCCTGGGACAGCCCAGGGTCTTTTCTGTCTCTGCTGGAGCTCGGCGTTTCTTGGGAGCCCCTCTGCCTCTCTGGTTTGGCTTCTGGGCTGGCTTCTCTGCTGGCTTTTCTGCTTTGGCCTTTGGTGGAGTGGGCAAGGGAGCATCTCCATAGAGTCGGTAGCCACCAACCAGGCAGTATGTCTCTCCATGCCAGCCCACCTGCGTTTCTCCACATCCTTGGTAGAGGACGTAGTGGTATGCAGGTGTAGAAGGAGACATGGGAGGCACTGCTGCTGGAAAGAAAACCAGAACTGATTAATTGCTTCTGCTTTATACACTCTGCCCCCAGGACCTCACTCTCCTGTTGCTTCCTGTTTCTGACTGAAGCCCTCTTCTCTGCTTGGCATTCAAACACAGCCTTTGCCTGTGACCTCTATGGATGCTGTGCCTATCTCCTCAAGGGATACTGTCAAAGTACTTGAGTTCTGTGGAGCCAATGGAAGCAGCAGGAAAACAGTCAAACCTCAAAATATCCCAAACAGCTGTCCCTCAGTCTCTCCCTTCTATAACTGAGAAAAATTTCTTTTCTGAGGCTTTAATGGAAATAATTTTCAAGGTTTGGAAAAAATGGTCTAATATACATCGATTTAGAACTCCTTCCACCTTGGCAGTTCCCACTGGGGCCCATTCGTAAAGCCTGTTTCAACCACACTGAATTCTAGCCCAGTTTTTATATATTTTTTCTAATGCAATTCTTTTTTGAGATTTTTTTTGCTATGTTTTCCCAGACTGGACTGGAACTCTTGAGCTCAAGTGATCCTCCTGCCTTAGCCTCCTTAATAGCTGGGACTATATTTGGGTACCTGTCCAACTCTACCACTTTCTGAAGGCCATATACTGGGGCAGAGGGATTAAGAGATTTAGGTCCAAATTCTGGGTACCAAGTTTAGGTCCAATAGCCTTCTCACAAACACTTCCTGAGACATTATTTCCTCAGACCTCCAGACTTGGTAACATGAGACTGGCCCTTCTGTCCTTCCCAACTGCATGACACCACCCTTTTCCTTGGCAGTTCAGACTGGGATATGTGTGCGGGGGTCCATGTGAGTGTGTTCATGACAGTATGGTAAAGGTGCCTGAGTTTGAAGGTGAGGTTTTTGAGAGGCCAATAGCTATTTCTTAATGTGCTCCATTTATCACTTGATAATAAATGCACACTAGGCTCTTGTAAGACTCTTATTATGAAACGATCTGAGATAGAAGCTTCCTTTCTGTTTTGGTAATGGCGATCACCGTGCGCTCAGATTTCACTATATTCCTCACCCAGATGCTTGAGCCTAATTCCTGGACTCAGGTGATCTTCCCACTCAGCCACCCAAGCAGTTGGGCCTATAGGTGTGTACCAGTGTGCTGCACTCTGAAGGAAGCACTGGGGGAGGCTAAAAGGGAAGGCTAGATTGATAAAGATTAGCACCTTTTTGAACACTTGTTCTCAGCAGTGAGCACAGCAACACTGTGGGTCCTTGAGGGAGCGCCAGACCATTGGTCTTACTCATGGCTAGAGAAGTTCTGAGGTGTGATAGGGAAACCCTAAAGGAAGATGTGGCAGTCAAGTGAGGTTGTATATTTACCAGGGGCTCCATTACAGATGGCCTAGGCCTACCTGCTGCACTGCTCTCCCAGGGGACAGCAGACAAGTTAGACTGAATATAAAATATCCGGTCAGACATATTCTCTGGAGCAACCAGACACTCTGGTGTCCTGTAGAGAACTAGTAGAGAAGTTTTCTAGCATTATCCTGCCATGGAAACTTAGGCTTGTGATGTCATCACTACCCAATGAGGTCACAGAAAGGAATGTGTGACTTGAGTAGCAGGCTTCAGATCCTTCTATTTTATGGAAAGCAGGGTGAAAGAAGCGAACTCTGCCTCAGCCCTCCCTTCTGGCCTCTCCCCTCATTTCCTAGTCATCTATCCACTATTTATGTAGCATAGCTGGGAGTTGAGGACAGCCTATGACTACAGGTGGCTCGAGAACCCAAATTCTGAAACTGGTCAGTCATGATTAAACACAGAGACAGCTAGGTTGCATGGCCCTGATGCTAAGCATTTAAGTGTTGGAGAGGCAGAGACTTGAGTGGATTATTTATTGAGGGAATGCTCCTTGGAAGTGGCCTGAACATAAGTTAAGATTTAGGCTGGGTTGGTAACCCACAAGTGGCCTGTAATTCCAGTGGCTTGCGAGGCTGAGGCAGATTTTTAATTCAAAGCCATCCTCAGCAACTTAGTGAGGCTCTAAGCAACTCAGTGACACCCTGCATCTAAATGAAATATAGAAAAAGGGCTGGGGGTGTTACTCAATAGTTGAATGCCCCTGAGTTCAATCCCCTGTACCAAAAACAACAACAAAACCCCAAAACAACAACAACAACTGTTAGAGTCTGTAAACAAGTCAAAATAACACCGGGCCATACAGACTCGGCCGTGGCTCTCAGCAAACAACAACAAAAAATCCAAAATCTGTTTATGTGGAAAAGCATTCCAGTTTGGATTAAAAGCAAAGGCAGGTTCTTCTTCACCTTATTCTGCCCCAAAGATTAGTCCTTTGATGGGTTGGAAGTGTCCTTCAATGGTAGAGTCTTGATAGAGTGTTTGGCTAGTATGTGAGGCCAGAGATGTGATCCTGTGCACTAAAAAAAAAATGAAATAAAATTTTTGCATCATCACTGTTTATAAGGGAGGTCTCAAACAGATGTTAAGGGGCCTACCAAGGTTCCACAAGTAGTGTAGAGGTGTTGTGCTCAATAGTAGAGTTTTAGTTGTTTATTTGGGGCTTCAGATTTATAGCTGATAGGACGATCATGTCACATTTCAAGGTAATGGACAATGAGAAGACTGTTAAAGGTGCTCCAAGGCAAAATGAGGATCTCCAATGACTTTATAAAGTGGGAATGACAAGCCCATTTTTTTTTTTTTTTTTTTTTTTGTGGTGCTGGGCCTTGTGCATAGGAGGCAAGCACTCTACTAATTGAGCTATATCCCCAGCCCATGAAAAGCCCATTTTAACATAAAATTTGAAATGTGTTCATGACAAAATGACATTACAAAATTACCACATTACCATTTCAATCCCCTTCAAAAAAAAAAAAAAAAA
>NW_026000222.1:16520572-16580930 GCF_001458135.2 Marmota marmota marmota | reverse complement strand
AAAAAAAAAAAAAAAAAAAAAAGCAAACAAACTATGTGTGGTCATGCGAGCCTATAATTCCAGCAACTCAGGAGGCTTAGGCAGGCAGACCACAAGTTTGAGGCCAGTCTCAGCAATTTAGTGAGACTCTGTTTCAAAATAAAAATAAAAAGGGCTAAGGATGTAGGTCAGTGGTAAAGCACATCTGGGTTCAATCCCTCATCTCACAATAAGTAATAAAAACAGGGGAGAGTCCTGGGAAGCAGCCTAGAGGTAGAGTGCCCCTTAGTTCAAATATTGGTTCTGAAAAAAAAAAAAAGAAAGAAAGAAAGAAAAGACCTGGGGAAGTAGCTCATGGATAGAGAGCTTTCTATCCACAGCACTGCAATGAAAGAAAATAAACTGAGTGTTTGTCCTACATGTTGCAATTTGGAGTGTGACGAGGCAGCCCATAAAACATAAAAACATCATTTATTGCTAGAAGTCATGACATTACAAAAACCAAAATGCATTTCATTCTTCACATTTTATGTGAAAGAATATGCTACTATGGTCCAATGCTCCATTGGTTCAATGCTCCATAGCTCCACTGATTGCCAGTAGCTCATCTTTCAAAGCTACAAGCAGCTCACCAAGCCCTGAGAAGAATTAAAGGCAGTCTAAGTGACAAATGTGTTCACCCAACCAGGACACCAGAAATGATCCCTAATCCAGATCCCATTTTAGTTAGCCAAAATCAAGCTTGCTGAGGCAAAGGCTCTCTCACTGAAGATGCTAGTCCTGGAAGGCTTCTCCTTGGATGAGCTGTAAGTTCAACCTTCTGAACTAGTCTCACATCCCAGGGAATATATATAAAATATCCGGTCAGACATATTCTCTGGAGTTGATGACTGTGCCTGGCACCTTGATCCCAATCTCTGCTCTGTGGATGTTATCTTGCAGGGTGAGGGAAAAAATCATAATTGACAAACAGTTCCACATGGGTGCTGTGTAGGTCCCAATTGGTTATGTCTATGCAGGGTATTTGTTTGTTTGAAACCAGGGATTGAATCCAGGGTTGTTTAACCAATGAGCCATATCCTTGGTCCTTTTTATTTTTAATTTTTAGGCTGAGGCTCTCTTTGAACTTGTGATCCTCCTGGCTTGCCCTTCTAAGCTATTGGGAGTATAGGCATGCACCACTGCCCCTGGGAGTCTGTGGTGAGTTACTGTTCTCTCTGATTGAATCTGTCATCCTTAAACATGAAAATTAACTAACAACTGAACCTGAATCTTCTGAGCACATCCTGTGAGCATTCATTAGTTTGCAGTGTGTATACTGTATTTATTGGATTTGTTTTTCTCCCCTTCATTCAGATTTTTGAAGATTCCCTCCTCTACTACTGTCCCCGAGACACTGATTATTAAAGTAAATCATTGCATTGTCTAGTACATGGGATATATAGAAACTGTAAAAAGCTAAGTATGATGGCATGGGCCCATAATCACAGCTCCTCAGGAGGCTGAGCTCAATGGTAGAGCAACCCTGGATTCAATTCTCAGTACTGCAGACGGAAAAAAGAAAAGGGCAGGGGAATTGTTGGTAATAATCTCATTGTCATGAGACAACCAGTATTGTTAGCATTGAGTTCTGAGTTGGTGGTTTCTGTTTGCTGGTGTTTCGTTCAAGCTTGGCATGTATCTGGATCCTCAAGACTGGGACATTGTTGGTGGCAGAGGAGAATCTCCTGGACAAGGTTTGTGTCCCTGAGTGTCTTTGCTGATGTGGGTACCGAAGTATTGGTATGAGAGAAAGAAGGAGTATTTAATCTCATCATTTAGGGAGGATCCATTGTTTTTAAAGGGGTGGAAGATAGTGGTGTTTAGTTTCTTATGACACTGAGACCTGAGTAGGGAGTGGGAAGGTCTGAAAAATAATTTTTTTTTGTACCAGGGATTGAACTGAGGGGTGCTTAAACATCAAACCACATCCTCAGCTCTTTTAATTTTATTTTTTATTTTGAGACAGGGTCTCACGAAGTTTCTCAGGACCTGGGTAAGTTGCCGAGGCTGGCCTTGAACTTGTGATCCTCCTGCTTTAGCCTCCCAAGCTGCTGATTACAGACATGAGCCACTTTACTTCCTACCTATCTTTGTTTTTTAAAGTCTAATTTAAGCCATGGGAGTATAGCTTAGTAGTAATGCATCTACTTAGCCCTGGGTTTTATCCCCAGCCTCAATAACCAACAAACAAGCAAGCAGACAAAAAAGGGTCATCCTCCTGCCTAAAATTCTTTTGCAGTTCCTATTCCTCTTAGAATATCCCAAATTTTTTGTTTTGCTTTCAAGTTCTGGGGAGTTAGCTGCCACCAACCCTTCCAACCTCAGCAAACCCTTTGCTTCTAAACTGTAGCTGTGTCAGTCATACAGCCTCCCACCACAGGGCCTTGACACATGCCGTACTGTCTGCCTGTTGCCAAATGCTGGGGCTACTGAGGCAGGCCCAGGATAGGAAATTTTGTCACTAGGAAGTGATAAGTATGCAGGTTCTACCTCTAATTGGTCCCCTATGCTGTTTTAAAACAAACCAAGTCCTGTGGACAAGGCATGGTAGAAACAGTTTTCTTCAAATTCATGTGGTAGCAGAGCTAACCACCCCTGCTGATTTCCAGTGTATTGCAAGAACATGCTGGGAAGGCCAGGTGTGGTGGCAGCACCCGTTTAATCCCACTGAGTAGGGGCGGAGAGGGGGGCATATATAGGAGGATTGCAGGTTCTAGGCCAACCTCAACAAATGAGCAAGGCCCTAAGTAATTTAGTGAGACTAAGTCTCAAAAATAACCAAAAGGCCTGGGGAAGTGGATCAGTGGTAAAGTGCCCCTGGATTAAATCCCTGGTACAAATAAATAAACAAATAAATAAATAAAAATAAAGGGTTGTTGGTGTAACTTCATGGTAGAGTGCCCCTGTGTTCAGTCCCAATTAGAGAGAGAGAGAGGGGTGGGGGGAGAGGGAATGATGAAGGGGTGGGGACGAAGGAGGCCGAGGGAGGGAGGAAGAGAGGGAGAGGGAGAAGTAAAATAATAACAAAATTCTGGGACATCAAACTTAGTCTGAGTTATAGGTTCCACTTAACATGCTCAGGTGCTCAGCTGCAGGGATGAGTGGAAATGGGGGCTTACTTGGTATCTAGTTTTGCCCAGATGATGGTCATCAGTATATCCGAGGACCCCCAGATCCTGGTCCTGGAGTCTCACACTCCCCTTGCCTCTTCCTTGGTATTCCTCTTTTCTGTTCCCATAGTTACTGACAGTGAAATTCCCAAGAAACAATAGTTTTCTAAACCGGAAGACAGCTTGGCCACTCCTCAAGCCTAGGCCAGGGCTGGAGCTGTGGCTTAGAGGTAGAGTGCTTGTCTAGCACAGGCGAGGCCCTGGGTTAGATCCTCAGCACCACATAAAAATAAAATAAAGGTATTGTGTCCAACTACAACTAAAATAAAATATTAAAAAAAAAAAGCCTAGGCCACTTTTCCTGAAGTGATAGCACATTTTTCTTTCTCCCAAGGCACTCAATGTTTATCTTGCTAGGAGAAATGCAGTAACCATGAACACATCTTCATTTCCTGCTCCCACCCAACCTTTTCCTCAGCCTCTCTTCAATCTCCATCTATCTATCCTGCACCCTCACCAGCCTCTAGTCTAACAGTCCTAGGCTGCTCTTTGAGGGAGATGACTCTTGTCCCCTCTGTACCACATAGCTCTGCCTGGTTTCAGACAATATTGAGGATCTGCATATAAGGACCCCACCGCAAATTTATTTGTTGTATATGAGAGGCTTGAAGTTTCTAACTGGGCTGCTTCTGCAGATCAGATGTGTGCATCACAGAGACGTGGAGCCTATGTCCTGAGTTTGGTTTACATGCTGTGCTTGTACTTGAGATATCAGCATCAGCAGGCAGTGTGTGTTCCAGGGTACAGGAGCTGCTTCCAGCAAGATCCTCAAGGAGGGGTCCTGGGATTCAGATGGCCCCCTGGAACTGTATGTGATCATTAGTTGCTTGGATGGGGACAGATCTTGCAGAAATCTGCCAAATCCAAATCCTTTCTTGTGACCTTCCTTCTGTACAAACAGAAACATGGGGATTCCTCTCCACACCCTGCTTAAGGTTTTGCTGGGAACTCTTCTTCCTCCTTGTGGTCTTCTTCCTCATCCTTGTTTTCATCCTGTTCCTCCTCACAGCAGTCTACAGTGGTTGCCTGAAGCTGATGTGGTAAATGAACTTGAGCACTCTATGACCACCACCACTTTATGCTGGCACATGTTTCTCCACCACCAGTCCCCAGCAAGTGTGCAAATGAGGATGTGGGGAAAAGGTACACTCATACATTCTTGGTGGCACTGCAAATTGGTGCAACCATTCTGGAAAGCAATATGGAGATTCCTTAGAAAACTTGGAATGGAACTGCCATTTGACCCAGCTATCCCACTCCTCAGTCTATACCTAAAGGACTTAAGATCAGCATACTATAGTGACGCAGCCACATCAATGTTTACAGCAGCTTAATTCACAATAGCTAAACTGTGGAACCAACCTAGATGCCCTTCAATAGATGAATAGATAAAGAAACTGTGAGATATATATATATATATATATATATATATATATATATACATACACACACACATACATACACACACACACATACACATAGGTGCTAGGCTTGTGGCTCAGTCAGTGGTAGCACGCTCGCCTAGCATGTGTAAGGCACTGGGTTCAGTCCTCAGCACCACATAAAAGTAAAATAAAGGTATTGTGTCCACCTACGACTAAAAAAATAAATAAATAAATATAGATAGATAAATATAGATATAAAAAACACCAAATGGCCAGGTATGGTAGCACACATTTGTAATCCTAGCAGCGCTAGAGGCTGAGGCAGGAAGATTGCAAGTTCAAGACCTGAGAGCAACTTCATAAGGCCCTAAGCAACTTAGTGAGACCCTTTCTCTAAATAAAAAATAAAAAGGGCCGGAGTTGTGGCTCAATGGTAAAGCACTTTGGGGTTCAATCCCCAGGACCAGCCACCCAAAAAGAAAAATATATAAATATATATATAAATATATATTTACACACACACACATATAAAAATACAGAGAGACATAAAGAACTTGATCATTGAAGGAAGTAATGGATTTAGTGAAAAACAGTTAAAGAGAAGTCAAAGAAAACCTTAAAACAATTCAGAGCAGTAAGGAAACACTGCACACAGGAATCAAGAAAAGAACGTCATTAAAAAAAAAAAAAAGGAGGAAATATTCAGAGAATAAGAAAGTGGTCTGGGGAAGAACAGCTCTGAGAGCAGAAACAATGTTGACAAAGTGAAGGTGTGTGCTGAAGAAGGAGGACATTTCATCAAGAAATGGTACGACATTTTTTTTCTAGAGCTGATATACATTTTCAGACAGAAAGGCCCCCACTGAGAGCACAGCAGGATGAATGAAAAAGAAACAAACTGCACAATATCATGAAATCCCGGAAGATAAGAATAAAAAAGATACAAGCTTCCAGTGACATTTACAAAGAACAGCAACCAGAATGGCATGGGACTTCTAGCAGTTACACTGAAGGCTAGAACATGTAATGTTTCCTAATTGCAAGATAAAATTATTTCCAATCCAGAATTCTATAGCCAAGAAAACTATCAATCAAGTATGACAGAAAACAATTATAGTTTCGGAACTGCAAAGTCTCAAAAAAGCTGGCTTTCTCAGGAAGCTACTGAAAGACCACTCCCAGGAGGAAATGAGAAAGACAGAGGACACCAGGTATTCACACGGGAGAGGTAGAAGGAATTCCTAGACAAACCCCAGCCAGTCCAGATTTGAGAATTTAGAAAACAGAAGGAACAGATTCCATGATGCATCTTACTTGCATTAAAAGAAGTATTTAGCTCTATTAGAATGTTTGGAGGAAATATTTAACTAAAAAAAAAAAAAAAAGTAAGGCCAGGCACAGTAACCCCAGCAGCTCNGGTCTTCTCCTCTGTTGTATCCACTCTTCTCTCTCTCTCTCCTCCTCCTCCTCCTCCTCACAGCAGTCTACACTTGCTTGCTGCTGATCTGGCAGATGAATTGAACACTCTCTGACCACCACCACTCTATGCTGGCACCTGTCCCTGCACCACCAGTCCCCAGCAAGCATGCCAACGAATTTGTTGCACTTGGTACAGCAAAGGAGGCTGCTGCATCCTTTTCTTTTAATGAAACCAAAGGCACATGATAATGGTTATGATGAGAGCAGCTGTGTTTTAGCTTGTGACTCACAATAGCCCACAAGGTAGTTTGTTTAATTTTTTTCTTTTTCTTTTTTTGGTAGAGGCAGTTGTACCCAGGGATGCTTTATCTGTGAGCCACATCTCTAACCCCCCTTTTTAATATGTATATATATTTTTTAGTTGTAGATGGACACGATAACTTTATTTTGTTTATTTTGTTTATTTGTTTTTATGTGGTGCTTAGGATTGAACCTCACATATGCAAGGCGAGTGCTCTGCCACAACCCCAGCCCATCTCCAACCCATTTTAATTTTTATTTTGAGATAAGATCTTGGTAAGTTGTTAAGAGCGAACTGGAACTTGGAATTCATCTGCCTCAGCCTCCCAAGTGGCTGGGACTACGGGCATGCGCCAGTGCTGTGGGGCAGGCAGAGGAACAACTGGTCCCTTGTGGCAAGGACAGATGGTTTCCTTGAATCCCTCCTCTTCTGCTCCTTTCACTAGGAAAGGCCTCAGTTTCCTTATATCCATCTGTTTGTTCAGACATCCTCTGCTGCTCAGCTACTGGTGCTGGCCATTTGCTAGGGCATTCAGGGAGGCTGCTGAACAAGTCTCCTGTCATCACATGTGCTGGCATAAGCAAGCAGAAGGGTGGCTAGCAGGGGCACCAGTTCTGACCAAATAAATATCCACACAGCATTTACGATCTGACATTTAGCCTCAAGTTCAGACTTGCCATCTCTTTGTTCAGTGTGGTCAGCTCATGTGTGTGATTGTCGGAGACACTTCTGTAAGAGCACTTTGTTCACTGGCACCCCCACCCCAGAAGACCCACTTGCCTTCCTTTCCATGGCTGCCACAAGATGAGTGACCCAATGAAATGACCATCTGAGCCCTTACTATTCCAAGTCTGACTGAACATCAAGCTGTACTTAGAAACTCTTACTTATTTTTTAAAGAGAAAATGTCAAACATGAAAAAAAAATGATGAAAGAAGGGCTTGAAATGAAGCTCAGTAGTAGAAGTGGTAGAGTGCTTGTCTAGCACTCACAAGGTCCTGGGTTCAACGCTCAATATGGCAAAAGCAAAATTCAAAATCACTCAGTGGCAGAGCGATGGCTTTGCACTTGTGAAGTACTGGGTTTGATCTTTTAGCACCACATAAAAATAAACAAAGACATGCTGTCCATCTACAACTAAAAAAAAATTATAAAACAAAAACAACAAACTTAAAAACAACTCTACCATCAACTTCCATAACATTATGAGTGTAGCAAAGTTAATAATACTTTTATTATCATAAATTATCATGTTGAAATCTCCCTGCTTGTCCCATTTTTTAATAGATGTATTTGAATTTTAATAGCTCTTCTTCATGTATGTTATGGCTCCATCTGTAGGTTCCTCTTCCCTCTTTTTTCTTCCTTGCAATTTATTTGTTGAAAAAAATCATGTCCTTGTCCTTAGAGTTTTCTCTGGTATGAGTTTGATGATTGCATTCCATGGTGTCATTGAACATGTTCCTCTACTCCTTGTTTTTCCTATAAACTGGTATTTGTTAGAAGATTTTATTTGGAGACAAGGTCTTGCTCTGTTGCTCAGGCCACACTGTGAATTATGGGCTGCTGATGTGACACAGGCCAAACCTTGTGCTGTTCCTTCCCTGTTGACTGCCCCCAACCCCCATTCCCCAGCACCAACTGTCCCCTTAACTGCTGAGATAGACATTCCACTGGTAACAGCCAGTGCCTTACTGCCAAGGCTCACACAGCCAGAGTGATCTTTTTGGCATCTTCATCAGATTTCTTCACTACCCTGTTCAAATCTATCCTATAACCTCCTGCTTCACATCTAAAACAAGATCCATACTCCTCAGTATTGCCGATGTGGCCCACTGGGGTCTTCCTTATACCTGCTTCTCCAACCACAACTTTTCTTCTTCTGGGGCTTTCCTTCCTGGCCACAGTAACCTTTCTGCTCCTTGAGTAGCTCAGTCTCATTTCTAACTCAGGGTTTTTTTGTGTACCTTTTGGTTCAGGAATTCTCTCTTCAGCTCCTCACATGACTCTCTTGATCCCATCTCTGCTGAAATGCCCTCTCTTCAAATAAGCCTTCTCTGACTGTTTTGTATAACTATTCCTTATCACTCTATGCTTTTATTTTCCTGTATAGCACTTTTTTGTGTCTGTGGTGCTGGGGATTGAACCCAGGGGCTTGTGCATGTGAGGCAAGCACTCTATATCCCCAGCCCTGTATGGCAATTTTAATTACTTGAATTTTTTTTTAAAAAAATTTTTGTTTAGTGCTGGGGAATGAAACACAGGAGTTGGCCCACACTAGGCAAGCACCTTGTGACTGAGCTACAACTGCTGCCCCTGAAATTGTATTGTATCCTTATCTCATCCTTTGTTGGTGGTGCCTTAATGAGAGAAACTAATTTGTTAATATATTGGAAGTAGCTAGCTAGCAGCTTGCTATCTGAAATGTAACAGGTTCTCAAAAACACTTGTTGAATAAATGAATAGCTGGATGGGTAGACTGTAGATGGACCAGCATCTTCTCATTCCTGCCCGTCTTCTCACACACACTCATATACCACATACATATGGAAGCACTTAGCATATTTTTTTGTTTTGGCTCTGGGAATGGAACCCCATTAGTCTCGTGCATGCTACAGTGTGTGTGCTCTACCACGGAGCTACACCCTCAGCTCAAGGCTCTCATTTCTTGATGAACTGATCTGGGTGCTGACCCAGGCATCATTCAGTTAGGCATCATTGCAGACGTTATGTTAAAAACTGTACCTGAAAGTCCCTCTGAAGACAGAAGTCCTTAGAAGACCAAGTCCTCCATGTAGAAATGTACTTCAAGGGAACGAGGGTGTTTGAAGCTTGACCTTGAATAAGCTGAATTTCAAGTCAAACATTGTTACAGAAAAATTTATTGAGGAGTATGGGGTGTCTTGTGGTCATAAAGGACTGGGAATAAAGGAGCATGAGAGGCTCAGGGTGGCGATACTGACTTTCCCCAATCCTTCCTGTTCCAATAGCTATTGTGCCTGGCTGAGCACAGGCAGGGGGCTCCCTGGGTAAACAGTGCTTCCAGTTTCAGGAAGCCTACCCGATGGTTTGTGCTGATGTTTCCGGCAGTGAGTCAGGGCTGGACCTATTTGGTGGATAGGTCACCAGTTGGCCCCTCTTTCTGAAGAGTGCAGTGTTCTCTGTTCTGCACAAGGAGGCACTGCACAGCATTGCGCAAAGGAATGCCAGGTCTTCTTCAAGGCCAGCTTTAGCCCTGCTTTGTTCAAAGGAGCCTCTCCTTTCAAATCCCATTTTCTTGCCTGTGGCAGTTTATATGGAAGGGAACCCCTGGCTGACAAAGGCTCATGCAGATTGACTGAAGTTCTGTCTCAAGTAGGGGCAGTGGAGACTTCAGAAGATGGATTAGCTGAACATATTTAGTGAAGACTACCTAATTTTAAAAATTTGTTTATTAAATATATAATCACATATTGATATGGTTAATCATTATAGGGAAAAAAAGATTTGAACAACTGTATTGTGACAAAAGGAATTCTAGATGCTGGGTGCTAAGCCTGCAGGGCTCCAGCGTGCTCTGTTGTGTGCAGGGTTGGTGCCCATGTGGGATCTGGGAGGCATTTCCACTGTATTTCCCACTTTTGTGAGTATTTTAAGCATCATATGTTATTTAGCCAACTGGCAACCATGAGTGAATGGATGAAGAAAAGCCCCTTAGAATGGGAAAACTGTTTACAAAAAAGTCACTGATAGCCAGTGAGGAGTTAATGGATGACTTTTAAATACAGATCCAGTCGTGCCAAGCTCTGAAGACACCAGTACAAGCTGCAGTAGTCCTTATGACAAGCTAAACCAAGGTCCTAGCCGTGACACCATTGAAAATAATTTGAAACCATCTTCAGTTCTCTCAATTTTTCGTACATTTTAATAACTTTATAATTAACAAAACAATAATTTTTTTCTGTAAAATATATAGGAATTATAATTTAAAAAACAGAAGAAGTTGTATTAGTTGTCCTGTGTAGTCAATGTTTGTGCTCTCTACAGAGGCCCATCCAGCAAACTTCTGTGGCAATGGTCTCTTGCCACTCTGCTTTAAGCCACTAACTTTGGGGCAAGGGCAACCAGGGTCTTTTCTGTCTCTGCTGGAGATCGGCGTTTCTTGGGAGCCCCCCTGGCTCGCTGCATTGGCTTCTCTGCTTTGGCCTTTGCTGGAGTGGCCAAGGGAGCATCTCTATAGAGCCAGTACCCACCAACTAGGCAGTATGTCTCCCCATGCCAGCCCACCTGGGTTTCTCCACATCCTTGGTAGAGGACATGGTAGTACACAGGTGTAGGAGGAGATGTGGGAGGCACTGCTGCTAGAAAGAAAATCAGAACTGATCAGTCATTTCTGCTTTATTATATATTCTGCCACCAGGACCTCGCTCTCCTGTTGCTTCCTGTTTCTGAATGAAGCCCTCTTATCTTCTTGGCTTCCCAAGCATAGCCTTTCCCTGTCTCTTCAAGGGATGCTTGCTGTCAAAGTACTTGAGTTCTGTGAAGCCAGTGGAAGCAGCAGAACCAGATCTCTCTTCCCCATTCCTAGAGAGAACATCTAACCTTAATATTATCACAAAAAGCCCTCACTCAGTCTCTCCCTTCTATAACTTGAAAAAAAATTCCCTCCCCCCTGTACTGGAGATTGAACCCAGGGGCACTTGTCCACTGAGCCACAGGCCTAGCCCTGTTTTGTATTTCATTTAGAGACAGGGTCTCACTGAGTTGTTTAGGACCTCACTATTGCTAAGGCTGGCTTTGAACTTGCGATTCTCCTGTCTCATCCTTCCAAAAATTTCTTAAGTTATATGATTTCTGAGAAAGAAAAAAGAAACAGTAGGCCTGGGATATAGCTCAGTGGTGGAGAGCTTGCCATCCACAGTACTGCAATGAAAGAAAATAAAATCATCTGAGTCTTTGTCCTACATGTGGCAATTTGGAGTGTGAATTATCAAATACAATGAAGTTCTGCCCCAGTGATAATTGTTAAGGCAGCCGATAAAGCATCATTTATCGTTTGAAAGCATACCACGACACAAAATAAAACCCATTTTAAGATTGACCCAAATATATGCTCTCTGAGAATCTTGGGGAACTCTGGATAAAAGTGAAATGTTCCCCAAAGTGTTTATGAATAAGGAAGTGAAACCAGGCATGAAGAACAAAAGCAGAAGAATGGATCAAATTTGAATTCCTGAATTCTTGTTTTGCTCTGAGATTATTTTAATTAAGGTCAGAGACCACCTATTGCTGTCTCCTTTCTAGAAAATAAAATGTGCTTGGGAGAAAAATGTAGTCAGGTTGGAAAGTTCCCACATATATGAGAATGCTCCAGCATGTATTTCTTGGAATTTTCTTTTTACCTTCTTCAGAGAGAAGGGAAATACTGTGGGGCCAGTATATCCCAGTGTTATTGGCAGAGATTATGTTTAGTATCTTTCAACTTATGGCCTTAAAACTCTTTCTAGACAGAAAATAGCTGGGTTCTGGTCTGTGAAGGCTTTGAGCTGCCTGAGGATGATGCAGAAGAAAAAGGACACAGAGGCACATGTGGATCAGCAATCTGGGGCTTACTAGGTGTGCAGTGCCAGCATCTGACCCTATTTTTAGGAATTTCAGCTTTCTAACTATTGTTCTGTTTGACAGACATCTCTGTGTATTCCTTTGATGTGAATTAAGTTTAAAATGAAAAAAAAAGTTTATTCTTCATGTATTACATGAAAGGCTATGCTACTATGGTCCCATGCTTCACTGTTCCAAAGGTGGCCAGTACCTTATCTTTCAAAGCCACAAGCAGCTCACCAGGCCTTGAGAGGCATTAAGGGCAGTGAAAATGATAAGTGTGTTCACCCACCCAGGACACTAGAAAAGATTCCTTATCCAGAATTCTACTTTAGTTGGCCCAAAACAAGCTTGCTGAGGTAAAGGCTCTCTCACTGAGGATGCTAGCCCTGGAAGGCTTCTCCTTGGATGAGCTGTAAGTTCAACCTTCTGAACCGGGCTCACATCCCAGGGATAGGTCAAAAAGCTGATGATTGTGCCTGACACCTTGCTCCCAGTCCCTGCTCTGTGGATGTAATCTTGCAGGGTGAGGGGAAAATCATAATTAACAACCAGTTCCACATGGGTGCTGTCTAGGCCTCAGGAGGCTGTTTGTGCAAAGCAGTATGTCTTGGGAGCACTTTTAGAAGCATTATAAGATACTTGTTCTCACTGAGGCTGGCATTTGCCCCTGAAGGCTTAGGTGTTTGATTTTGTGGTCATCCAGAATATATTCCCACCCGATTTCCAGTGAAGGAGGCCAGAGACCCCCACACTGAAGACCCTTGCCATAATTAAGCTTCTCCTCTGGTCAGAAAGATTTTTACAAAGAGTATCAGCAGGCAGGATGTCTGCAGAAGGCATTGTGGTTTGAAACTTACTCTTTCTTGTAAATGCCAGGATTGCACACACAAGGTATGAGTAGAGTCTGGAAGCTCATTATACAAAAAGATATTATCTCTGTTTTCTTGGTTTAAAAAAACAAAAAAACAAAAAACAACCTTGTGAAATCTGTGTCTCACGTTGGGGATGGAACACAGAGCACTTGTCAGCACTAACTGAGCTTTGGGGTTGAAAGGGTCTTGTAAGAAAGCTGGGCCTTGGGCTATATAACTCTTTTCCAAGATGTAGTTCACCAAGATGTTTCTGCCTCATCCAACAGCATGAAGGAGAGTTGCTCCACGGTGATCAGTTGACTCTTCAGGGCCTTCCATAGAGCCCCCGGAGCAGCAACTAGCCTATATGTGCTGAAGGTTGTTTGGACAGTTGCAGCCTGATTCTACGCATGCCATGACCTCCTCCTAGTTCTTGTACCCGCAGGCCCAAGGAGTGGCCTAGCGATTGGGCCACAGCCTGCTCCTGTTCTGCTAATTCTCAGGAAGGCACAAGGACCAGACCCCGAGGAGCAAGTATGCGGTGGGTTTCCAGAGCTGGACGATCAACAAGCCTTTGCAACAGAGGAAGTAAATAGCTCAGAGTGTTGCCACTGCCGGTTTCTGCAGCGCAAAGGAGGTGGTGGCTGTGAAGCAGTGGGGGTCTGGTGCGTGACTGCACGGTGGTGGGCCGAACGACTTCGGGATCGCGAGCAGCATCGTGCAGTGCGCGCAGCAACCCGGGCTCCAGACCCAGGTCCGCGAAGCTGCCGTCGGAGGCAGGCCCCGCAGCGCTGGCGCCTCCAGTTGTGCGCGCTCCATGCTCCCAGTCACGCGAGGCGAGCACTCTCAACGGTCCAGCGTGAGGCGCGCTGGCTGGTTTAACTAAGGCCGCTGGGCAATCCACGCACGCTCTGTCGTTGTTCCTGCCGCCGCGGTAGAGCTCGCGGAATGAGCACCACTGGGAAGGGATCGTCGAGGGCGCCTACAGCAACTGAGCAACGACCAACCACAGCAACGTCGGGCGCGCGACAGTCACGTTGCCCTTGTTGTTGGAGAGGCGCACGTCAGTGACGTCACGCATGCGCCGCTTCGTAGCGTACGGCGGCTGGCTCGGCTCAGTAAGGTGCGGAGCTGGAGACGCGTCAGGAAGTGGGGAGGATTCCCTACGTTTCAGTGACTGCTAGGTCTGTAGATCAGCACCGGGATGGCGACATCCAGATCTAGACCGCCTTTGGATGGGGAGCGCTGTGGAGGCAGGAGCATGGGCCTGCAATACCCGGTGTCAGTGGGGCCCTGGTCCTATGGACCTAGTGGGCTGGTGTCTTCTGGAGATCGGGTCCTCATTCTTTGAGGTTCTCGTTTGTCGTCCTCATTGCCCTTGTTGATGGCTTGTTTAGTGCCAGGCTCCCCTTGTAAATTCCTTGGGTGAGGGATGCGGTGACGTTTCCAGATATGCGGAAAGACTGGTAATACGTGTTTTCCCAGCGTCTGAATGAATGGTAGGCCTGGGGACTGAGACAAGGGTGTGGAATTATAAATCTAAGCTCAATTCCCGCTCCACTCTGGCTCAGAACTCGCAGTACAAGGTGGTGTCCTTAAGCTTATTTTTTTCTCTGAAGTGGGAGGTAAGTTGATAAGGCTTTCTTTTTAGTGGTGACATCTCTTCTTCACATTAAAAAAGTTTATTTTTAAAGTCAAATTTCTCTTTCTGCTTCCTTGTTACCTTTCCATATTTCCCATCCCGAATACACCACTCTCACAGCCAACTCACCTTCTATCTCAGGTATGGTAATTTCACAGATAGTTATAGAAAAGATCCAGAAGTCCTCAGCTTTGTTATGTGACTTATTTCACATAGGCCTGGTCAGTAAGAATATTTGACTGAAATTCAGGTATTCAAGTTGTAAAAGAGAGTTACACTAATCATACTTCCTGAAAAGTTCTCTCTTGATTGTAGACCCTTCCTATCCTCAGATTGCGAATCTGTAGATTCAATCAAGTGTGGATTGGAAATATGCAGGAGAAAAATGTATCTGGGACTAGTGGAATATCTCAGATGGTAGAGCTCTTGCAAGGTAGGAGTGAGGCACTGGGTTCAGTCTCCAGCAGGACACACACACACACACACACACACACACAGAAAAAAAATAAAGAAAAAAGGAAATTTGTATTGAATATTAAGAGACCTTTTGTTTTGGTGGGAAAGTCTTGAACCAAGAACCTCAAAACATGCTAGGCAAGCTCTCATAATGCCTTTATCCTCAGCCCTTTAACAGTGTCTTACTAGGTTGCCTAGGCTGGCCTTGCACTTGCAATCCTTCTATTTCACCCTCCCAAGTAGCTGGGATGATAGGTGTGTGCCTCCAGCACAGCTTCTATGCTACTTTTATGATTCTTTCTAAAAACGAAGAGCTCATTGGAAGTCTGACCTGACAATTTTCCTCCATTTCAATGTGCTCTTGCACCAAGCCAGAACAGATAACAGTTGCTGACTCAAATAACAAAAAAGGGGCTAAGGGTGTTGCCCAGTGGTTAAGTGTTATGGGTTCAACCCTGAGCACAAAAATAAATAAATAAGGGGCTAGGGTAGTGGCTCAGTGAAAGAGTGCTCGCCTAGCATATATGAGGCACTGGGTTCGATCCTAGGCATCACATAAAAACAAACTAATGCATCCACCTAAAAGTAAAGATACATAAATAAATAAATAAGGAAATAAATAAATAAAATTGCAGCCCACCAGGACTGGTAGCACACATTTGCAGTCCTTGGTACTTGGGGGGTTAAGGCAGAAGAATCTTTGAGTCAGGAGTTGGAGACCAGCCTGGGCCATATAATGAATGAGACCCTGTGTTAAAACAAAATAAAGAAACAAACTAAAAAAGTAAAAATAAGATTGCTGCATTTTAAGAAAGGCAAAGTTTGCAGTTCATCACCTGCTCTTTTCTCTTACAGATCCCTACCAGTTTTTCAATCTGCTGCTTAATGACTTTTGCCTGTGTTCCTCCAGTAGCATGAAAGCTGTGCTGAGCAGGAATTTTTGTCTGTTTTGTGTTCTAATGTATTCCAAGAGACTAGGACAGTGCTGGGCAGAGATTAAGCACTTAATGAATAGTGGTTCGATGAATGACTGAACATGCATGTTTTATAAGATCAGACAAAAGGAACGCAAATGACTGTGGGTTGGAAGGAAAAAGGAAAACCTGTCCTTGCTAAGAGAAGGGACTGTTTCCACTTGAATTTCTGACCCTTATTTTCCTGTTCTTCAGGTGAAACAGAGGAGGAATGATTGTGAATAGTGTCTCTCTGTGCTACCACAACAAACTCATCTTAGCCCCTATGGTTCGGGTTGGCACTCTCCCAATGCGGCTGCTGGCCCTGGATTATGGAGCTGACATTGTTTACTGTGAGGTAAGTGCTCCTGGTTTTCTGGGAGGGCTTTCCCACAAGTGCAGCCTCCTCATTTGGATGTGGGAGTGGTCAGGAGTGGGGGAGGCAGGATGGGAACTCCCCACACAGGTGTTTGTTGAAGGTGGGAGGGGAGCAACAGGCAGGCACTGATGAGTTCTGTGGGCCCTGCTGAGGGCCAGCATCCTGGGCAGCACAGAGGCGTTAGGGTTGCTGAGATGAGTAGATGAGCATCAAGTTGGGGAAGTGCCGTGGCCCCTGTAGGAGCTAACATATATTCAGAACATCAGTAAATGGACTCAGAGGTTAGGAAGAAGAGGAAAAGGACCAGAATCAGGCTAATGAAGCTGGATGAGGTTGGTTTTGGGTTGCCATAGGATTTTCTGGTGGTGATAGCTGGTAGGCCAGTAGATATACTTGCTGACTGCTCTGGAGAAAAAAGTAGGCTTTAGACCCAGGTTTAAAAAGATTTGTCAAGGGGCTAGAGTTGCAACTCAGCAGTAGAGTGCTTGCCTCAATTTCTATCACCTCAAATATATAAGCAAATTAAGGAAATGTCCATCAACAACTAAAAAATATTTTAAAAAATCTATCAGGAAAAATAGAATTAAAGGAGTAGCTAATGTTGGATGATGAAGGAATGTGAGCAGTGGTTCTCAATTGAGTATGTATCAGAATTAATCTGGAGAGCTTTCTTTTTTTTTAATATCTTTATTTTGTTTATTTATTTTTATGTGGTGCTGAGGATCGAACCCAGTGCCTCACATGTGTGAGGCAAGCACTCTGCCACTGAGCCACAATCCCAGTCCTGAGCCACAATCCCAGCCCTGAGTATAGGCAGTGGGATGACTGTGGCTCTAAAAGGCAATAAGAGGAATCCTTGTAGTGATGGGATCGTTCTGTTTCTTACCTGTGTCAGTGTCAGTATCCTGATTGTGATTTTGTGTTATAGTTAAGATGTTGCCATTGGGGAAACTGGTGAAGGAGTACTTAGGTCTAAGATCTCTCTCACATCCTTACAGCTGCATGTGAACCCACAGTTACTCTAAGATAAAATGTTCAATTGGAGAGGACCCCACTGTGTAGAGATTAGGGAAGGTCTGTGAGTGGAGTTGAGGAAAATACCCTATATTCTGTGTGGGGTGTTTGAGAACAAGAGTCAACATGAGAAGTAAAAATATGAGAAAATAGGCAAATTAAGAAGAGTCTATGGACTGGGGTTATGTCTCAGTGGTACAGTGTTTGCCTCACATGCGTGAGCCGCTGGGTTTGATCCTAAGCACCACATAAAAATAAATAAATAAATAAAATAAAGATATTGTGTCTATGTACAATTGAAAATATTTAAAAAGTACTGTTAGGGAAGGCAAAAGTCAGGTCTGTGAACAATGTCAGATGGTACAGAGAGATTGAATTGCAAGAAGACTGATGGTGGTATATGTGAGAATGAGGTCACTGGGGCCTGGTGAGGAGTTAAGGGCTTAAAGATGAACAGCAAACAAGGAGGCAGAAAAAGGGGGCTGGGGATGTGGCTCAAGCGGTAGTGCGCTCGCCTGGCGTGCGTGCGGCCCGGGTTCGATCCTCAGCACCACATACAAAGATGTTGTGTCCGCCAAAAACTGAAAAATAAATATTAAAAAAATTCTCTCTCTCTCTCTCTCTCTCTCTCTCTCTCTCTCTCTCTCTCCTCCCTCTCTCTTTAAAAAAAAAAAGGAGGCAGAAAAAGTACTACTGACTACAACTTCAGCTACATAAGCGTGGAACAAGTATAGGCAGGTGGCTTGAAGGAAAGGAAGTAGGGGAAGTGAGACATTTATAGATGAGTTGCATGTTTGAGGAATTAGAGGAAGGAAGGAGTTAGAAGTGAGGGGGTGCCAGGGGTGATGGCCAGTGGTGGAGTGGAGTCAGTTTTTTTTTTTTTTTTTAATTTTTCTTTTGGAGCGGAAAGGATTTTTTATTTTTTATTTTTTTGGCAGTGCTGAGGGTGGAACCCAGGACCTTGTATATGCTAGGCAGGTACTCTGGGACTGAACTATATATCCTCAGCTTAGGACACAGGATTCTTTTTTTTTTTTTTTTTTTTTTTTGTTCTTGTTGTTAAATTTGTTCTTTTTTGTTATACATTATAAGAGAATGTATTTTGGCATAATATACATACATGGAGTATAACTTATTCTAATTAGGATCCTATTCTTGTTGTTATACATGATGTGGAGTTACCCTGGTCTTATATTCAAAACAAGACTAGGAGACTAGGAAGGTTATGTCTTATTAGTTCAACTGTCCTTCCTATTCCCCTTCCTACTGCCTTCCATTTGTTTTCCTTTGTCTAATCCAGTAGAATTATATTCTTCCCCTTCTTCCTACCCTCTGTTGTTCTTGGTTAACATCCACATATTAGAACATTCAGCCTTTGGTGTTTTGGGATTAGCTTATTTCACTCAGCAGGATTTTCTCCAGTTCCATCCATTTACCAACAAATGCCATAATTTCATTATTCTTCATGATTGAGTAATATTCCATTGTGTATGTATACCACATTTTCTTTTTCTTTTCATTTGTTGAAGGTCACCTAGGTTGGTTCCATAGCTTAGCTATTGTGAATTGAGTTGCTCTAAACATTGATGTGGCTGTGTCACTGTAGTATACTGATTTTACATCCTTTGAGTATAGACCAAAGAGTGGGATAACTACATCAGTTGGTAGTTCCATTCCAAGTTTCTACTTGCTCCCCATATCCTTGCCCATATTTATTGTTACTTGTATTGTTTATAATTGCCATTCTCACTGGAGTGAGATGGAATCTCAGTGTAGTAATGTGCATTTCTTAATTTTGCTAGATATGTTGAACATTTTTTTCACATATTTTTTGACCATTCATATTTCTTCATTTCTGAAGTGCCTGTTTGTTGAAGGACACCCAGGTTGGTTCCATAGTTTAGCTATTGTGAATTGAGCTGCTCTAAACATTGATGTGGCTGCATCACTCTAGTATGCTGATTGTTTTTAAACATTATTTTAGATGTTGAGGGACATTTAATTTATTCATTTATTTATACATGGTGCTGAGAATCGAACCCAGTTCCTCACATGCTGGGCAAGCACTCTGTCACTGGGACACAACCCCAGCCTCTAGTATGCTGATTTTAAGTCCTTTGGGATAACATTAGGTAACATTAGATCATTAGTACCAATAACCACATTATTGTTTAGAGTGTCAGTAAGGTTGCTTATTCTGAAGTTACATTTCATAATTACAATATGTAAAGTTCAGGAATTTGTACATTTCTCAAGGAGGTCCATTGTCTGAAGTTACTGTTACGCTGGCAGCTCCAGGAGTGCCTGATCTTGGTGAAACATAGTTACCAAGCAAACAAGTTCCTTTATTCCCAGGAGTTATGTGCCTAAGATTACGGTGGAAGCTGATAAGACTCTAGCATGGAGGGCATTACCATAGCAACGGGGCATCCTATGCCTTTGCACAGGAACTTTCCCAGGCACCAAGCATGTCACAGCCATGAAGTCCTCAGGGACACCAATCCCAAACACAGAACCCTTCAGATTTTTTATTCTAATTTTTCATATATGACAGCAGAATGCATTACAATTCCTATTACACATATGGAGTACAATTTTTAATATCTCTGGTTGTATAGAAAGTATATTCACACAATTTGTGTCTTCATACTTGTACTCATGGTAATGATGTCCATCTCATTCACCATCTTTTTTACACCTCTTGCCCCCTTCCTTCTTCCATCCTCTTTGCCCTATCTAGAGTTCCTCTAATATTCCCATGGTCCCCCTCCCAACCCCACTATGAATAAGCCTCTTTATATCAGAGAAAACATTCGACATTGTTTTTTGGGGATTGGCTAACATCACTTTGCATTATATTCTCCAACTCCTTCCATTTACCTGCAAATGTCATGATTTTATTCTCTTTTATTGCTGAGTAATATTCCATTTTGTATGTATATACCACGTTTTCTTTATCCATTCATCTACTGAGGCATCCACGTTGGTTCTACAGTCTAGCTATTATGTGCTGCAATAAACATTGATGTGGCTGTTGATAGACCCAACCTGATTTTCTCTCAAAATTGGGAGCCATCTCGCCACAAAGCCATGAAAAGATAATTTTGGCTTTACTATAAATTACTGCAAATTCTGAACCTGCTTGGAATGCCTGCCTGTGCCTTGAACTCACCCGTGCCTGGCTCTCTGACCAGATAGCAGCCCTCTCTGAAACTTTAGTGACACCTCATAAATATTGGCCTTCCTTGGCCAGATAACGTCCCTCTCTGAGGCTCTAATGATCCTCATAGATTCTGATGTTGGGGCCAGCAAAAACTGTAAACTACCATTTGTGTTATGCTCCTCAGAGTTCTGTTATCTGTAACCCCCCTTTGTGTAACTTTCTGGGCTATAAAGCTGAACTGCAGGAAAGCTGCGGCTGCTGTCTTGTTCCTGTGGTTTTGGGTGGGAGAGGCAGCCGAAATAATAAGCTTGCTTTAATTTGATTTTAATTGGAGTCAGTGCTCTTTTCTTGCGTCCTGGTCTAACAGCTGTGTCCCTGTAGTATGCTGTTTTTAAGTCCTCTGGGTATAAACTGAGGAGTGGAATAGCTGGATCAAATGGTGGTTCCATTCCAAGTTTTCTAAGGAATCTCCATACTGTTTTCCATATTGGCTGCACCATTTTGCAGTCCTACCAGCAGTGTATGAGTGTGCCTTTTTCCCCACATCCTTACCAACACTTATTATTGTTTGTATTTTTTTTTTAAAGAGAGAGAGAGAGAATTTTAATATTTATTTTTTCAGTTTTCAGCGGACACAACATCTTTGTTTGTATGTGGTGCTGAGGATCGAACCTGGCCGCACGCATGCCAGGCGAGCGTGCTACCGCTTGAGCCACATCCCCAGCCCTGTTTGTATTCTTAATAGCTGCCATTCTGACTGGAGTAAGATGAAATCTTAGAGTAGTTTTGATTTGCATTTCTCTAATAGCTAGAGTGTTGAACATCTTTTTATATATTTGTTGACTGATTGTATATCCTCTTCTGAGAAGTGTCTGTTCAGGTCCTTGGCCCATTTATTGATTGGGTTATTTGTTATTTTGGTGTTTAGCTTTTTCAGTTCTTTATATACCCTAGAGATTAGTGCTCTGATGTGCAAGTGGTAAAAGTTTGCTCCCAAGCTCTAGGCTCTCTCTTCACCTCACTGATTTTTTCCTTTTGTTGAGAAGAAACTTTTTAGTTCCAATCCATCCCATTTATTAATTCTTTTTTTAATTTTGTTTTTAAAGACCTTTATTTCACTTTTTTTTTATGTGGTGCTGAGGTTCGAACCCAGGGTCTCGCGCCTGTGAGGCGAGCGCTCTATCGCTGAGCCACAGCCCCAGTCCCATCCCATTTATTAATTCTTGTTTATACTTCTTGCGCTATAGGAGTGCTCTTAAGGAAATAGTGTCCTAATCCGATATGATTGAGATCTAGGCCTACTTTTTCTTTTGTTAGACGCAGGGTCTCTGGTTTAATTCCTAGGTCCTTGATCCACTTTGAGTTGAGTATTATGCATGGTGAGAAATAGGGATTTAATTTCATTTTGTTGCATATGGAGTTCCAGTTTTCCCAGCACCATTTTTGAAGAGGCTGTCTTTTCTCCAATGTATGTTTTTGGAGCCTTTGTCTAATATAAGATAACTGTAAATGGGGCTGGAGTTGTGGCGCAGTGGTAGAGCGCTAGCTTAGCACATGTAAGGCCCTGGGTTCGATCCTCAGCACCACATAAAAATAAATTAAAAAAAAAATAAAGGTACAATACCTTGGGTCTAACTACAACTAAAAATAAATATTTTTTTTAATAAAAAAATAAGATAACTGTAATTATGTGGGTTAGTCTCTGTGTCCTCTATTCTGTACCATTGACCTACCAGTCTATTTTGGTGCCAGTACCATGCTGTTTTTGTTAGTGTTGCTCTGTAGTATAATTTAAGGTCTGGTATAGTGATGCCACCTGCTTCATTCTTCTTGCTAAGAATTGCTTTGGCTATTCTGGGTCTCTCATTTGTCCAGGTGAATTTCATGACTGCTTTTTCTATTTCTATGAGGAATGTCATTGGGATTTTGATTGGAATTGCATTAAATCTGTATAATGCTTTTAGTTATATGGCCATTTTGACATATTAATTCTTCCTATCCAAGAACAAGGGAGATATTTCCATCCTCTAAGGTCTGCCTCAATTTCTTTCTTTAGCGTTCTGTAGTTTTCTTTGTAGAGGTCTTTCACCTCTTTTGTTAGGTTAATTTGCAAGTATTTTTTTTTGAAGCTATTATCAATGGCATAGTTTTCCTCGTTTCCCTTTTAGAGGATTTGTCCCTGACAAATTTATGCCTATGATTTTCTTTTTAAAATAATAGCCATCCTAATGATCATATGAGGTGTATTTCATTGTTTATCTGGAAATGTCATATTAATTTTTCTATTTTTTTTAAAGAGAGAGAGAATGAATCTTTTTTTTAGATGGACACAACACAACACAATGCATTTATTTATTTATTTATTTTTATGTGGTGCTGAGAATCGAACCCGGGTTGCGCCCGTGCTAGGGGAGCGCTCTACCGTTGAGCCACAATCCCAGCCCTCTTTCTTTCTTTCTTTTTTTTTTAAGAGAGAGAGAAAGAGAGAGAATTTTTGATATTTATTTTTTTTTTTAGTTTTCGGCGGACACAACATCTTTGTTTGTATGTTGTGCTTAGGATCGAACCCGGGCCACACACTTGCCAAGCGAGCGTGCTACCGCTTGAGCCGCATCCCCAGCCCCTCCCAGCCCTCTTTCTATTTTTTTTTTTTTTATGGTAGTGGGGATTGAACCAAGGGATGCTTTACCACTGACCCCTATCCCCAATTCTTTTAATTTTTTTTTTTTTTAATCTTGAGACAGGTTTTTTTTAAGTTACTGAGGTCTTAGTAAGTATCTGAGGCTGGGATTACAGGTATGTGCCATGGTGCCCAACTCCCTCCATGCTTATGATACTAAATTTGAAGAACCCCTTATTTCTTTTCTTTCTGTGTCTGCTTGAATGTTTCCTGAGTTGGGGAACTCACTGGATAGACTTTTCATTCCTGTGTTCATCTCAAATCTTCGTCTCTATGCTTCTCTGCCCTGGTCCCAGTTTTATCATTCATTAGGCCTTTCTTCAGAGCTCTTCACTTGTCACCTTCTGCCTAGGGATCGAGGTGAGAGGTTGTTTGAGGGGAGTGGGCTTGAGCTGAGACTAATAAATGAGGAGAATATCTCAGTATCCACGTTCTAGGTAGTTATCTGCTCTCTGAGTGGCTCATCCTTCCTCAAATATCTCCAAGGTTCCTGTTAAGATAACCTGATAACCTGATTGAGGATAGCTTACTCAGGGCCCTGTTTTCCATGCTTGGGTGGAGAGGACCACATTACATATCCCCCAAATCACGATTTGTTGTTAGTACTAGTGTGACCGTCCATGTAATACCCATGTGATGTGAAATGAAGGTGGTTTTCCTGAGTCCAAGGCCTTCTCTTGTGTCCAGGATCTACATGTCCAGGACTGACCATTGTTCTCCAATTTCTCTACAGGAGCTGATTGACCTCAAGATGCTTCAGTGCAAGAGAGTTGTCAATGGTGAGTCCAGCCCTGGCCCAGAATTGTGTGTGTGCTCATTTGGCTTAGGTGACACTACCACTGGCCCTACCTGGGTTCCTGCCTGGCTGCATAATGTGTGTGGATCATGTGCTCCCTTGAGAGCAGTCATTGCTCTCCACCTAAAGCCTGATGTGAAGCAGGCTAAGAATGCCTTGGTGACATAGAAATGACCATGTTTCGTATACAGAAGGGACCCTAGGATCCTTGAAGTCACAATGGCTTCAGTGCTTGGCCTGGCCTGTGACTTGGGCAAGTCATAGGACTTCTTTCCACCACAATTTCTTATCATTCAAATGTAATTATGAGCCTTAGTTTACTTAAATTGTATAGTTAAAGTGAAGACGAAATAAGATAAGGAAACAGTAAGTAGTTTGTACACCTTAAGCCCTGTGAAAATGGAAGTGCTTGTGGTGAACTGTGGGTTTTCTTCTAGTTTATTGATGAGGCTGATTCTGCTTTAATTAGAGTTGTGGTAATCTTTGAGGTTTCTGATACATACATACGTACATATACACATGTATATATCAAATCTTGATATTTCACAAAAAGTCATGACTCAATTTCGTCAAATTCTCTTTTATTTACATTTTTGTATGTTATGAAAAAAATCAATATTATGAATCCATAAAACCTAGAAAATGAAAATCCTCCATAATCTCATACTTAAAGAGTTAATCAGGGTGGGTACAGTGGCACACCTCTGTAATCCCAGTGACTCATGAGGCTGAGGCAGGAGGCTACCCTCAGCAACTTAGCAAGACCTGTCTCAAAATTAAAAATAAAGAGGCTTAGGGATGTAGCTCATTGGAAAATTACCCCTAGTTTGAATCTCCAGTACCAAAAAGAAAGGTTATTATAGGGTTTTGCATGTAGCTCAGTGGTAGGAACTTCCCCAGCGTTCATGAGATTCTGGGGTCATTCCCATGTACCACCACAACAACAAAAGAATTAAGCATAAAGAGGAATAATGTGGGTTTTCCTACGCGTATATTATGAAAAATGTGTAATATTTAAAAATGTGACCACTTTTTATCTGTGCCCCCTTCCCTTGGGATTGTGTGGCATATACTGTTTAGCCACTTTTTTACATTTTTGCCTATCAGATACATTAAAATTGGTTTCCCTAGTGCCTTTACTGGGGTTTCAGTATTTTGCTTTTATCAGTAAACTTCATTATAAGCACACCCTAGTTTTTGTGGTTCTCTCACCTTTCTTCCTGCCAGTGTTAAGCTTTCTCTGTGAGAGATTACTTCGATTACCTCTCCCAACATGTCTTTTTAGCCTTCTAAGCTGTTCAATGCTGGGATGATAATTCCAGATTCCATTTATGGAAATGCTTTACATGCTTTAAAAGATCTTAGTTCTCAAAACAGCCTTCAAGATAGGTATATTCACCCATCTGCCACATTGTATATTTTTATTATATTAGTCATCTTTGAAAGTCAATGATGATAGAAGCTTTTGTTGAGCTTCTGGTGTGGCTCAGCAGTAGTGCATTTGTCTGGCATGTGTGAGGCACTGGGTTTGGTTCTCAGCACCACACACATAAATAAAATAAAGGTCAATCAACAACTAAGAAAAAAAAAGAAGAAGGATATATGAGATGTAGTTGATTTTTGTTAATGTTCGGTTAAATTGCTGAGAAACACTTAAAATCTATTCATGACTATTGAACCAGGTGACCCTAGGGGAAATACAGGATTAGGTTTTTGCTAGCCTCTGGTCATATTTTCATCATCTGATCATCACTTACACTTAGTTTATTTCATTTGTTTCTGTTCAAAGACATGCTGTTTATTTATTTAGGAGCTAGGGTTCAAACCCAGAGCCTTGTGCATGTTAAGCATATGTTGGAGCGGTACTGGCAGCTCCAACCAATATATCATTGATTCATTAACCTTGAACTCAAGAGCCAATAGCACTATATTGTCATAACCAAGGCTTATCGAATACAAGTGTTTTGACCTTTAGGTTCACCACAGCCTTCTTTTGCTTAAGATAATAGACAGAACTTCAGCACTATGCTTGGATCCATTTTAAACAGTGAGATCACTAACAAAAAGCACCAAAATACACAAAATGAAGGGCTAAATATACCATAAAAAGGGCTCATTTTTACAGTATAAGAGCTAAAACAAGAAGACAAGTGGCACTGTGTTTGAACTCAGCTGGAGATGTGTATGTACATCAGGTGACTCCAATTTGTTGTCACTTACTGTCTGTCCCTGAATGACTGGAAACACCACATGTATTGATTTAGGGTTATAAATTAATTTTACTAAATCGATGAATTTGAAAATATGCAACTGCAAATAATAGTGAAGACTGACTGAAATAGAGTACTCCTCCACTTAATTACTCTAAGTAATTAAGAAATGATCACTTGCAGACCCTCAAAGTGCCATCTTCCAGGACAGTTCTAGTATTGAAACACAAATTAAATGTGTGTACATTTTTTTCCAGTATTTCAAAAAATTGTAAAGTGCTTGTAATCACGCAGAAAAAGTGCATAAAACCTAAATATGCAATTTAACAAATAATTATAAAGTGAACCAACCATTACCTGTGTCGTGAGATGGACCATATCAGCACCTTAGATGCCTCCCAGTGCATACTTATTTTGTAGGAATCATCTGATCCCTTTTTTCTTTTCAAGGTTATGCTTGGCTGTGTTCACTGCCAGGGCTTAGGCTAGTCTGAACTTGCATCCCATGTATTTGTGTTTTCTTGCAGAGGTGCTCAAAACAGTGGATTTTGTAGCCCCTGATGACCGAGTCATCTTCCGCACCTGTGAAAGAGAACAGAGCAGAGTGGTCTTCCAGATGGTATGAGACCCTAATGTCAAGTGTCCTCCTGAGTATTCCTATCTCCTGTTTCATTGCTTGGGTCCTGTGCTGGCCACTATTGAGTGCCTGAGCTACTTTGCATAGCAGGGACTTCCTGAAGATTTGACCATTTTTCAAAGGGTCATTCCTGAGTACTTACAGTATTGGAGACAGATTATGGAAATCAAGCTGACACAGTCTGTTACATGCCTGCAAGTCTCAGATTTAATTTACTTAATTAAAGGTCTCTAGATTTATTTTTCTAATCTGTAACATTGAGTATTCATATCATACTGCTTATTTTTTATAGTCTGAATTTATTTCCTATCAAAGGAATTAGATTTCCTTAACAGTAAACTTTTGAATTTTTTGTTTGTATTTGTTTTTTTGATAGCAGGGATTGAGCTCAAGGGTACTCAACCCCTGAGCCACATCCCCAGCCCTTTTTATTTTTTATTTTGAGACAGGGTTTCACGAAGTTGCTTAAAGCTTTACTGAATTGCTGAGGCTGGCTTTAAACTTGCAATATTCCTGCCTCAACCTCCCCAGCCACTGTGATTATAGGTGTGTGTCTCGGTGTCTGGGTAGTTAAACTATAGCTCTCTTCTCTTGCACTAGACATTTCTTGGAGCTTTTTTAGAAATAGCTCCCAAAAGATGTTTAAGTTTTTATAAAGTTGATGACAATGAGTGGGTATGTGATCAAGTAGATATAATTATGGATTCTAAGTTGTGGTATCTGAATGTTTTCTATAAAATTTTTTTTCATGTTTTTGTATGTTGGAAAGTAACAACAGCATTAATGACATTGTTTAGGCCTTCCAAGTCCATCTTTTTTTTTTTTAAACCAGTGAGCTAATATATTGGGCTGGCTTTTTGGGAGAAAACTGGCCCAAACTGCTTGTTGGCATGACAATGTGTGTTGTGTGTGTGTGTGTGTGTGTGCCTGTGTGTGTGTGTGTTTGTAAGAGCGAAATAGAGAGTGGAAAAGAAAGAGTGTGTGTGTACGTGTGTGTGTGTGTGTGTGTGTGTGTGTGTGGTGGGGGAGATGGGTGTGTTTGTCACGCACATTTGCCTTTTTCAGGGCATTGGTTGATGAAGCCTTTTGTGTTCCTAGGGAACCTCAGATGCCGAGCGAGCACTTGCTGTGGCCAGGCTTGTGTAAGTTCCTCCCTCTTGAGCTCCCTTTGTCTTTACTGGAGTTAAGAGGTCTTACTGTCACTGGTGACTTTGGAAGTGACCCACACTTCTGCCTCCTGGCATGTTACTATTTTCAACTGAGGGTGATTTCCTTTCCTGTTTATGGCATCTGAAGGCTGTCCTGGGATTCAAATGTACCCACTGTTCCCAGACCGCAGAGACCCCCATGTGAAGGCCCAATTTTAATGTTTATTTATGGGATTCCCTTTTTGGGGGATACTTCTGATTGTGAGTCCTGAGGCTTTAACTCTCAGTGTAGGTGAGACTTATTGCTTCTGGAGTTAATAAAGGCAGCAGAGTATTCACGGTTTAAGAGTGGGTTTTAGAGTTAATGGTTTGCTACTGGCTAACTGTGTGACCTTAGGAAGTTACTTAACCTTGCTGATCATTTTGTTCCTTTCTATGTGAAAGGATACCAGTAGTAGTAACATCCTCTGGCATAGTGTAGGGCAAGTGAAATAAGGCATGTTATTTGGAGAATGTCACACATTGGGAGTGCTTAGTAAATGTTCCCTTCTGATATTGATGACAGTGATAGCAAGAAGAGACTCGGGCAGTAATTGCTTTTGATCACAGACTGTTAAAATCAGAGAATGAGGTCCAAGTTCTTTCTGCATTTGATAATTATTTGGAGTAAGCTACCTGTGTCACCCAGCAACTGAAGGCAGTCCTGTAACTTATGCCAGAGGAGTTGCTCTGGCAAAGGGCTCTTGTGCTTATGTCACATCTTTGCCTTGGCAAATAGCTTTCATTACCCCAGTGAGAAATGCTGCCTTGGAATTGAATTTAGCATGAGTGTAACTTGGTATTTGAATTATCTGACACAACTCCATTGTAACAAAGACCTCAATACCTAGCTCTTTTCAATGTGTAGATACGTTATGTCTTTCCTCTGGAACTCTGCTCAGATGAAGTCTGTCATTGAGGGTGGTGTGTTTCTTGAATCCAGACTCACAATGACAGGTTTATGAGCACAGACTCATCCATGCTTTTTACTCTAGTTTCTTCCCTCAGTTTGAATGTTGTTTTTTTTTTTAATATTTACTTTTTACTTGTAGGTGGACACACAATATCTTTATTTCATTTTCTTATATGTTGCTGAGGATCGAACCCAGTGCCTCATGTATGCTAGTTGAGCACTCTACCTCTGAGCCACAACTCCAGCCCTTTAATGTTTATTTCCTTTTTGCTTTTCATGTTTTTCCAGAGAAAATGATGTAGCTGGTATTGACGTCAACATGGGCTGTCCAAAAGAATATTCCACCAAGGTAAATTGATTTCTTTATATTTCTCAGAAGTATCCTATGGAGATTAAAGGAAGCTAACAAGACATGATGGCTAGGTACAGTACCCAGTTCTGGACTAGATCCTGAGCTGGATGAAGAAAATGCTTGAAAGTCTGTTAGTGGATCAATAAGCACAACTGGAACAGGGCCAGGCATGGTGGTCCATGCCTGTAATCCCAGTTATTTGGAAGGCTGAGGCAGGAGGATTGCAAATATGAAGCCATCCCAGGCAACTTAGGCAGACCTTGTCTCAAAATAAAACAATAAAAAGAACTGGGGATGCAGCTCATTTGTACAGCATTTGCCCAGCATGTACAAGGCCCAGGGTCAACCCCAGGTACTGTTTAAGGAAAAAAAAAAAGGCCAAAAAAAAAAAATAATAATAGGACCTGGGCTTTGTCAAGATGCTGTGTCATATCAGAAGAGATCAGACTAGAAGGCTATGTTAAGCCTGATAACAGAGTGGAAAGGCACCCTTAAACTTGTTTTTGATGAGGAAATGTGGTCCTTGAGGAAGAGTTATAGGACAGATGAGAAGAGTAGCATGTGCAGGAGCATGGAGGCCCCTAGGTGGTGAAGCCAGAACTGTGAATGGCTCATTTTCATCAGAGGACTGGGGAATAGGAGATGAAGAGGGAGCAAAGGAGCATAGGATCGCAAACTTTAGTTGGGATCAGATCAGCTGGACTTGGACTTTGGTATCTTTGCCCCCCCCCCTTTTTTTTGGAGCAGAGAAGCCATGTGTCTGGTGGATTAGAATGACAAAAGGCCAGAGGTTTGGATATGGGTATTGGCTGGCAAATTGTTGGGTGTGTGGTGGTGGGATAAAGTGGTTGTAGTTCAGGAAGGATTGACTGGTAGCTAGGAAGCAGGTTTCTTTTTCTTTAGCTGTGATCAGATGTTGAAAAAGGACAGGTTTGGAATAGATAATAAAAGCAGGTTGAGGTTGCTGAGTGTAAGGCATCAGAGCAGAAGGTCGACAGTGTAGACATAGTAGATGTTCCCCTGGCCCAGTGTTCAGAGTCAGCCACTATGCTCTGAGAAGTCACCCACCCTGACACCAATGCTTTAGGTAAGGAGGCTTCAGAATGCCTGCCTGCCTGCTTAATAAACCAGAGGGCTTTGTGGATATTACCTTCAAAAAATTAACAGAAATTTGAAATTGTCTATGAGCAGTTGAAAACTTATTGCTGTTTTTTCTCATGACTGTGTGCTACTCCGTTCTATAAGGAGCAGAATTGAAATGATTTGGAATGATCTCCTGATGTTGTGAGAAGAGCAATGAGAAGAATTTCAAATAGTGTACTACTGTATACTTAAGGAAAATGGGAAATGAGTATTTATATATGTTGCCTTTTTTATTTATAGAATATAATTGAAAAGACAAAACAATAAACCAGGGACTTTGACTACTTCTGGGGAAGGAAACTTGAGTTTTATTCAGTCTTATATAGGCAGTACATTTATACTCTGGGGTGCTACTTAAAATAATGAGCAACTGGCACTAGCCAGTCAGAACAGATACCAACCAGTATGCCGTAGCAGCACATGCCAGCTACTGTCTGCCCTGTCCTCCTGCTTTAAAAAGTATGAAAGTGTAGATTGAACTGGATACAGTGGTACATGCCTATAATTCCAGTGACTCCACAAGGTACACAGGAGGATCTCAAGTTTGAGGGCAACCTCAGCAATCAGCTCCCTGTCTCAAAGAAAATTGAGATTGTCAATTAAAAAAAGAGTCTCTTATCCCTTAAGTAGGGAAAATTGTACTTTCTTAACTTTTGAACCTCTTGCATTTTGAATGTATTATGTATTTACAAAAAAAAAAAAGGAAAAAATTAGAAAGAAAGGAAGGAAATTCCATTGTGGAAAATTGCTGTGAAAGGGGCAGTGAGCTTGAATTTTAGATCCTGTAATTCTTTAAGGAAGGGCTGCATTGTGTGTGTGTGTGTGTGTGGTGAAGGACAGATGCAGCTGGGTGAGTGTCCAGGCTTCCTTGAGGCCTCTAAAGTTTGTATCCTCCTGCCTCTAAAGTTTCTATCTGAAATGCAGAGCTAATGGCTCTTCCTCCCTGCCAATTCTCAAAATGCAGGCCCAATATGTCCAGTTTGTGGTGATTTTTTTGGGGGGGGGAGGGGGGCGGGGCGGGNATAAGTGCACACTTCCCATTCTCAGGACATTATCAACAACAATTTTCTTGTCCTTTTCTTTTGTCCGTCTACACTACTGGAAATTCATTCCAGGGTTGTTCTACCTTTTATCTATATCCCCAGCCTTTTTTATTTTTAATCTTGAGACAGTCTCACCAAGATGCTGAGGCCAGCTTTGGACTTGTGATTTTACTCGCTTGCCCTCCCAAGCTGCTGGGAGTATTGGTGTGCACCACTGTACCTGGTAGTCTGTGATGATTTAATGTACTCTTTGAATCTGTCATCCTTAAGCATGAAATTAAAACTGTAACAACTGAACTTAAACTTTCTGAGCACATCCTGTGAACATTCAATAGTTATGTAGTGTATATACTGTATTTATTGGATTTTTCTCCCCTTTATTCAGATTTTTAAAATATTTTTAGTTGTAGATGGACACAATACCTTCATTTATTTTTACATGGTGCTGAGGATCGAACCCAGTGCCTTCCACATGCAAGGCGAGCACGCTACCACTGAGCTACAGCCCCAGCCCCTCAGATTTTTAAAGATTCCCTCCTCTTTTACTTTCCCCTGAGATGCTAATTATTAAAGTAATTCATTGTATTGGCTAGAACATAGGAAATGTAGCAAATTCTAACAAGAGGGCTCTGTTTGTGGCTCAGTGGTGGAGTGCTTGCCTGGAATGTGTGGGGCACAGGGTTTGATTCTCAGAACTGCTTAAAAATAAATTAAATAAAGACCCATTGACAACTAACAAAATTAAATAAAAAATAAGAAATTTGTAAAGAGAGCAAGGTATCATGGCACATGCCAATAATCCCAGCTCCTTGGGAGGCTGAGACAGGAGGATCACAAGTTTGAGGCCAGCCTGAGCAAGTTCTGAGACCTTGTCTCCAAATAAAAAATAGAAAATGCTGGGTATATAGATAAAAGGTAGAACAACCCTGGAATGAATTTCCAGTAGTGTAGACGGACAAAAGAAAAGGACAAGAAAATTGTTGTTGATAATGTCCTGAGAATGGGAAGTGTGCACTTATAAAGAAACATGCACTTACAAAGAAGTTACTCGATACCAATGAGAAGGAGGAATACAAATGATAGCTTTTAAATACAGTCGCTGGCTCTGCCGAGCTCTGAAAACTCAAGATCAAGCTGCATTAGTTTCCCATGTCAAACTGAACCAAGGCCCTAGTTGCAACGCCATTGCAAATCATTTGCAACCACCTGCAGGGATTCTTTCAAATTTTTGTATATTTGAATAACTGTATAATTAACAACAGCAACAATAAAATTTTTTATTTCTTTAAAAAATATGAGTAAAATTTTTTTAAAAAGATGCATTAAGTGTTATAGGTAAATACAAGACCTCTCTACAGAGAGGCTCAGCCAGCCAGCTTCTTTGACATTGGTCTCTTGGTACAAATTTTGGGGCTGGGACAACCCAGGGACTTTTCTGCCTCTGTTGGAGCTCGGCGTTTCTTGGGAGCCTCTCTGGCTCTCTGGGTTGGCTTCTGGGCTGGCTTCTGGGTTGGCTTCTGGGCTGGCTTCTGGGCTGGCTTCTCTGCTGGCTTTTCTGCTTTGGCCTTTGGTGGAGTGGCCAAGGGAACATCTCCATAGAGCCGGTAGCCACCAACCAGGCAGTATGTCTCTCCATGCCAGCCCACCTGGGTTTCTCCACATCCTCTGTAGAGGACATGGTAGTATGCAGGTGTAGGAGGAGATGTGGAAGGCACTGCTGCTGGAAAGAAAACAGAACTTATGAGACACTTCTGTTACTTGTGTTTTGTGCACTCAGCTGCTAGTACCTCCCTCTCCTAATCTTTCCTGTTTCTGACTGAAGCCCTCTTCTCCGCATGGCATCCCAAACATAGCCTTTGCCTGTTAACCTCTATGGTTGCTTTGCCTGTCTCCTCAAGGGATGATTGCTATCAAAGTAATTGAGTTCTGTGGAGCCAAAGGAAGCATGAGGATAATAGTCAAACCTCAAAATTATCCCAAACAGCCCTCCCTCAGTCTCTCCCTTCTACAACTGAGAAAAATATCTTAAGGTCTGTCATTTCTGAGTTTTTAATGGAAATAATTTTCAAGGTTTGGAAAATCTGGTCTAATATAAATTGGATTAGAACCCCTCCCACCTTAGCAGCTCCCTGTGGGACCCATTGTTACAGCCTGTTTCAGCCACACTGAATTCTAGACTAATTTTTATAGATTTTTGTAATTCTTTTTTTTTTCCGTGGGGTGGGGGGTTGGCTACCAGAGATTGAACTCAGCGGCACTCAACCACAGAGCCACATCCCCAGTCCTATTTTGTATTTTTTTTAGAGGCAGGGTCTCGCTGAGTTGCTTAATGCCTCACTTTTGCTGAGGCTGGCTTTGAACTCATAATCGTCCCCTCTCAGCCTCCCGAGCCACTGGGATTACACATATGCACCACTGTGCCCAGCTGCTTTTTTTTTTTTTTTTTGAGATTATGTTTTACTATGTTTCCCCCAGACTAGACTCGAATTGAGCTCAAGCAATTCTCCTGCCTCAGCCTCCTGAATAGCTGGGATTATCGTTCCATACCACTGTGCCCAACTCTACCACTTTCTGAAGGCTATATACTGGGGCAGAGGGATTAAGAGAATGAGATCCAAATTCTCGATACCAAGTTTAGGCACAATAGCCTTTGCACATCCATTTCTTGAGACATCGTTTCCTCAGAACTTCAGTCTCTGTATGACTTCACCTCTCCCCCTGGCCCTTCTGTTCTTCCCAACTGTATGAGAACACCCTTTTTCTCAGCATTTCAGACTGGGATGTGAAGGGGATCCATGTGAGTGTATCCATGACAGTATGCTATAGGTGCCTGGGTCTGAAGGTGAGGTTCATAAGAGACTGATAGCCCTTCCTCAAATGCTTCAATTATCCCTGGATAACAAAAGCACACTGGGCTTCTTTAAGACTCTTATTAAGAAAGGATCTGAGAATGAAGCCTCCTTCCTGTTTTGGTGATGAGTGCTCTCACCATGTTGCCCAGGCTTCATTATGTTTCCGCCCAGATCCTTGAGCCCAACTCCTAGGCTCAGGTACTCTTTCCATTTAGCCACCCAAGCAGCTGGGACTATAGGTGTGTACTAGACTATAGCTGTGCTCTGAAGGAAGCATTGGGGGAGGCTAAAGGGGAAGGCTAGATTGATAAAGATTAGAACCTTTCTGAATACTTGCCCTCAGCAGTGAGCAGAAACACTGTGGGTCCTTGAGGGAGCACCAGACCATTGGTCTTACTCATGGGTAGGGAAGTTCTGAGGTGTGATGGGGAAACCCCAAAGGAAGATGTGGCAGTCAAGTGAGGTTGTATATTTACCAGGGCTCCATTACAGATGCCTGGCCTAGGCCTACCTGCTGCTCTGCTCTCCCAGGGGACAGCGGACAAGTTAGATTGAATATAAAATATTCGGTCAGACATATTCTCTGAAGCAACCAGACACTTTGGTGTCTTGTAGAGAACTGGTAAAGAAGTTCCTTAGCATTAATCTGCCATGGAAACTGAGGCTTGTGATGTCATCACTACCCAGTGAGATCACAGAAGGAATGTGTGTCTTGAGTGGCAGGCTTCAGATCCTTGCTATTTTATGGAAAATAGGGTGAAAGAAGCAAACTCTGCTTCGACCCTCCCTTCTGACCTTTCCTAGTCAACTAGTCTGTCTGTGTAGTACAAATGGGAGTTGAGAACAGCCCATGACCACAGGTGGTATGAGAACCCAAATTATTAAACTGGTCAGTCATGATTAAATACAGAGACAAGTAGGTTGCATGGCCCTGATTCTAAGTATTTAAGTGTTGGAGAGGCAGAGACTTGAGTGGATTATTTGTTGGGGGAATGCTCCTTGGAAGTGGGCCTGAATGTAAATTAAGATTTGGGCTTGCATGGTGGTGTACGCCTATAATTCCTTTCACTTGAAAAGCTGAGGCCGGAGATTTTTTTAATTCAAAGCCTGTCTCAGCAACTTAGTCCCTAAGCACCTCAGTGAGACCCTGTCTGCAAATGAAATAGAAAAGAAGGGTTGGGGCTGTTGCCCAGTGGTAGAATGTTCCTGAGTTCACTTCCCAGTACCAAAAAAAAAAAAGAACATGTTGAAAAACATTCCATTTAGGAATAAAAGTAAAGATAGGCACCTTGGGACTTCATTCTTCCCCATAGTTTAATCCTTTAATGAGTTGGAGGTGTGCTTCAATGGTAGAGATTATTTATTTATTTACTTTTTTGGTACTAGAGATTAAACTGAGGGGCACTCAACCACTGAACCACATCCCTAGCCCTATTTTGTATTTAATTTAGAGACAGGGTCTCACTAAGTTGTTTAGCACTTTGCTTTTGCTGAAGCTTGCTTTGAACTTGAGCTCCTCATGCCTCAGCCTCCCAGGGTTCTGGGATTACAGGCCCTGAGGTGCTGGGATTACAGGCGTGTGTCACAGTGCCTGGGAATTGTAGAGCCTTGAAGTGTTTGCCTAGCATGTGTGAGGCCATGGGTTTGATCTTGGGCTCCACAAAAAAAAAAAAAAAAAAAAAAAAAAAAACGAAAAACAAATTCTTTGCACCCTCTCCTTCTTAGAAGTTAGGTCTCAAGCACATGTTAAGGGCCCTATCCAAAGTCACACAGGTAGTGAAGTCTGCTCAACAGTAGGGTTTTATGTTGTTCATGTTGGGGCTCCAGATTTATAGCTAATATGGCAAACTTGTTACATTTCAAGCTGGTGGACAATGAGAAAGATGTTAAAGGTGTTCCAAGGAAAATGAGAGCCTCTAGTGAATTTATAAAGCAGGAATGACAGGCCCATTTTAATGTAAAATTTGAAACGTCTTCATGACAAAATGACATTACAAAATTACCACATTATCATTTCAGTCCCCGTTCTTCAAAAAAAGAAAATAAACCATGTGTAGTCATTCAAGAAAAAGAAAATAAACTCAACTGATTCTTTGTTCTATACGAGGCAATTTGGAACGTGAATTATTAAGTACATTGAATTCTACCCCATGATAATTATAGTTAAGGCAGCCCATGAAAACATCATTTATTGCTAGAAATCATGACATGACAGAAAATCAAAATGCATTTTATTCTTCACATTTTATGTGAAAGACTATGCTACTATGGTCCAATGCTCAATTACTCCAATACTGGCCAGTAGCTCATCTTTCAAAGCAACAAGCAGCCCCCAGGCCCTGAGAGGCATTAAGGGCACCCTAGCTGACAAGTGTGTTCAACCTCCTAGGACACCAGGAAAGATCCCTAATCCAGAATCGCATTTTAGTTAGCCAAAATCAGGCTTGCTGAAGCCAGTGCTCTCTCACTGAGGATGCTCCTCCTGGAAGCCGCCTTCTTTGTACAGCTGCTAGTTCAATCTTCTGAACCAGCCTCACAGCTCACAGATGGGTCATAAAGCTGATGACTGCACCTGGTACCTCACTCCCAACACGGCTCACCCTCCTTGCTCTGTGGAGGGGAAAATCATCATTGACAAGAGCTCTACATGAGTGCTGTCTAGTCTCTGAGAAGCTACATCTGTGTAGGGCAGTATGTCTTGGGGGCCCTTCCTGAAGCACTGGAAGATACCTGCCCTCATTGAAGCTGGCATTTGCCCCTGAAACCTTAAGTGTTTGATCTTGTGGTCATCCAGAATATTATCCCAGCCAGTTCACAATGCTGGAACTGTTATAGAACACCAGGACTGTTCCTGAGGGTCCAGTCTTGTCTGCTTTGTCATGTTGCTTGAGGATCTGCACCAACTTGTCACCTTATTTGTTCTCTTCTGCCTCATAAATGTTTGTCTGACATGAAGCTTAATGCAGTGGAGCTTGGAACTGGTGATGGTGGTGAGAGAGTCCGGGATTCCGCCTTAAATTAGCAACTGGCCCATGCCTTCAGATCTCATGTTTGGGGCCAACCTCAGCAGCTTAGGGAGTCCCTGTCTCATAAAGGATGGGGGCGGTCTGGGGTTGCAGCTCAGTGGTAGAGCCCTTGCCTAACATGTGAATTACTCAGTTTGATCCTTAGCATCTCATTAAAATAAATAAGTAAAACCATGTATTGTGTTCGTTTTTAACTTTAAAAAATTCTATTAAAAAAGTGGATGGGAGATTTGGTAAAGGACCCCCAATACACACACAAAAAAAGTATAGGTTGAAAAGTCTCTTGTTCCTTAAGGAGGGGGAATCTTTACCTTTTAATGTTTTGAATCTCTCATATGTTTAGTGTATTATCTATTCAAAAAAAGAAAAAAGTTAGAAAGGAAGGAAGGAAGGGAATTCTATTGTGAAAAATTGCTGTGGAAGGGCCAGTGAACTTGAATTTTAGATTCTGTGATTCCATAAGGATGGTCTGGATTTTGTGTATGAGGGGTGAAAGACAGATGGAGCTGGGTGAGTTCCTGGGCTTCCTTGAGACGTCTAAGTCTTGTATCTGTGGCCCTCAAATGCAGAGCTAGTGGCTCCTCCACCCTGCCAATTCTCAAAATGCAAGCCTAGCCAAGTCTGAGGTGACTCTTTTTTTTTTTTTGGTGCCAGGGATTGAACCATAGGATGTTTAATCACATTCCCAGCCCTTTTTATTTTTAATTTTGAGACAAGAGTCTCACCAAGTCGCTGAAGCCCACTTTGAGCTTGTGATCTTCCTTGTTTACTCTTCTAAGCTGCTGGCAGTATAGGTATGCATTAATGCACCTGGAAGTCTGTGGTGATTTATTTTCCCTCTGATTGAATCTGTCATCCTTGATTCTGAAATTAAACTGTAACATCCGAACTTAAATCTCTGAGCACATGCTTTGAGCATTCATTAGTATGCAATATATATACTATATTTATTGGGTTTGCTTTTCTCCCCTTCATTCAGATTTTCAAAGATTTCATTCTCTTTTACCCTCCCATGAGATATTGATTACTAAAGTAATTTATTGTAATGTCTAGAACATGGGAAATATAGAAAATTGTAACAAGAGCTAGGTATGGTGGCTTATGCCAATAATCACAGCTCTTTGGGAGGCTGAGTTCAGTGGTAGGGCAAGCCTAGATTCAATTCTCAGTACTGCAGAAGGAAAAAAGAAAATTGTTGGTAATAATCCTATTATCATGAGACAAGCATTATTGTTAGGGTTGAGTTTTAAGTGTTTCAGATATGCAGTTTCTGTTTTCTGGTATTTTTGTTTGTTTGGCATGTGTCTGGATCCTCAAGACTGGGACATTGTTGCTGGCTGAGGAGAAGGGCCTGGACAATGTTTGTGTCTCTGCATTTAGTGTTGGTACTAAAGCAAGTATTGGGTATGTGAGGAAGGAGTATTTAAATCTCATCACTTAAGGAGGATCCATTGTCTTTTAACGTCTTGGAAGATGGCAGGTTTAGTTTATTATGACACTGAGACCTGAAAAAGAATTTTTTTTTCTTTAAAAAAAATCCAGGTGTACTTAAACATCAAACCACATCTCTATTCCTTTTATATTTTTTTATTTTATTTTTTATTTTGAGACAGGGTCTCCATAAATTGCTTAGGGCCTGGCTATATGGTGAGACTGATCTTGAACTTGTGGACCTCCTGCCTCAGCCTCCCAAGCCACTGGGATTATTGGCATAAGCCAAGACATCTAGCCAGAAATTCTGTAGAGCCTACTTCTAGAGATCCATGGGTTTTGCCAAGGGCATCATTGTGGTGACTTTAGAATTCATCAGATTCCTGTCCTTGTGATTATGGGCATGAATCCTGCTGTCTTCCTACTTGTTTAGGAAAATGCCAGTTGTTAATGGACCTTGGTTACAAGGTTTGCATACCATGTTACCATGGGAGGCGGGGGGTGGGCAGGAGCCAAGGAGTATCCTCCTCCAACTTAAAGCAGACCTTTCTTCTTGTTCTCTTTAGGGAGGAATGGGAGCTGCTTTGCTGTCAGATCCTGACAAGATTGAGAAGGTAAGTTCTGCATGAGTGAAAGCAGCGTCCTCAAAACATGGCTATGAACTAGAGTTGCCTAGAATGCCTCTCTCCCCATTTCAGATTTACTGAAGTTCCCTTAGTCTATCCATTTGCAGCCTGGGAATTTTTTAGAAAGCTTCCCAGTGCCAGACGCACTGATGCACACCTGTAATCCCAGTGGCTTGGGATTACAGGTGTGCAAAGTTTTTCCAGACCTCACACAAACATCTTTATTTTGAGAAAATTTCAGCAGGTGGTCCTGAGATGCTCCCACGATGAAATCAGGGTCCTAAAACACAAAGCCTGGAACACAGAGCTCACCCACTCACCCAAACTGCTGGAAGATGGCAGGTTTAGTTTATTATGACACTGGAACAAAAGTTCACAAGTTGGCCCTAGCAATTTTAGCAAGGTCCTAAGCAACTCAGTGAGACCCTGTCTCTAAATAAAATACAAAATTGGGCTGGGGTTGTGGCTCAGTGGTCAAGTGCCTCTGAGTTCAATACCTGGTACCCTTATCCCCCACCTAAATAAAAAGCTTCCCAATGGTTTTGACATGCAGTCAGGTTTGGAAACCCTTGAGCCAGCATACAGCAGCCTTGAGTTGTATAAAAGCCTGGAACTTGGGCCCTGTCGACTAAGAGCCAGAGAGCCTGAAGACTGGGCTAGAGACTCCTCTGTGTTGTCTCTCTCCTTTCTAGGATGCTCATGAGAGCAGAGGCTAGACCACCTTTGGTGAGGGTAGGCTCTGTGTATGTGTGTGTTTGTGGGGTGGGTAGATTGTCCTCTCTAAGGGGCCTGGATGAGAGTAGCAGGGGGGTTCCCCTCCATACCACTGGAGTCTCATCAGTTCTTTGAGAGCAAGCCAGGTCAGGGTCCCATGAAGCAAGCTGAAGTTAGTCTTTCTTTATTTCCCTTCCTGTGGTGATTTTGCAGATAGGCTTAATGAGTCCCCTGGGTCAGGTTGGTATTTGCTATCTAGGGCTGCTAGGGGTTGTGGGGGTGATATTCTGCCATATCATACCATGTGTACCTTCCTTTCCTTTCCCAGCTCATCAGCTGTCAGCTTGTTGCTGATTGTAGCTCCTTTGTTTTGCTTTTCATGCACCATCCCTACTTCCTTGTCCAGGATTTGAGCCTCATGGTGCTTCCTGCAGATTAGAGTTACTTGGGACTCAGATACTACCATAAGAGCTGCCCTGGTTTGTTCTGGCTGTTGCTGTTCAACTGTGTATATTCTTTCTGTCCAGCTGTCTCTGGGATATAAGAGGACCACAGTATGTGTTAGCTGGATTCCTTCTGATTTTTCCCACATACAGCCACATATGATGTTCCTCTAACCTGCGTATAATGTATCCTTACCATTTCTTGGGTAGTTTCCTTTCAAAGCATATTCCAATGTTATTTTATTTGTCCCTGAAACCCCTTGAGGTACACAGGGCAGGCATTCATGAGCTGCTGCTGCTTCTTTATTGTTGTTGTTGTTAAAGCAATCTTACTGTGTTGCCCAGGCTGTTCTCAACTCATGGGCTTAAGAGATCTTCTGCCTCAGTCTTCCAAATAAATGGGACTGTTGGCATACACTACCATGCCCAATTCCAATCTCATTTTGATCAAAAGTAATCAACTAGTCATGAGTGGTGGCACACTCCCAGCAGCTTGGGAGGCTGAGGCAGGAGAATCACAAGTTTGAAACCAGCCGCAGCAACTTAGTGAGGTTATAAGCAACCTATTGAGACTCTGGGTCTTAAAAATAAAAAATAAAAAGGGGCTCAGGATGTGGTTTAGTGGTAAGGGCCCTTAGATTCAATCCCTAGTACCAATAAAAAACAAAAACAAAAGCAACAACCCCTCCCCAAACAAAACAAAACAAAAACATAAAAATAAAGCACACAGAGAGAAAAATGATTTTCTTCAAGATCATATTACAAATAAGAGGCAGGCAGAGCCAACTTCGGAGTCATAGTCTTGTGATTCCTGATGCAGCGTCTGTGTCCCTTCTCAATGACATCTTCCATTAAAGGTGCCTGGCTTCATTTTTAAATGTCTAACCACAGTTCAATAGGCAGCGGAGTTTGGAACTTCCAGTGAGACACCCATGTGCAAGATGGAGTTGAAATGGATAGCCATGATGTCAGAGCAGTTAAGAGAGGGGTCCTCAGCACATGGGCATTTTCTTATCGTCTGACCTGGTTTCTCCGACCAATGCTGCTGGCTCTATCCTTTCTGACGTTCCTCTTTGAATGAGGTACATTTATTCATGAAGCAGTAGAGATGCATTCCAGATGCTTAGATCATTCTGTTTCTTCTCGGGTGAGGGAATCATATAGGTTGGCTAAATGGGGTTTGCCTCATGGAGGGGAAGTTGCAGGGTTGCAGACTTCTCCTACAAAATCCAATGTGATTTTTGCATGGGGGGCTGGATTCAATTTAAGCCCAGATTGTACTAGCAGTTTGGGTGAGTGGGTGAGCTTTGTGTTCCAGGCTTGGTGTTTTAGGCCCCTGATTTCATCATGGGAGCATCTCAGGACCACCTGCTGAAATTTTCTCAAAATAAAGATGTTTGTGTGAGGTCTGGAAAAACTTTGAAAATACTTAATAATACCACTGAACTAATACCACTGAACTATACACTTAAAAAGGGCAAAGTTTTTTGGGAGGGGTGGTACTAGGTATTGTACTTGGGAATACTCTGTCACTGAGCTATATACCTAGCCCTTTTTATTTTTTATTTTGAGACAGAGTCTCATTAAGTTCCCGAGGCTGGCCTTGAACTTGTGATCCTCCTGCTCAGACTCCCAAATTGCTGGGATTACGGGTGTGTGCCAACATACTGGGCCCAAGGTGGCAGATTTTATTGTATATAAATTTTATCTCAATTGAAAAAAAAAAAAAAAGATGCTACCTGTTGAATTCTCTAACTTTGGAGTGGATAGGGATGGGGGATATCAGTCTATTGAAAAAAGCTTCCACCAGGTAATGCTGGTATACCTTCCCTGGATTTAGACCCTCAGTTTTAGACTGTAGCTCTTAGTGATATATGGTCTCACCCCCGTCCAAGCTTTCTGTGCATCTTCTGGCTGTCCAGGGTATCATTTGTGTGAGTGAAGTTTCTTGAGTCATAGCTGCCAGTGAGCAGGCCCAGAACTTGAACTCTGGTCTCACTGATACTCAAGCCTGTGGCTTCCGATCTTCCCACCTGCTCCCTCCTCAACAACCTGGGGAGATAGGGCCGCTTTTTCCCAGGAGGCCAGTTGATCTGGTGAGGCATGCCTTTGGTCGATGTTCTGCTTCTCCACTCAGATATAGGCTTGCCTCTTGTCCTTTATCCCCAGAGATCTTCACCGGGACATGTGGTGTGATGTGGACCTGGAGAGTTGTGTCCAGAAGAGTTTCATGCTAGAGCCTGGCTGGAGGACTGCCTCTAGTTGTTGTTTCCCCTCAGTGCTGCCCTTGCAAGTGGTTAGGGCTTTTAGTTACCTAATCTCCTTCCTTGTCCTTAACATGAAATGAACAGAAATTCTATTCTACTTGGTTAAAATACACTAAAAGGAAGTCCTGTAAGACAGAGCATTGGATCAGACCAGCTGGTGCTTCTTAAATTACTAAATATCAGAGGATTCCAAGTGAGTGCTTGCAAGGGAACTGTCAAGAGGTTTTGCCTTGAGCCAGAGATAGAATGAGAGTAAGAATTTTTTGTGTCATGATGGACCTGGCAGTGCCCCTTTAAGACCTGCCAGGGTGACCTTAGGACCTCAGGCCCAGTCTCCTGAGGCAGCACCTGTGGACTGTTCCTGCCTGCCTGTCAATTTTGCCTGGTCCAGCAGACCCTGTCTTGCTCATGAGCCATCCACTGGTCAGCCCAGTTTCTTGGTCTGTTATCTTCCAGAGTGGCTACCTTAGCCTGTCCCTGAGAAAAAGTCCTCCTCTGTTCGTTCTCTGCTTTCTGCTGCCCCCGCCAGTCTAGAAGACTGGCAGCAGTCACCTAGGTATCTCCTCTGCTGAACAGAGGTTCAGTTCTGGGAAAGTCCTTGAGATCACCCTGCTTCCAACTTGCCTGGGTTGAAATTTTTGATTTGGGAAGAAGATAGCAAAGTCACAGCCATGCAGTGTCATTTGCATCTCTCTCGATCTCTGATTCTTGTGTGGTCAGGTCTTGCTACCTCACTGACACTTTCCTGTATGGCTTCTTGATCTTTTTTTGAAATCCTTTTCAATTATTATGCAATAAACACTTTTTAGCTTGTTGAAAATGTTGTCCCTTTTTTTGCCTGTTTTATTCCTGTATATCTGACATCTCCAAAGAGGAGTGCAAGGGCCCAGGCCTTTAAAGGCCTTCCTGCTTCTTCACTCTGCAGGGCTCAGGACGCATTCAGGAAACATTTCCTTCCCTTCGTCCAGGGGAGAAGTTGCCAGCCTGTTCTTATCCAGGGCTGGGCCTCAAAATCATATTGAAAACAGAGTGTGTTGGTTAGAAACACACATTCCTAAGCCCTGCCCCTATAGAAATAACAGGATAGAATATAAGAATTTGTGTTTCTTAAGCTTTTCAGGTAATTCTAATGCTTGAACCTGGCAAAGGATTACTGCATTCTACACAGGAATGCATGCAGATCCATTCACTCCCTAGTTCATTCAGTGTATTTAACAAGTATATATATACCATTTTGTGCCAGGCAGGGATCACTGGTGTTGGGGCTGTAGCATAGAACAGAGGCACATTCCTTGTCTCATGGAGTATTCTATGTGTATGTGTGTAACAGATTGATATACATTGTGCATACATGAACTGTCTGTGCCCCTGAAATGCATATATCTGTAGCAGTATACAAGCAGTGTGGAAGTTTGTTCTAGAAGAGGTAGGTGCTCCTCTGTGCTCCTCTTTGCAGATCCTCAGCACCCTTGTTAAAGGGACGCGCAGACCTGTGACCTGCAAGATTCGTATTCTGCCTTCAGTAAGTATTGTATTCTATTATCTCAAGGTCTATTCTCTCCGGTGATGTTGGATTTGGGGATTGTGAATGATTCATGATGAATTAGGTTTGGTGGAGGGAGTAGAGTTGAGCCCAATTTAGGAGCCAGCAGCTATAACACTGGGGCCCCAGTAACCACTCTTGTGATCTTCCTCAGCTAGAAGATACCTTGAGCCTTGTGAAGCGGATAGAAAGGACTGGCATTGCTGCCATCACAGTTCATGGGAGGTGAGTGATTGCCTTTTTAGAGACTGGCTGAGAGATTCCTCAGCCATTTTTATAGTCCCTCACTTATGTATTTTGCCTGCCTCTGCCCAACTCTTTGACAACCTGTGAGTTCAGAGGGCACTCAGACTCCTTGAATGGGCTTGCATTTGTCTGTGTTTCTTTTATTGAGCACCTATTGGTGCTAGGCCCTGCTCTGAGCTTGAGAGACACAGAGAAAGAGAAACTCCCCATCCACATGATATTGAAGTTGTAGAGATGGAGTGATTTGCTCAAACCTGTATCATGTAGACAGAAAGTGGTGGAATTAGAACTCTCACTCTTAATGTTTTCTTTTGACTTAATCAAGCAATGGCTTCTCCCTTGAATGACCCCAGACAGATGGCTATTCATTCATTTATTCATTTATTGTGGTACTAGGGATTGAACCCAGGGGTGCTCGATCACTGAACCACTTCACTAGCCCTTTTAATTTTTTACTTTGAAACAGGATCTTATAGTTGCTTAGGGTCTTGCTGAGTTGCAGAGGCTTACCTTGAATTTGTGATCATTCTGCCTCAGCCTTCCACTTCCATTCCACAGTATGCCACCACTCCTGGCAAGATGGCTGTTCTTTTGAAGACATTGCTGCTTTGTAGCTAATGTGTTCCTTTAAGAGAGCCAAGGTGTTTCTGAAGGCTGCTCTTGGTTTCCTAGTCAAATCTGCTCCCTGTGCCCAGGATGTCCTTTCATAAGGAACCCCAGACAACAGACTTTGGCTGGTGACTTCTTGTCTCTAAGAAATGTACCTTTTGGGCTCAGGACTCTTATGGAAGTATCCAAGTTGCTGGTTGTCATTTTGACAGCCTTTTCAAAGGGCATCCAGAGGTCCATCATATACCACAAAAAGCAGAGCTACTCAGATTGAAGGCATATGGGGAGGTGAGAGCCACACATGTATTTACATGCTCTCCTTTCTTGGGCAGTAGGCTTTGGGCTAAAATTGCTTGGTGCCAAATCCTATGTCTGCAGCTTATTAGTTGTGTATCCTTTGGGGAATCACTTCTCTGAGTGCCACAGTCCTAATATGGAAATTAAAATAATTTCTTTTTTATAATTGTCATGAACTGTTTATGAGATTGTAAATAAAACCCTTGGCACATAGCCTGGCCATAGCCTGGCATTATTCTCTTAATAAAGGAAGATCTTTTTTTTTTTTTTTGGTGCTGGGATTGAACCTGGGGTGCTTTACCACTGAGCTACATCCCTAGTTCTTTTTTGTTTTTTTAATTTGTTTTGAGACAAGGTCTCACTGAATTGCTGAGACTGGCCTTGAACTTGCAATCCTTCTTGCAATCCACCAAAGAGGCTTTTACCAGAAGCAGTAGGAAGACAGATTTGGGTTAGTTTTAGGAAAGACTTTCTGACCACTAGAGCTGTTGAGGATGGGCTAAAACTAGCTGGGGATACAGGGAGACAGAGGTGGAAGCTGAGTTGGCAGGACCTTCTGAGGAATTCAGGAATGTAGCAGAGGGGACACACTCAGAAAAGACCTGTCAACCACCTCGCCTGCTTATCTCTGAGCATGGGTCAGGCGTTGCCTCAGAGTCCCTAAGACTTGCTCACTCATGCACAAGAACTGCTTTCAGTCAACTTTGGAAGGAGGGGCCTTGGGTCATGTCCTGCTTCCCCTGTGGTTTATCATGACAGCCAAGCTCTGTGGCTTGCCCTGGCTGCCCTGGGCACGGGGCCTACCCTGTGTCAGGTGCTTTTCCCCAGGATCAGCTGTGGAACTTGGCTTCAGCACAGGCAGCTGTGTGGGAGTGGTCAGTCTGAGCAGTAGCAGCTGTTCCAGTCCCTTAGAGAGGATAAGACTGGGACAGTCGGGGTAGCATTCTTATAGCACTGTCTCTCATCTCTGGCGGAGGCAAGGAGAAGTCAGGGAAAGCAGCATGACCTTGGTTGCCAAGCCATTTACATTGGCCTCCTGCAGTCATGCCTTGCCTGCTGGCCTCTGAGATTTGGACTTGCCTCCTCAGCATGGACCTTGGCTGCTCCTACTCCTCACCACAGAGTTCCTCCCTAGAGATTAGGGAGAGGCCATTCCTGCAACCTGTCCTTGATGACCACATGGCTGCCTAATCTTCCTGAGGTTCAGTAGGGAGGACAGTAGGTCTTAGCTAAGGTAAACATGGGTGAGCACTCAGCCTTCAGCGCCCCCCCCCTTTTGTCTCCAAGGAAGCGGGAGGAGCGACCTCAGCACCCTGTCAGCTGTGAAGTCATCAAAGCCATTGCTGAAACCCTCTCCATTCCTGTCATAGCCAAGTAAGCCTCTCGTCTTCCTCGTTTACTTTTTTATGCCCCAACTCATTCAGAATGGACTTGAGCAGGCATTTAAGAAAAGGAATGAGAGCATTAAAAAATGACCATAAAGGAAAAGGGGGGAAAAAAGTGGAGCAAGATGCAGAGTGGTAAATGAGGCAGAAAAGTGGCTATCAATTAAGTCAGGCCACTTGCACTCTGGTGAGCGGCTAATGTAGGGTGCAGGGCAGCTCAGGGCCCTCTGATGCCTGAGCTTGGGGAGAGTGATAAGGTGGCTGCTGAAACAGACTTATGGCAAAGTAATGTCATACCCAGGGTGACTTGTGCATGGTGCAGGGGATTATGTTCATAGGGCTTTGGCTCAGGGAAAGTAATATAGGTCACAGAAACCCAGAGAAGCACTCTGGGTAGTTATAGTACCAGGAATATGGACCAGCAGGTGTGAGGTACTGATGAGCAGCCCAGAGGCCACACCCATTTGGTACTGGGGAACTGGCCTGTGTTCAGTTCAGCCCTGCACCTAAAGGAGTCTGGGAGGTTGCATACGGGGAAGCCCTGACAAAAGGCATACCCGATAGGTGGGAGGGAAGAACTAAGGGTTGGGGTGCATCTGGGCACTGTGTCCCCCAGGTAGTAAATTTTGGGGGTGGCTTGGAGAAGCCAGGGCTATTCAAAATCCTTGAGCCTGTCATTTCTACTATCACCTGAGGGTCCTCGCCCCATTTGACTAGATCTGGACAGAGACTACCAGTAGTTTCTTGATGAAACATATGAGGACAGAACATTTTCTGAGAGGATCCTGGAGCATCAGGGCAGAGGAAGGGGAATTATGACCAAATTGGCCTTCTTCCGGACCCTCATGATCACCAGTGTATCCTCCTTTCCAGGGTTTTGACCCAGTGCTTAGAAGACATATGGGTGGCTACTCAGTTTTGGTATTTTAGTTTCATGTCTTCAGATGTGGGCTGGCATTTGCTACTGTATTGGATGAGGGAAGAGGAGGAAAGTAAAAGGTCTGGAATACCTAATAAATACCAGGCATGGTTTGGATTACTTTACATATGTTATCTTTCTTAGTGAGATTATAATCTCCATTTTGCTGAAGCTCTAATAACTGAAGTGACTTGGCCAAAACCCCACTGTTAATGAGTGGCAGATCAGGAAGTTGCCTTTTTCTGAAAATACTGGTAGGTTCCATAATGAAGACACACCTAACCTTCCTGTTGCTTTTCAGTGGAGGATCTCATGAACACATCCAGCAGCATTTGGACATAGAGGAATTTCGACAAGCCACAGCTGCCTCTTCAGTGATGGTAGCCCGAGCGGCCATGTGGAACCCATCCATCTTCCTCAAAGAGGGTCTGCGGCCCCTGGAGGAGGTCATGCAGAAGTACATAAGATATGTACGTGTCTGCACTTTTTCAAAACCCCCATTTCTGTCTGCCACAATCCTTCAGAGAGCACTTTATGGGGGCCTCCAGCGGCCAGCAGCCCCTGTTGTTCTGCTCCTCTCCTTTTTAGCTCTTGGAGTGTGGCACTGAGTCTCATCAGCTGCCATATGAAGAGAAGATGCTAGGATGTGTGCCCCATCATCATCTTCTAAAGCTTCTAGAGATATAGAGGTCATAGCAAGGACCTTCTGGATCCAGGATGCTGCTGAGACCCCACACACATGATATTGTCTTCTTTCTCCCTCACACTCCACATGTCCACGCACATGGACAAAGAGGTTTTGTGTCACCGAAGACAGTCATGGCTCTGTGTTGGAACAGGTGCAGCCAAAGCCAGGAAGAGCCATTGTAGTCGTTGCTGGAGACAGATTATCTCTATAGAGATTTCTCACCTGATTTGACTTATCTGTCCAAATTACTTCTAAAACTTTTCTATTGCAGATTTCTAGGATGCTTTGCTATGAGTTAGGGAATAATCTAACTAATGCTCTACTTAATGAATAGAATTTTCTAAAGCAGTTTCTTTCCACTGGGAGTACAATGGTAGCACTAGGGGCATTTCCCTGCAAAGGAATTTTTTTTTTTTAATTTTTAATGAGTTCACACCTGTTTTCCACAACTGTGGGACTCTGTGGGACTCTGCTACACATCTATAGGCAGAGACTGAGTGGTCCTCAAACTCTTCAGTGAATTGGACCTGGGTGGAGAATGTAGCTCTTGCTCAGAGCAGGCTTCCACCTTCTTTAATCCTAGGGCTTACCTGCATGGAGCTACTTATGTCCTCTTTAAGTTATGGCCATGCATGTGGGGTTCCCATGGCCGAGCAAGCTGGGGATGGTAGGAGGACTTGAGCCTTTGTCCAGAGCTGGGAAGCCACTGTCCTAGAGCCTCCTCTCTTCAATGCTACAGCCCTCATCCCCTTGGTTCTGGATGTACTGTTGGGCAGTTTGGTTACAACCAGTTCTCCAGTGGTCTGGGTCAGCTAGAGGCAAGGGACTTTGCCTCGTCCCAGGTCAGCTTTCCATCTCTTCTGGCCAGCTGGCAGATGTATAGCAGAGAAGACAAGTTTAGCAGTGCTGAGTCTGCTCACTGGGTGAAAGGTGATATTATTACTCCTGCTTCACTGTCCCTTGGCAGCTTTCAAGAGGGTGTGTTGTCAGAGAAAGAGAGTGGACTTAAGTGTCAGCAGGGCTGGCTTTTGGTCCAGCCAGATGTCTTCAGGTCCAAATAAGCTGAATCATGGCTCTGCTGCTGGCTGGGGCTTACCCACTTATTTCCCATTTTGTCATGAGTACATCATAGCACCTTCCTAGGCACTGATGATAAAAACTCAGGCAGAGATTCTAAAATATATAATTACAGAGAGCAAGGGCTAGGAGGAGGATCTGAAGTTTTTATCTAAAAACTTTTATCTGCTCTCCTACCCTGTCCTTGACCATGTGGGTATCGATGGTACCCTTGGGCAGTCATCTTTCCTTCCCGAGACTCACTTCCAAGGCTGTGGAGTGGAATAATAGCTGCACTTTGTATAAAGATATGAAGTGACAAATAGTATATCAAATATGCCTGGTAAATGGAGCTGTACCCTACCCTTGTAGAGGAAGTTGGAGAGAACTTAATCAAGATGTCAGAAGAGAAGGTACACCAGGCTCTAAGAAGACTCTCACCCCTGTCCTTGGTGTTCCCCTTCCCTGTAGTAGGTTTTCCATCATAGTCTGTGGTGGCCAAAGCAGGACGGGGATTCCTGCACTTCTAGACCTCAAGCAGGAAAATGTATTTCTGATTGTGGGCCTTGACTGTGACTCTCAAACTTTGTACCACCAGCTGGAGGAGTAGATGGCTTTTATGGGGTCACACTGCCTTGGCTGTAAGCATACCTCTGATGCCCCTTGGAGCCTTCTTTCTTGCCATTGAAGCCTATCTCAGGCCTTGGCACCTGCTGGTAGCAGATGGGCTCACACCAGTTTTCTTCTCAGGCGGTGCAGTATGACAACCACTACACCAATACCAAGTACTGCTTGTGCCAGATGCTGCGGGAACAGTTGGAGTCACCCCAGGGAAGGTTGCTCCATGCTGCCCAGTCTTCTCAGGAAATTTGGTAAGAAGGGCAACGAACTATCCATCTGTCTTTGCAGATGTTTCCCAGGCTTGACCTTGAGCCTTATGATGGCCACAGGGTGTCAGGCTACATAACTTCTGGACGGTGATCTGTAGGAGTGAGGTGATGGTACAGCTTTGCCTCATAGAGTGGGATACTTTCAAAGCTTTGGAATGTTCTAATCCTAGACTCATCTCAACAATAGGGTTTTGGGAAGTAGGGCACTAGTATATTAGAGGAATGCAAAAGATAGGCTTAGGAATTCCTGAGGAGGAAGGGGCTTTTCCATTAACAAGCCTGTAACATGCCAGGCTATAGTCAGGAGAGGTAGGGCTATTGAATAGAGCCTCTGGCCTCTGTTCCCACACCCATTACATTGCAGTTTGAGAGGCCACTGTTTGGTCCTCCAGATCTGGTGTAGCTACAACTCAGGTGGTTGACACTGGAGGTACTTCATAGCTTAGTCTAGTCTTGGCTTCTATGGCTCCGTGTCTACCTATCTGCTTTCATACCTCCATACCTGTGCTCCTGCTGGGTCCTCTGCCTAGAAAGCCTCTCCCCTTGTCTGTATCCTCCAAGAAGCCCTTCTGAACCAATCTCATCCTTAGGGATCCATCCGCTTGCAGAGCCTCCAGCCCTCAAGATACATCCCAGAGGGAAAATATTTGCCAGAATTATTCTCAATGCCCCTGGCTTGTGGCATTGATTCTTTCTCTACTCCAATAGCTTAGGTAGCTGGACCTTGGTTCTTGGAAGCTCCAAACTGAGTATAATTCAGCAGCTCTGGTGGTACCTACCTCAGTTCCAGTTAGGCCCATGGCAGCTCTTTGAGGCCAGATGGAAAGTTGGGAACCACGCAGTGGTCAGGCCTCCATCTCTTCCTGCCATGGGCTGACATAAAGAAGCTGCATAAATCCCAGGTGCTTAATCAGTGTAGGGAAACTCTATCACAGCTGCTGGGAATACCCACTTGTCTGGTCATCATGGGGGAGAGACTATAAGTAGTGGGGGTGACCTTAGGACCTTTTCCACCCAGCCCAGCTTCCCTGCTCAGGGACATTCATTCTAGCTTCCTGTCTAGGTTAATAATGGGCTGGGCAAGAGGCTTTTGTTCTGGCCAGGCCCTCATGGCATTTGGTGCAATTGATTCTCAGTCGTGGGGCCCTGGGTTCCTAAAGTACCCTGAATGCTGCTCTACTAAGGTGCCTGCTCTGTTCTACTTCCTCTTATAGTGATGCCTTTGGCCTTGGTGCCTTCTATGAGGAGACTACTCAGAAGATGGATGCCCGGAGGGCTGAGCTCTTGGCCAAGACTGCAGAGAAGGTGGGGGAACCAGTTGAAGATACCTCTGGTGTCATTAAAATGGCTGTCAAGTTTGATAGGTAGGTTTCCAGCTTAGCCTTAGCATGGGCCAGGGCCAGTACCTTCAGAGTATGACTAGGCCAACATGCTGGTTGCTGTATGTGCTGGGCACATGCCTGTAATCTCAGCTACTAGGGAGGCTGAGGTAGGAGGATCATAAGTTTGAGACCAGCCTGGGCAACTTCTGAGATCCTATCTCAAAAAATAAAAAGGGCTGGGGATGTAGTTTAGTGGTAGAGTGCCCTGGGTTCAATCTTTAGTATCCCCAAATGCTTAGGTACTACAAATCTCCTTGGATACTTGTTTGGTTTGGATACTTGTTCCCAGAGAAGGCATTTTCAGCTAAGACAGTCCCTGAAAGCCCAGGCAGGACTGTTTGAGGATGTGTGTGTTGTCTCAAGAGCAACCAAACTCTACTTTCTCCCAGACCAATCCCTCTCACCCCTTGTGGCAGGGGAACTTGTTTTCTATTCCTAAAAGTCTATGCTTCTTTCCCCCTGGCCTTGAGGAGCTAGCTGTCTACATGGAATTCCCCAATAGCTATAGGAGCTTCACCTTCATTTGACTCTGGATCCCTGCCCACATCCACTGCCCTCACCAGCTCTGTGGTTCCCTCTTTAGGCAGAAGTAGCTTCATGCTTATTTTTACTTTAGATTGTGACTCAGCTCTCCCATCTCCTTCCCCCTCACCCCTGTACTGGCGATTGAACCTGGGGTGCTTTACCACTAAACTATATCCCTATTCCTTTTTATTTTTTTATATCGAGTCAAGGGTCTCACTAAGTTATACAGGCTGATCTAAAACTTGAGGATCCTCCTGACTCAGCTTCCCAAGCCACTGGGATTACAGACACGTGTCACCACTCCAGGCTTGTGACTCAGCTTTGAATGGTGCCCTCATCCTTATCATCTGCCATCTGATCTGAGCCTTTCTTCAGTCCCCAGACCCAGACCAGAATCCAGTCTTCTCTGGCAAGACTGTGTGGTGGGGGTGAGAGGACGACTGTTGAGCAGTCACACGCCAGAGGGAGCTCCCAGTGGGAAGTTGAAACATGTCCCTCCTACATTGTCACTCTGTCTCAGACAGACTCTGACATCAGAGTTCATTGTGTCCATGGCAGCAACAGATTATTTTGACACTTGGCAGATGGAGTCAGAGTGGGCACTGAGTTAGAATCCTGAGCTAAGTTCCTCACCTTTGTCTACTCTCAGAAATCTTGTGTGGTGAAGCAAATTGGACCTTCCTTCTTGGTTATTAAAGACTATTTTTAAAATAATTTTTAAAAATATTTTTTAGTTACATGGACACTATATCTTTATTTTGTTTATTTATTTTTATGTGGTGCTGAGGATCGAACCCCGGGTCTTACATGTGCGAGGCGAGCACTCTACCGCTGAGCCACAACCCCAGCCCTTAAAGACTGTTTTTCAAGATCGAGTTTTAGGATTCTCCCCACCTTCAGTTTCCCTAGAATGCTGAAGCCCATCTTCGCTTTAGGTAGAAGCTAGTTACCAACCACTGGCAGGAAAGGAAGGGGAGCCCAGAGGAGTAGGCATAAGATCCTTAAGGCAGCAGCCTGGGGTCTCAGTTCCTATAGCCCCTATCAGCTGAGTGGTACCATTGGTAAGAGGGGGAGTGGAGATGGTGAGTGGTTCCTGAATGCTTCTTCTCCTTTCCATAGGAGAGCTTATCCACCCCAGATCACCCCCAAGATGTGCCTGCTGGAATGGTGCCGGAGAGAGAAGTTGGCACAGCCTGTTTATGAGACGGTGAGTTCCTAGCTGTGACTGCCCTGCAACCAGCCATGGTGCTCCCTCCAGTGGTGCCATCGCCTAGTACACCCACAGTTCATACCCTGAATTCTAGACTATTTGGCTAGTGTCTAGCTTTGCCCTCTAGGCATGCAGAAGTTGCTTGTGGCTGGGTCAGTTGCTGATAGCCCTTCCCCTCTGACCTTGGACTATTGTCCAACCTGGCAGGTATATCTTTGGATTGGACCTTAGCCAGTGGGGCACAGAACTGGGGCCTAGACATGGGGCCTGTGGTGTGGAAACCTTGAGATTAAAACTTTGCTTCACTTCTTTTGGTCATTCCTTGTTTAGGCTGCTCTGCCTCTTCCAGACAGGCTTGTACCTTCTGTGCCTTGTGTCCCCTTCTGCCAGAGTGACTTTTGCAACATAAATCTAACCTCTGTCTCTCTTGCTCAAGTTATCAGCTCCCCAGTGCCTGTAGGATCTAACCCAAGACCCTCAGCATGGAGCATGTGACCTCCCATATGCCTTGCTGCTTCAGGTCTCATCCACTCATCCATATCACCTGGTCTTCCAGATGTATCTTCTCTGTCCCCACCCACGTCCTCTTTCACCCCTTTGCCATCTGGTAAACTCAGTAGGAGGAGGTCCCATATTCGCAGGCAAAAGGACTTGACAGCCCTTTGTTTGGGTTTATGACAGAAATTTGGTCACACATGGTGTCGTTGTTAATTTGTATAGGTGGCTTTTTTTCCTTAGAAGACGCACCTCCTTTTACATGGGAGGAGCATATGAATAGACAGCCTTCAGTTGCATTAGGTTAGAAGTACTTCCCTTTGATGCGATGGGGCAGGTGGGCCTTGAGGGCAATCAGCCCTTTTTCCTTTGTCCTCTGTACCAGGTTCAACGACCGCTAGATCGCATGTTTTGCTCCGTTGTCACTGTTGCAGAGCAAAAGTACCAGTCCACCTTGTGGTGAGTTTTCTTATCAGAGGGCGTGAGGCTTGGGGTGGGAGGTCCTGAATCCAGCATTGGTCTGGGAGGGTTGGGTGGATGGTGTGCCTGAGCACTGATGGCCCTGTATGATGACACTTTATTCAGTTTTATCAGAATCTCTGCTAAGGGTGTATAAGAGTAAGAATTCCTGGCCTTTCATCCTGCAACCTGCCCACCTGTCTTATTTCCCTATTACTCATCTGCCCAGGGACAAGTCCAAGAAATTGGCGGAACAGACTGCAGCCATCGTCTGTCTGCGGAGCCAGGGCCTCCCTGAGGGTCGGCTTGGTGAGGAGAGCCTTTCATTGTACAAACGCAAGTGGGAGGCTCTTGACCAAGACTCTGGAGGCCCCAGAACTCAGGAGCCAGCCCTGCCTAAGGAGCTATGCAAGAAGCCCTTTGTGACATTGGGAAGTGGTGAAAAGAGAACCCTGGAAGGCTGGTGACTACTGTCCCTGCCATGGTAACCCTCTCCATGGGTGTGGCACTGAGGTGGCCTTGATATTGGAGCATGAACCAAATGCCACTTGTTCAGTTTGCTGGCCCTGCCTGGCAAGAGTGTAGGAGGTCCAGGACTAGGTCATCAGTCTAGAACACAGGCCAAGGAGTGCCCAGGTGTGAATCGCATTTCTTCTGACTGGCAGGGCCAAGTTCCTAGTGATTTGAGTATTGTCTTTGAAAACAGGAGCTTTTCAGGTGGTTTATCCCTAATTTGACATTGGTACAGTGCAATAAAGACACCTTCCCACTGTTACCCATGGCTGACTGCTTCAGCCCTGGGCATCTTCACACATAGACTTGTGTCCTAGCATGATTATTCTACTCCCACCCTTTGTGAAGAAATGTAGCTTCCAAAGCATGTCCCCTGCACATCCTTATGGGTATGATGGAGCTGGGGGATGGGCTATCAACTTTCAGGCCCACCAGACTTGGGTTGACCTAAGAAGGTCCAAGAGACCCATTCTAACATAGGAAACATGAGGTGTTAGGCATTAATTGACTTTCCTTAGAAAGAAAAAGTAAATTCTTACAAAAAAAAAAAAAAAAGGTAAATTCAGTAGAATTTGGGAAAGGACTAGGGTGTCTGCTGCCCCATTAAGTGACCAGCCCAGTGGGGTGGGGAGTGTTGATCTGATTCTTCAGTCTTTAAGCCTGAAAGGTGATTGGAGCTCAGACCTGCTTTGTATAGTGGGTACTGGAAGCTGTGGGTGACAGCAGTTTGGCTATTGCATTCACAGGTCACACCCACTCTTCCCCCTCCCCAACCAACTTGGGGCGGAAGGAAGTGGCAGATTCACTTTAATTTCCTCTTGGCAGTGAGAAGCAAACAATCAGCCACTACCTCATCTCTTGGGGCCTCCCCCACTTACTGGGAGGGGCATTCTGACCAAAGGTCTCTGCCCAGCTCCGCCCCCATTTCCTCTGCTGTAAACATGCTGTGTGTCCTCCGCTTTTCTAGGCACTATGAGGGGAGGATTCCCCTCTGGGCCAAGGCTATCTTCCCTACATCTCCCTTGGATCAACCTAATGGCTCTGTGGCAACCTGACCTAGGGTCTGGCCCCCTTTCTAGCCAGTAGCCCTTGTTTCCATGGGTCTCTGAGTCAAGGGTTTGGTGGGTGAGGCTTTGTCCTAGTCCCAGTGCTGCCCTTCCCTGTCACCCACACTTGCTTTTTTTGTGTTGAGATAAGAATACTCAATCCCAGCTACCTCCCAGAGCCTTGGAGCTGCGCAGACAGAATAGCCCCAGTGGAGCCCCCTCTGTCACTGGGGAGGCACTAAATCCCACCCCTCCGATGGGAATGGCCATTGATCTTTTCTCCTGTCAGTGTGGTTTTCCTGGGGATGTCTCCTTCCCCGTCAGGGTTAGGTTCATTGCTGGGCCATGGGGAAAGACAGGCAGGGATAGAGTTCCATTAAGATAGAGGCTGGAGTTTGGAGCCTCTGAGGGCATAGGGGAGAGGCTCATTCACTAGAGTCAGGTAGGGAGGGGCTGGTTACTTTATGTCTGTTGACTGAGGATGTTTGGCATAGGTCCTAGTTGAGGGACTGGGGTGCTGGGGCTCGGTGGTAGCGCACTTGCCTGACACGTGTGAGGCACTGGGTTCGATTCTTGGCACCACATATAAAAATAAATAAAATAAAGGTCTATCAACAACTAAAAAAATTAAAAAAAAAAAAAACAGGTCCTGGTTGAATGTGAGGTCCTCATTGCACCTCAGTGGTAACCTGCCCAAAGCCTGGGACTGAGAGCCTTAGATAGGCCTAAAGACTTTACCCACCATTAGTGACCATGCCTACCTTAAATTAGGCCACTTAAAACCCCCAGACCCCTTTCTGGGCTAGTAGCTCAACACTTATTCATCCATTTACCCACTTTTGAGGCCTTTCCCTTAACTCATCATATTTTAGGGACAAAAGGTTGTTTTTTTTTTTCTCTAATATTTATCAGTTATTGATGGACCTTTATTCATTTATTTGTTTATATGTGGTGGTGAGAATCTAACCCAGTGCCCCACACATACTAGGCAAGTGCTCTACCACTGAGCCACAACCCCAGCCGACTAAAGGTTTTGATATGAGCACAAGAGGGAGAGGTGAATAAGATTGGAGAAGGTGGCAGGATTTCCAATGGTATCTAAAGAAGACTGGATTTGTGCAAAGGTGAAGGGGAAATCTCTTAGATCTATAGTTCCTTATCTTAGGGCCTCCCTGGATATCTTGAGACTGCCCTCTGGACTGAGACCAAACCCCTCTACCTAGTGAGGACAAAGTGCTGACCTATCTTAGCACCCGGTGCTGACTCCAGCAGCTAACTTTCTGAGGTGTAGTTGGCTGGTCTTATCCTTTCCACCCTGATTTGGGAGCTGCACAAGGGCAGTCCTTATGTCCTTTATGGCCAGTGTTGGCCTGGGGGTTGGGGAGCAAGCACAGAAGACTAAACTAAGAGCTTCAGATGAGAGATTCATGGCATGGAGAGGAGGAACTTGTTTAAATTGAGTTTCCGCCAAGCCTCCTGTTTCCCCCTGGAGTGAAACAAGGGGCTGGGTTGGACTAAACTATACCATCCTATGGCTTTGAGGACACAGAACCTTCAACAGTGGGACCTCAGGACCAGGCCTGTGGCAGCTGGTAAAAGAAATGTCTATCTGATATTCAAGCCTGGCTGGCATTCACACATGAGGGAGAAGGGTGTTCCTGCATTCTACTTCCCTGGCTCCTGGGCTTTCATTTCATAGTGCTCTTAGGTAAGGAGTGGATCAGATGACTTGCAGGGCCTTTGGAACTTGTCTTATAAAGAGGTAATGAGGGGAAATCTTGGCCCTTGCTGCGAAAGGGGGTAGAAACAGTATGCATTTTTGGGTGTGTGTTTATAGGTCCCTTCATAACCTGCAGCATCCTGGCCATTGTTACTTTTTTTTTTTTTTTTTTTTAAACAAAACCAATTGCTCCCTGCAGTTGGTGGCCACTCCTGCCCCAGACCTCATCACTCCTTGTTAAATTCTCAGTTTATTACAGACCAGAAGTCTGCCCCACAACATGACCCATTCTAAGTGTTCTCCAGATGCTCAATCCTTGCATTGCTGAGCATTTAATAAATGGGAGAATTTTTAAAGCCATCTACATTTTGTCTGTGGTCCAATTGGGGTGTAGGGATGAAGGAGCTGGCAGGCCCTGGATCTCTCTCTTGCCTGCCCTTTGGTCTGATTGGCTGAGCTCCTGGTTCAGGTGAAATCGTGTCTGGAGGGAAAGAAGACCTGGGATAAGGGTCTATTTTCTAAATGCAGATGACAACCTGGGAGGTATGTGTATAATGGTGGGGAAGGGGATTCATCCTGAAGTTGCTGTAAGTTTTGTGCGGTGGGGAGGTGAGCTAAGCTTTTGGCACCTTACACTATATCAGGATCATATTGCATGTGGTATTAATAGGTGGGCCATTAACTTGAGGCAGAGGGCTACAGAGCTGGAATGGCATTTGGGCTCCAGGTTGGAGATTCTCTGAAGGCAGGACTGCTTGTTGGGAAGAACTTTCTACCTAAAGCCATTTTTCCCCCTAGTTGGTCAGTTTGTCATCTCCTGCCTTTAACCCCACCCAACTCCCCATTCCAGTATTCCATCCAGAATTCTGATTATGTAATACCCTTGCTCTAAACCTTTCCATAGCTCTCTACTGTCCTCAGGATATAAATCCAGGCATCTTGCAGTGGCCTATAGATCTCTGCCCACACATCCAGCTTCCCCTTTGTCTACTGCTTATTGCAGGTACTTTCTGGTCTCCAAGTCTTTGGAAGTCTGTTCTTTGCCTGGAACAACCTTTCTTACCTCTTGCTTGTATCTCCTGTTCTTACCTACCCCATGAAGGTCCTGCAGCCAGGGAATTTTGAACCTTTTCAGAACTGCTGGCACAGCTCTAATCTCTTTGCACAGTAATTAGAGATTTGCTGTTACCCTTCCCCTGACCCCTGAAGGGAGACTTAATTTATCTCTGCATCCCCAGATCCAGAGTAGGTAAAGGCATACAGCACTGGGCAGGAATGAACTGGTCCAAGATGAATGTCTCACATGCTCAGGACATTCCTAGTTCTCCTGACCTAGTTAGGTTCCCCCTAGGGCTCCCTGATAGCTCAGGAGTCACTGAGATCTCTACAAAGAGCTCCACCTTGCCTCCTCTCCCAGGGGTTTTTGTGGGTGGTGTGGGTATGCTGTAGGCCCTGTGAGGTGGCACTTTTCAGGCCTCCCATCTACACTCAAGCCTCTTGAGGCAGCACCATGGGTTCCTCCAGTAACGCTCTTCAGGAGATACTATGCCCTGTGGGCCTTTTGCCAGGGGCAAGGAGCCTGGGGAGACCATCATTAGTGCCTCTCCTGACTCCCTGTCTACTCATGAGCCTCAGTGGATCCCCAAGTAAACAAGCCCAGGCTCAGAGTCCCCAGACCCAGGAGGCAATGTCTTGGGCTGTCCTAGGAGAAGGCAGGCCTCTGGGGATGGACGGGACAAGATCCCTCCTGCATTCATGGCTGTGTATGGGGATGTAGAGGTCAAAGCTGTGAGTGGCCCGAGCTCACAAGGAGTTCCCTGCTCTGCCTGCTCAACTTTGATAGGGAGATAAACCCTGCCCCTCTGTCTTTTGGATGAATTCTAGAATGCACACACTGCTTCCAAGCAAGGCAGGCTAGTGGGGCAGACAAAGGTGCAACCATCAAGACGCGGGCCCCACTCCACCGTAGAGGGTCTGTTGCTACCCATTTCCTTGGGCTCCATCCACTCCTTACCTGGAGCCTCCGTTCAGTCCCTGCTCTTTCGAAATTCCACCGTTGAAGTTGGGATGGAGGGATGGGATTGAACCCAGGGGGCGCCTAACCATTGAGCTATGTCTCCAGTCCTTTTTATTTTCTATTTTGAGACAAGGTCCCGCTTAAGTTGCTGAGGCTGGCTTTTAACTTGCGATACTCCTGCCTCAGCCTCTGCCACCTGAGTCGCTGGGATAATAGGCGTGCGCCACCGCGCTCAGCGGCTTTTATTTTTGCTCACGCTGACCTCAAGATCACACAGCCTCAGCTTTCCGAGGTGTGGGGATTAAAGGCGTGTGCCGCCCAGGCGGGCCACCATGCATTCTTTAAATCCTGTCATCAGTAGTAACTCTAAACGGCCGCCCATCATCAAACCTATAACCCTATTGGTGCTCCTTCCTCGACGTGAACTCTGCCTAATGAGGAAAGGCATCTTCTCCAATTGACCTGTGGTGGTTTCCCTAATCCAACTGAAGAGGACTATGGGCTCTAACACGGGCTTGGTTTAGGACTTCCAGAGGGAACAGAGGCGTAACTACAACTCCCGGGAGGCAACAAGGCCTTCGAGTCCATATTCACGTGACTTCCTTCTCGCAGATAGGGAAGTCACACGTTAGGTTGGCGAGGGGCGGGGCCCGCAGTGCTGCCGGCCTATGAGTGGCCGGGTCGGATGGGCGCGCGGCAGG
>NW_026000222.1:16504292-16520547 GCF_001458135.2 Marmota marmota marmota | reverse complement strand
CTACAAACTGTGGCACCCACGACGAGCTCGACTTCAAACTCGTCTTTGGCGAGGACGGGGCGCCGGCGCCGCCGCCCCCGGGCTCGCGGCCTGCAGGTGGGTGCCGGGCCAGGCGGGACTGAGGAACGTGCGAGCTCGCTTTTGCCTGGTTCTCCGATTGTTCGGGCACTGTTAACCTGGTGTGAGTGAGCGTACTGGGTAAAGACAAATTTAAAGAGCTGAGGAGGTGTGTGAGTTGCTGTACCATGGAAGTGGCTGCTCGCTTGCCTGTGAAGCAAACTAGGGAGGAACTTGACTCCCGGACGCCAGTGGCGGGTGCATACCCGGGGTTTGGAGGCCGAGGGTCGGGGCCGCAGCCCAAGTGGCGTCTGGTTGTCGCTCCCTTGCCAGCGTGGTGCAGAGAAAATGTTATCCCAGTGTTATGTGAGGCTCACTTGGTATTTCATCTGTGCTAGGTTGTTTTAAAAATTCTTTTTTTTTTTTTTAAAGAGGCGTATTTGAGGGGTAGGATTCTTTTAAAATTCGTGTACTGTTTTTAAAAATCTACGTTGCTAGGGGAGTAATGCTTTCGGGATAACTTTCAGTTGTGCAAGTTTATGGCCTATACCTAATTCGGAGTGTAATTATAACGGAATTTATCTGAAAACTGTTTTCTTGCTACAGGAAAGTGTAAGTTTTGTTTTATTTTGTTTTAAAGTAGGATATCTTTTTCATAATTATCCTAGAAAGTTCTGAAAGTCTTGTTTTAAGAGAAAGCTCTCTCCTTAGAACATTTTAAAAGATATCGTAAATTGGGAAAGCTGGACACTGTAATTCTTGCAGGTCAGACCAATCAGGAAATAGAAACAGGACGACTGGGAACTTGGGATTCTCCTATGACCTGGTTTGGAATACTGTGGTTCATTAAGTTCAGTTACATATGCAGGAGAACTCAAAAAAGTGGATGGGTAGGGTAATCCCTATTTATTCTTTCTGGGTATTTAGGTGAATTACTTCATGTAAATATTGATGTTTAACAGATGGTTCTCTAGAGTTGAATTGGAAATTTACCTGAATGTGAGGCATAAGAATTCTCTGGGCGCTTCAATACTTGTTTTATCAGATCTTTTTATTCTTTATGTTTAGGTGTCTTTTTCAAATAAATAAATAATTTGCAATAGTTATTTATTGGCTGCATTTCTTTTCCATTTTCTTTCTTTCTTTTTGTACCGGGGATTGAACTCAGGGCCACTCCACCACTGATATCCCCAGCCCTATTTTGTATTTTATTTAGAGAGGGTCTCACTGAGTTGCTTAGTGCCTTGCTTTTGCTGAGGTTGGCTTTGAACTCATCAGCCTCAGCCTCTGGGTACAGGCAGGCATGGTGCTGGCTCTTTTCAGTTCCACCAACATTTGAGCATCTATTATGTTAAATGTGGTGTTACTTTGATGCAAAAAGGACTGGCTCCTCAGGAGTTGGGGCAATAGTTGGAGGAAACACATAGTCCAAATAACTAGGCAGATTGACTCATGATGTATTTTGTAACAGAGGAAGAAACAGGAAAAGTGGAATTTGTGGAGAGGGTGGCATTAAATTGTACTCAGATTATTGGGACTAAACAAAATAAAAACAAAGTGTTTGAGTACGTTATAAAGAAGATAAACAATTGATACCAACTTTCCTAGGCACAGATTTTGCTAGGGTCAATTATACACTAAATATATAATTAATAAAGGTGTTAACCAAACATGAATTTTAAAAGGGTGTTGTCATCTAAGTAGGAATTGTATGTACATCAGAAGAAAAAAAAACACCTTTTTTCTTTGTGGTACTGGGGATTGAGCCCAGGGTGCCCTGCCAACTTGAGTTACATTTTTTATTTTTTGGGGGTAGCCTTTTTTTTTTTTCCTTTAAGGGTAGTGGGAATTTAACTGGGCTTTATCTTAAACCCTTTTTACATTTTATTTGAGACAAGTTCTTTGCTAAGTTGCTGAGGCTGGTCTTGAGCTTGCAATTCTCCTGCTCAAGTCTTCCCAAGTTTCTGGGATTACAGATGTGCACCACCATGCCTGGCTTTTTATTTTTTACTTATTTTTTTGGTACCAGGGTGAACCCAGGGACACTTAACCACTGAGCCACATCCCCAGCCCTTGTTTATTTTGAGGCACAGTCTCCCTAAATTGCTGAGACTGGCCTTAATTGTATGATCCTCCTACCTGAGCCTTCTGAGTAGCTGGTATTACAGGTGAATGCCAGTTGCCCCCTGCAAATAAACGTTTGATATTAAAATGGGTCTTGATTTATAATTGATGTTACTAAAGGTAAAATGAGTAGTTTTATTTATGACAAAAAAAGTTCGCTTTTCTAACTGGTAAAGTTTTTAAAAATTAAGGTGAAGTACATGTGAATAAGTAAACTATTTTCAAATCAACAATTTACTGTCATTTAGTACACTCATAGTATTGTGCCTTACCACTTCTAATTGCAGATCATCTTCATTACCCCAAAAGAAAACTTGTACCCATTAAACCTCATTCTTCTTCCCCTCCCAGCCTTTGGCTACCAACAATCTGATAAGTGTAATTATGAGTACAGTATGTTTCCAGGGATTGATTCATTCTGTGTATTTCATATAAATGAAATAATATGATATATAACCTTTTGTCTCTGATTTCTTTCAATTAAGATGTTTTCATAGTTTGTTCACTGTCATGTATGCATACTGCATTCCTTTCTAGAGCTAAGTAGTATTCCATTGTGAACATATAACTCATCACAATATATTTATCTCTTCATCCAGTGATAGATATTTGGGCTGTTCCATCTTTTGGTTATTGTGAATAGTGCTGCTGAACAGCACTGACAAGTGTAATTATGAGTACAGTATGTACTTTAAAGGAATTAAGTAGATTAACTGAATGCTTTTTTGAAGGTATATGCAGTGAGGTAGGCCATGAGAATAAAATTGGAGAATTGATTTAAATGTATTGTTTAAATGTATTTACTTGGTTTGGATTCTTTTCCTCTCTGGAATGGAAGTTCCTTGAGAGGAGGGTTAGTGTTTGTATGTTGTTAATAATTATATTGTTCTTTGTTGTGGCTAGCACACTGCTTTGATGTAGTAGGCACCTGATATTTATTTAATTAATAAATAAATACCATGTTAAAAATTTTTAAAAAATATTAAGTTGTAGATAGACACAATACCTTTATTTTATTTATTTATTTTTATGTGGTGCTGAGGCTGGAACCCAGTGCCTCACATGTACTAGGCAAGCGCTCTACCACTCAGCCACATCCCCACACCCCCCATGTAAAATTTTGAGTCAGTCATTTTTTTCCTAGTAGATGAAGTTAATGATGTTGTTTCAGTTCTTTGGCTTTTGTTGGTTTAATTTCATAAGGTACAAATCATGATAATTTGGGCCTGCCGTGGGTATTCATCTCTCAAAAGGTTTGAGGGTACTTAGCACATCTAAATTTTTTTTTTTATTTCTCTTTCTTTTTGGGGGGGAGGCACATCTAAATTTTCATACAGGGAAAATATTTTTGAAAAATGTTTGGTGGGAGGAGGAGATAGAGAGTAAAGCCAATCTAAAGGGCTGAATTTAATGTGTGTGCTAAGCAAGCTTGCTAAAGCTTCTACACAGTAGATGATTTGTGGCGTACTTGATAGCATTGAAAAAAATATATATATATATATATGTGATTGACTTTTTTTTTAAATGTTTTGCTTATTGAGGTGTTTTGAGATTTTTTTCCCATTGAAGAAAATTTAAGACTCTAGAGTCTTTAGTTGTTTTTTATTTTTGTTTTAGCTCCCAGTGCTTCCTCTGATTTTCCCAGTTAAAATGGGAAAACTATTTTATTAGACTTTCTTCTTGTACCCAGCTTCAAATTGATGATACCTACCCCTCAATAGTAAATAGGGACTTTAGGTACCTGTTTAATATTAATTTCATTATTTGCCACTGTAAAGACCAGCTTCTGATACCCTGTTTTGGTGTACTAAATATATATCTAACTTTGATGTTATAATAAACTTTATTTTGCAAATTCAGAGTTTCATTGTGAAATATTGATTTTCTAATCTTCAACGAGAGTCACTGGGAGGAATGTATACTACACTGTGTAGTATCTTAACCTACTGCAGTTTCCTAAAAGAAGCAATATCTTAGATATAATACATATTTTTGTAAAAAACTTTATTATAAGATTTAATTTTGCCAGGTATTATTTAAAAAAAAAACTTGTAACACAAGTTTTTTCACGTGAAATTGAGGAACTTTTCTCGGATGATCGATTTATTTATTTATTTATTTGGTACTAGGGATTGAACTCAGGGGTACTCGACCACTGAGTCACATCCCAGCCCTATTTTGTATTTTATTTAGAGACAGGGTCTCACTGAGTTGCTTAGTGCCTCACTTTTGCTGAGGCTGGCTTTGAACCAGTGGTCCTCCTGCCTCAGCCTCCAAAGCCACTGGGATTACAGGCATGCGCCACCACGCCCAGCTTGGGTGATTGTTTAAGACTATGATTTAGTGTTTTTTTCTTGTGCTTGGAGATCTGCTCTATGTGTTCATTATAATTTATTGCCTCTTAGATCATTTTCTCATTTTTCAGTTTTATTTTTTACTCAAGGGTTTTATTTTGATGCTCTTTAATGGTAGTTAACATTTTTTTTGTAACACAATAGGCTGGTTCCCCCCACCCCTGCTAGTTGTCAAATTTGGTTTTAGACATTTTATCTGTTTTTTAAAATTCTCTTAATTCTAGTCTTTATTCTTTAAATGTTACTTCTTTTCTCATATTTTACCAAGTAAGTGTAAGTACTGAAGGTCATTTGCTTTTTATTTATTTATTTTAGTTGTCGATGGACCTTGATTTATTCATGTACGTTGCTGAGAATCCAACTCAGTGCCTCACATGTTAAGCAAGCACTCTACAACTCGGGCCAGGTCATTTCCCTTTTTGGGGGGGTACCAGGGATGGAACTCAAGGGTACTCAACCACTGAGCCACATCCCCAGTCCTGTTTTGTATTTTATTTGGAGACAAAGTCTCACTGAGTTGCTTAGTGCCCCACGGTTGCTGAGGCTGACCAGTCTCGACCTCCTGGGCTGCTGGGATTATAGACTTGTGCCACCATGCCCACCCAAGTCTTTTGCTTTTAATTGTTTTTCCCCTTTTTTGAATTGTTCCTGCTGCTGTAGGGAGTGAAAGGTGGTTGGTTTGCTAACCATTGTAAGTATAAGTGGATATTTAAATTAGGATTAAAAAAGGGAAGTTGTTTGTGTGGTTTCCTGTAGAAATTTAATGGTATATTTGTACATCTCATTAGTTACTGTAAAGGATGCTAATCCATATTTTCATACCATAGGCCACCTTTTTCTGTAGACTTGAATGCAGTGAGAATATGTATTAAGTAGAGTCAGTGATAAATATTTCACCATTTCACTTGGAAAAATAATTAAATATTTCATTGAAATGCTTCCTTGATTGGGATTGGAGGATGTTTCTGTAGTTATTAGCAGAGTTTCATGGTGGAGATTAGTGAATAAATGAGTTTTAGTGAGTATGAGGAAGAACTCAGGGGAAGAAAATTCAGTGTCATATTGTTGTGTTTAAAAACATTGACCATGGGCTGGGGATGTGGCTCAAGCGGTAGCGTGCTCACCTAGCATGCGTGCGGCCCAGGTTCGATCCTCAGCACCACATACAAACAAAGATGTTGTGTCCGCCAAATACTAAAAAATAAAATATTAAAAAAAAATTGACCATGTATGCTTTGGTATTCCTGCACTTTGTTAAGTTTTCCCATTTGCTAATACAGAAGGAATATTTTGGTATGTATTCTGAAGTATTAATAGACGTTATACTACAGCTTTATTAGATAATGTAAAAGTTAAACCTGTGTATTATGTACATGGCCAAGAAATTGTGGGTATCCAATAAGGCCTGCATCTTAAGCATTAATGAGCTTTTAAAGTTATTAATTTGGGGTAAATTGTAGAATCACCTTCTTCTTATGACTTGCCTTTCAGTGGCAATCATAAATTTCCCCTAAAATTGTATGTATTTTTATAGAAGGCAGAGTCAAACTCTGCTTTTTTAAAAAAAATATTTATTTTTTAGTTTTAGGTGGATGCAATATCTTAATTTTATTTTTATGTGATGCTGAGGATTGAACACAGTGCCTCATGAATGCTAGGCGAACACCCTACCACTGAGCCACAACCCCAGTCCAAAACTCTGCTTTTGAGGTTCACTCTATGTGTAACTTTTTGGTGAAGTGTGATCATAAGGACATTTTTGGTGAGAAAATGTATTCCTTTTTTGTTCAGGGAGTCATAAATACTGATACGTAAAATGAAAACCTTTTAAGAGAGGATAGTGACGTATGTTACTGATTTGCCTCTCTTTATTGCTAGTTGAGAAGTAGATTGTTCCGAAATGGTGATGTTTTATTTTAAACAGGGGTGGAGTGGAGGAAGCCATAGTATAGTGAAGGCAGTCATATTATTCTCAAGAGATAGGAAACCTGAGTAGTTTGAGCCTCATTTGATAGTGAGCGGTAGGTTGACTGCTCGAGCAGTAACATAAATAAGGGAGGTGCTGCTAAAGCTGTCCTGATGGTTCAGGGGAGTAGATACAGCAGATTTGGCGGTAAGCCTACCTTCTAAAACTAAATCCAAGTCATCAAATTTGCCCAGGCATGCCATATGAGGTTCAAATAGCAGTGGAATTTAAGAGGAGTGAATTTGTTCTGGGAGGTTTAGGAGAATCACAAGCCAGAGCAAGCTTTTTTTTTTTTTTAACAGCCATAATTTTAAATCAAACATAGGAATGGTCTGCATATATTTCAACTTTTCAGGTAATTTTCTATATTTATGTTGGATGACTTTCACCTGTTTGTCTGAATTTGACAAATTTTTGGAAAGAGGAACAGTTGGAGCTGTAAGATTTAAGTAGTATTGCTTATCAACAGCTGAAATTTGTTTGGACTGTCCTAGAATCCTAGTATACTGGAGAAGTAGCTTGAAGAGTCCATTTTCCTACAAATTGTACAATTTTCATTATGTTTTATGTTTCAGCAGCAGATGAGAGTTTTAACATTTAAAATATATATTTTAATGTCTCAAAATTTGTATTAATTTTGGGTTAAATTTTCATCAGCTTTTACTGTTTATTTTAATTAAAAATAAATAAGAATTGGGGCGGGGGTTGTGGCTCAGTGGTAGAGTGCTTGCCTAGCACGTGTGAGACACTGGGTTCAGTCCTCAGCACCACATTAAAATAAAGATATCGAGTCCACCTAAAACTTTAAAAAACAACAACAACAAAAAAGAGGATTATGTGAGCTCTGAAATTGGGTTAATTCAGATTAATATTATTATTATTATTATTATTATTGGTACCAGGAATTGAACGCAGGGCCACTTAACCACTGAGTCACATTCCCAGCCCTTTTTATTTTTTATTTTTAAACAGGGTCTTACTAAGTTGCTTAGGGCCTTGCTGAGTTGAAATATAAATGTATTTCAGTATTGCTTTATAAAAATCTTACAGTAAAGCTTGGTAAATATCACATTCAGAAAAAATGTTATTTAGAAATAATTGAAGCTAGACACTGGGTATATGGGGATATACTTATAATCAGTGTCATGTGCCATGAATATGTAATAACAAATTTCACTATTATTTATCATTATACATCAATTAAAATAAGGAAAATTATAATAGTCTCTGCTCTTTGTATGTTTTTAAGCTTACATTTAAAATTGCACTCAGAAGCTCTTCAAGCTCTTTGAGGTGCTAGGTTAGGATAAAAAAAACTGTTTACTTTTAAAAATAATACTGCGAAGTTAATAGAATTTGCTGTTGCGTGTAATTTTTAAAACTTTAATTTTTTGCAGTACTGGGAATTGAACCAGGGGCACTTTACCATGGAGATATATCCTTAGCCCTTTTTATTTTTTATTTTGAGAACAGGATCTTCTTAAGTTGTCCAGGCTGGCCTTGAACTTGTAAATTAGCCTCATCCTTCTGAGTAGCTGGGATTGCAGGCATATGCCACTGTGCATGGCTAAATAAAACTTATTTAACAAATTGAGAAAAATTAGTGGTATGCCTGATTAACAAAATTCATTTCTTCTTTTGATTTTGTGTATTAGCAGTGGGATGGTGAAGTTAGTGGTGTGCATAAATACAAAGTCAGCTGATCTTGTGACATATTAATTTATTTTTTGGAGTACTAGGGATCAAACCCAGGGCCTCATGCATGCTCTGAGCTACATTTCTCAGTCCTTGTGATATGCTTTTGAGTAGGTATTTTTTATTTGAAATTATTTTCTAGTTATCTGTGTGTGATCAGAAAAGTTTACTTGTTGTTTAGCAATTTAAGAGATTACCTTAAAACATTTAAATGTTTGAGCATATTGCTTGTATACATCAATCTGATGTTTATTAAGTGTTGTCAGTTCACTTGCACTTTTGAATTAATGATGAAATGAAGCTAGAGAGGTTCCTCTTAAAGACTACATTTTTAATCTATAAAATTGATGAGATTTATTTACAAAGATAATAGATATAAATTCTTTAGATTTGCGAACATTACAGAGCAAATAAGATCTGAAATTTATATCAAATTTTGCCATTTGTGCCTGGTGCAGTATCACACGCCTGTAATTCCAAGCTACTCAGGAGGCCAGCACAGAAGGATTGCAGGAGTTCCAAGCCAACCTGGGCAACTTTATTTACTTACTTATTTGTTTATTTATTGGTGCTGGGGATTGAACCCAGGGCCTTGTGCATGCAAGGCAAGCACTCTATCAACTGAGCTATATACCCAGCCCCTGGGCAACTTTATTGACCCTGTTTCAAAATAAAATTTAAAAATGGCTGGGGTTCAGTACCCAGTACTGCAAAACAAAACAAACAACAACAAACCGCAAACCATTTGTAAGACCATACTAAACACTAAAAAATACAAAATTTAATCCTGTCCTTTATTTTTTTTAAGTTTATTTTTTAAATATTTTTTTAGTTGTAGATGGACACAATATCTTTGTTTATTTTTTTGTGTGGTGCTGGGGATTGAACCCAGGGTCCCACGCATGCAAGGCAAGTGTTCTACCACTGAGCTCCAGCTCTAGCCCTAACCCTGTCCTTTATATAAGGAAAGTCTTTGGGGGAAAATATAGAAAGTTTTACCTAAATGTTGCTTTAAAAATTTCATTTCACTGTAAGAGGTTTAAGAGAACTTGATGTTTTCTCTGCTTTCAGCACTTCTTTATATTTGTCACTTCCTTTCAGTAAGGTTGTCAGTAAAAATAACATTCAAGAAAAAAAGGACAAGTGTTCAAGCTAGATGACAGGTGTATGGCATTATTCTTTTTTTTTTTTTTTTTAATTCTACTTAGTTTTACATAACAGCAGAATGCATTTCATTTCATTGTACACAAATGGAGCACAACTTTTCAGTTCTCTGGTTGTACATGATGTGGAGTCGCACCATTTGTGCAGTCATACATGTACCTAGGGTAATGATGTCTGCCTCATTCCACCATTTTTTATATGGCATTATTCTATCTATATTTTAGTTATGTTTGAAAACTTTTTTTATTTTTCAGGGTGGGGATTGAACTCAGGGACACTCAACCACTGAGCCACATCCCCAGCTCTTTTTTGTATTTTAATTACAGACAGGGTCTCACTTGAGTTATTTAGCACCTTGCTGTTGCTGAGGCTGGCTTTGAACTCAGAATCCTCCTGTCTCAACCTTCCAAGGTGCAGGGATTAGAGGTACAGGCATGCGCCACTGTGAGTGGCTGAAAACTTTTGTAATACAAAGTTTTGAATCCTTTTTGACCATGATCCAAGAAAGAAATACTTCTTTTGAACTACACAACTCCTAGAAGAAAATGTAGGATTGATACTCCAGTATATCGGCAGAGGCAACAGCTTTTTCCGTAGGACCTCTAAAACTCAGGAAATAATGCTAACAGTAAATGGTTGACATCAAGTTAAAAATCTTCTGCATAGCAAAGGAAACAATTAGGAATGTGAAGAGAAGCTACCAAATGGGAGAAAATTTTGCTAGCAATTCTTCAGATGGAGGATTGATATCTAGAATATATAAAGTACTCAAAAAACTTTATACCAGAAAATCAAATAACCCAATTAATATGTGCAAATTAATTCAGCAGACTCTTGTCAAAAAAAGAAATACAAATGGCCAACAAATACATGAAAAAATGTTCAGGATCATTAGCAATTAGGGAAATGCAAATCAAAACTATACTGAGGTTTTATCTCACACTAGTCAGAAGCATTCATCAGGAATACAAATAATAAATGCTGGAGAGGATTGGAGAAAAAGGAACGCTTTTAGGTGAAACTGTAATTTAGTACAACCACTGTGAAGTCAGTGTGGAGGTTCCTCAAAAGACTAGGTATGGAACCTCCATATGACCTAGCTATACCACTCCTTGGAATTTATCCTTAAAAATTAAATTCGTTGGGGGCTGGGGTTGTGATAGAGCACTTGCTAGAAAGTGCAAGGCCCTAGGTTTGATCATCAGCACCACATAAAAATAAATAAATAAAGGTATTGTGTCCAACTCCAACTAAAAAATAAATATTAAAAAAATTAAAGTTGTCATACTATAGTGATACATAGATACCCATGTTTATAGTAGTGCAGTTCACAAGAACCAACTATGGAACCAGCCTAGGTGTTTATCAAAGGGTGAATGGATAAAGAAAATGTGGTATATACGTAATGGAGTTTTATTCAGCTGTAAAGGAAAATGAAATTATGGCAGTTACAGGAAAATGTATGGAACTAGAAACTTTATGTTAAGCAAAATAAATCAAACAGAAGGTTAAGGATCCTTTGTTTTCTCATGAGGAAGCTAGAGAGGAAAAAAGGAAAAGAAAGGTGCAGTGGATCTTATTGAAATCAAAGAAAGATCAGTAGAGGAAAGGGAGGGACCAAGGGGTGGGAGATGGGTAGAATGGGAGAAGTGCTAAAGAGTGATATTAGCCAAATTATATTGTTACATGGTGTTCATGTATGAATGTGTAACAGTAAATCCCATTATTATGAACAATTGTAATGCACCAATAAATTGAAAAAGAAAAAAATAAAAACAGAAATTGAAAAAGGAAAAAAAAGAAATACTTACTGTGTGGTAGTGGGGGTTGAACCTTAGGGGTGCTAAACCACTTACTTATCTCTTAAGTAAGTGGTTTAGCACCCCTAAGGTAAGTAAGTGGTTTAGCACCCCTAAGGTTCAACACACACATATATAAAATATATACATGCATATATGTATGTATACATATATATGTACATATATAATATGTAATGCATTCATTTATTCTATAGTACTGGGATTGAAGCTGGGACCCTTTTTATTTTGAAATGGATGTCTAAATTGTTCCGGCTGGCCTTGAACTTATAATCTTCTCTTTCTGAGCCTCCTGAGTCTCAGTACCACAGTGCCTGGACTCTCTTTTTATTTTTTGGGACAGAGTCTTGCTGAATTGACTAAATTTTTAATTCTTCTGCCTCAGCCTCCCAAATTGGTGGGATTTTAAATATATGCCACTGTGCCCTGGTCTAGAAATATTTTCTTTTTTGAGGGGGGGGTACCAGAGATTGAACTCAGGGGTGCTTAACCATTGAGCCACATCCCAGCCCTTTTTGTATTTAATTTAGAGGCAGGATCTCACTGAGTTGCTTAGTGCCTTGCTGTTGTAGAGGCTGGCTTTGAACTCACAATCCTTCTGTCTCAGCCTCCAGAGCAGCTGGGATTGCAGGCATGTGCCACTGCACCCAGCTCTGAGACAATGCAGTATTTTTGTTAGGATGGAAAAAGACACAAAAGGAACAGGATAGTAAGTACAGAAATCATCCAATATGTGTAAATTAATTTTGACCTAGGCATCTATGTACTTTGATGGTATGAAAAGAACTTTTCAGAATGTTTCCAAAGAGCCTAGATATCCACATAGGAAAATTTAACCTCTACTTCAGATGGTGCATATAACGTTAGTTTGAGACAGATTATAGACTTATATGTTTAAAATATGTTAGAGTTTCTGAAAGAAAACACAGAATATTTATCTTACCTTNTTTTTTTTTTTTTTTTTTTTTTTTTTTTTTTGACAGTACTGGGAATTGAACTCAGGGGTGTTCTACCACCGAGTTACATCTCCATCCCTTTTTGTTTTTTGTTTCTAGATAGGGTCTTCCTAAATTGCCCAGACTGGCATGGAATCTGTGATTCTCCTGTCTCAGGTTCTTGGAGTGTTGGGATTTTTATATGCATAAAATGAACACATTTCATACAAAACAATGCTTAGCTTTTACTCCATGGTATTATGCTGACATTTTCATTATATTAAAAAATTGTAGGCTGGGGTTGTAGCTCAGTGGTAGAGCACCTCACACACGTTGAGGCACTGGGTTTGATTCTCAGCACAACATAAAATAAAAAAAATAAAGATATTGTGTCCATCTACAACTAAAAATATATATTAAAAAATTGTCATAGGTCGTTAATAGGTCATGTACCACCTTCAGTTTGGTAAACAGTTCCCTTGCTCCAAGTGCAAAGGCATGTCTGTAATCCCAGCTGCTCAGGATTGCAAGGTTGAGGCCACCCTGGGCAGTTTAGCCAGATCCTGTCCCAAAATTAAATTAAAAGAAAAAGGGATGGGGATATAGCTCAGCAGTAACATGCTTGCTTAACACACACACACAATACACACACACACACCAAAAAGAAAAAGAAAAATACCCTTAATCCAGAACTCTAGGAAATAGTTTAATAGTTCTGATTAGAACCGTTAGGGCAAGGATGTCACTATGTTGCTTAGGCCCTTGCTTGCTAAGTTACTGAAGCTGTACTTGAACTTGTGATCTTCCTGCCTTAACCTCCAAAGCTGTTGACATTACAGGCATGCTCCACCATGCCTGGCAGAAAACAAATATATTTTAATTGTTAAAAATATGTAGAAAATAATAGTCAAATTTTAATTTGATATTAAATAACATAGAAAGTATTCCCTTTTTTTGTGGAGGAAAAACAATCTACAAAAAAATCACATTTAAATTTGCATTTTTATCATTATTTACTACTTTAATCCAAAAAGTTTCAGTCATATTTTAGAAAATTTTTTTAAATTGGAGGAGATAAAAATTTGTTGTAGGATCAAGTTAGAAAATATTATTTGCATGTATTATGAGTGTTATAACCAATAGGTTAACTGGAATCATAATGACATAGTCATACAGACTATAAAACATTAACTTTCAGTGTGCTTTTTGTAATAAAGTTTCATTAACAGCTTCAAAGTATCTTTCAAATTTCTGCAGTTAAATTTTTCTAATAACTAACTGTTTGCCAAAACTTTTCTTTTTTTTTTTTATGTAATGCACAGAAAAAGTATTTTAAAAAATTAGGTAAGTAATTAATGTTAATGATTCTTACTCAAAATAAGAAATTCTAGCAACAAATATTAAAATGAGGTAAAATAACTATTATTTTACTAGGAATACTAAAAAATAAGTAATAGAACATTTCCCCAACATTGTATTAATCATTTTGGTCAGTATATTTAGTTTTAGACATTTTTCTTGATTACAATTTAACTGTCTATTGAATGCTGAGATCTGTGTTTTATACTTTATGTAAACAAAAATAATAATTCTGGTTTAGCTAATATAAATTATTCAATTTAACATTCATTTTAATGTTGATTAAAAAAATTAAAAATAGAGTGTTTTACTGTGTTTCTACAGTGAGGAAAAATACTGGTTTCTGAACACCAGAAATATCAAAAGAAGACCAGACAACAGAATCTATAGTAAGAAAAAAAAATCAGCTTTTTTGTTTATGTTTAATGGTGACCTTTTAGAAATAATATTTTTAGCAAGTTATAATAAAAATATTTATAGCCATATTTGAGAAAAAAACCTGTTTAGGGCATTACCATATGAAAACTAGCAGGATGCAGTGGCATATGCCTGTAATCCCAGCTACTCGGGAGACTGAGGCAGAAAAATTGCAAGGTTGAGGCCAGCCTAGGCAATTTAATGAGAATCTGCCTCAAATTTAAAAAAAAAAAAAAAAAGTGGGGGACAGGCAGGGTGCTGGAGATTTAGTCAAGAAGTAGAAAGCTCTAGGTTCTCTAGATTTATTTCCTAGTATAAAGTTGGGTAAGATGTATAAACCAATAAAAACTACTAAGGCATAATATTTTTTAAAATTTTGCTTTGGTGTTACGGAAGGAACCCAGGGCCTTGTGAGCAGCACCTCCAGCCCTGGGTTTTTAAAAAATTGTTTAATTTATTGCTATCTTTTTATATGTTAGTTGATTAGTAAAATTTGCCATTTCTCAAAAGTGACTTGTATCTCCCTTATTCTCTTTGTTCTATGGCCAGAGTCAGTCTTGGTCACCTTTCAGTTGGATTTGTGTAGTTTCTCTTTCTATTTTATTTACCTAAATTCAGGAGGTTTTTTTGTTGTTGTTGTTTTGTTTTGTTTTTTGGTGGAGGAGTTTCTGGGGTTTGAACCTAGTGCGCTGTTCTACTAATTGGGTCTCCATCTCTTTATATTTTTTTAATTGAAGAAAGGGGGTTGCCAGGCTGACCTCAAGTTGCTGGGGTTATCAATATGTGCCTCCTTGCTTGGACCAAATTCAGTTTGAAAGTCACAGCTAATGTTATCTTCAGTTTCTGCTCCTTTTTGTCTGTAACTGTCCTCAAAGGTCACGGTCATTGTGTTCACCTAAATTAACATCAAACTTATCACCTTTAATTTTATTTTTATCTCTTTCCAGGCTCAGAATTCTATACTCGTTTGAACTGCTTGGGATATCAATATTTTATGTTTTATAGTCTTTCAAGGAGATCATTTAGAGGTATTTTGATGTCATACTAAGCAAGATCTAAGTTTATTTCTATTGTTATTTGTGTGACATTGCTAAAAACTACAAAATAGTATCCATCTATATTTCAGTCCTTTCATTTTGTGAGGAACAAACTGAGGTTCGCATTGACTTACCAAACTGGATAATTTAACTAGTTAATATCAAAACAAAGACCTAGGACCTCTAACTTTCAGATCTTTGCTTTTTTTCAATAAATTGCTTAATTTGTGATTGAAAATCCTAAAGTTGTTTTTACACAGCCTATCATTTTGATCACTTTTTAAATTATTTTTTTGCATATGTTGTTAGATAAATATTTAATCCAGTATTATTGGGTACCTGTTATGTGCAAAGTATTTTTGTATGTATTATCTTTAAGACTCATGTTAACCTGGAGAGGTAGGCATTATTTTTTTTATACATGAAGAAACAAATAGATATTGATTTGATCATTTAGAAAGTGGAATAGTTCGAATTTGAGCCTTGCTTTTTTTAAAAAAATATTTATTCTTTTTTAGTTTTCGGCGGACACAACATCTTTGTTTGTATGTGGTGCTGAGGATCGAACACGGGCCTCACACAAGCCAGGCGAGCGCGCTACCGCTTGAGCCACATCCCCAGCCCTAGCCTTGCTTTTTTTTAATATTTTTTTGTTGTTGTTGTTGTAGTTGGATACAATACCTTCATTCCATTCAGTTAGTTTTATGTGGTGCTGAGGATCGAATCCAGGGCCCCGCACATGCTAGGTGAGCACTCCACCTCTGAGCACAATCCCAGCCCCTAGCCTTGCTCTTTTTTAACTGAAGTCTTGGACTCTGCTAGGCCTGCCTCTTGCCTCTGGACTTTGCAGAAAGAGTATAAATATAGAAATAATTCAGTTTTTTCCCCCTTGGGGAAAGCAAGGCTTATGGTGAGCACACGGAATCAAACATATCTTAGCTAAGACTTATAAGTTACATGTGTTCCTATGACTAGATTTTCTACTTTTGGCTTGAAAATAGCTACTTGAGGGATGCTGCTTATAAAATTTTTAAATGGTAGCAGTGGTATAGCAGACCAGGACCATCAAATGGTACTGTACCATTATATGTGTTAGGCCCAAATTTATCTCTTATGGGCCTTTTCTCTTTGTTTTTCCCCTGTGTATCTACAAGTAAAGAGATGTTACTGTTTTAGGGTTTGTTTTTTGGGTGCTGGGTATTGAACCCAGGACCTTGTACAAACTAAGCTTGTACTTCTAGGACTTGGGTACACTCCCAGCCTATTTTAGGCTGTAGGGCAGTTTACTAATAAGGAGGATTTAGTGTTTCTTTTTGGCACCCCCCCCCCC
>NW_026000222.1:16472007-16497547 GCF_001458135.2 Marmota marmota marmota | reverse complement strand
TTTTATTATTCACGTGATTTTAATGGTTTAATTTAAATTCGGTAAACAGCTGTTGAGGATTGTTTTAAAATGTGTACAAATAAGCAGATTAACAGATCTGTTTGTTTACTTTCACCTTTCCTTTTCATTATGTTTAATAATTCTGTTCAGGATAATGTAAATTGTTCAAAAAATTGTTTTCTTAGTACCTGTTAGAATATTACATATTTTTTTTTTTTTTTAGCATCATTGTCAGAATTCCTATCTTCATCCCAGTGCCGGTGAAGACAAAGATGAAACCAAACTACAGTTTCTTCGATAGTTATCACAACAAACTGTATAAACTGATGCATCTATGAATAATAACTCAACAAGTAATGCTCAATCAATGAGTCGATTTATTTTGGAAGGAAATGGGCATATTGATAGATTCCTCCGCTTTGAACTGCTTACAGAACTTGCCTGGACTATGTATCACTTGTATGCATTGTGATCTATCTGTTGATGCAGCAAATTATGGTAGTGCTGGCGTATCTTTGCTGATGTGTCACCAGTGATGCAATTTTTCCAAAGAGCCGTCAGTTGACTTGGTGTTGTGGCATTTCTGTATCCTCCTCCCTTCTACTAGTGATGGTCCAATTTTGGGGGCCAACAGAGGTGAGGCAAAGAACCTCACCCCCCCACCGGCACCAAGGCCAAATTTGGGGGCCAACAGAGGTGAGGCAAAGAACCTCACCCCCCCACTGGTGCATAGGCCTATCCACAAGTATGGCTATATGCTGGACCGGTAGTCAGTGACAGGTATGATCCAATTGCAGTGGTATCAACCTAAGATAGGAGGCTGACGCCTAGAGGTCAGTTCATCCCATGACGGGTAAGAACCATATGTTGAATTGGACAAACATAACAGGCATGGTCCCTAGCCACATTGCTTGTTACTTAATTAACAGAAAGGGGGAGATGCTAAGAGCCACAGCCAAGTAATATGATGCATGGCATTTTTGGTTGAAAGGTGATGCCAGCAAGCCATTGAGATGATATGATTATGTTAAGATTTGCATTCATATGGATATTGGACTCCTGCTGTCCACCTAGGCCTGCTAAGGGACTCCTGGAGAGTTCCCATTGGTTGGGGAAGTGCGGTAGGAGGGAATTCTGGAGGAGGAACTTCCTCTTGGGATCTGGGAGAAAGCTGTGTGTGTGGATCGGCAATCTTCCCGGGCACGTACGGGGTATTGGCGGCAGTTTCAAAAAATAAAGTTTGTTCCTGCTTGAGTGGCTCGTGATTTTTGCCCAGCCAGACTGCGGCAAAAGAACTTTTCTAGAAGGTCTCAGCAAACTTAACCTTATATTTCATTGGCCAAAATTGGGTTACATTCCCTTTCCTAAATTAGTCGCTAATAAAGATGGAAGGAATTATTCTTAGCCAACCAGGACTATTCCTTGGACTGATTGATGTGATTGGCTTCTCTTGGAGCACCTGCTTCATGGAAGAGGAATGGGTACATGGATGAAAAATTGTTGAAAGAAGGGGAAAATGGATCCTGTGAGATGGTTACCACAAGAACCTTCTGCACTTATTAACTACAGTGTGCTGAATTTGAGGAACTTTAAAATGTATATGTGGCTTTTACCATGCAGTTACTTTTTCTAGCTGTTGCTTTTTTTCCTGCTTTGTCACCGTTCTTGAGATGGACTTCGAGATGATAGAGGTTCAGAAAAAGAGAGGGAAGTATAACTGATCCTTTATTGGTAGGTTTCTGTGTCCAGTGAACTTGGTGTCTGGTGGGCCAGAGATGTAGGGGGTACTAAATTCATGTTCTTTGTGATCTGAATGCAATCTGATGGTGATACAGATGTACAGAATCTTAACGGGTTACCTCACAAAACCAGTTCTGATCAAAATATAGTAAAATGTTTGTTTTTCGTTTTTGTTTTGGTTGGGTTGGGGATTGAACCCAGGGCTTCATACATGTTAGGCAAGCACTCTACCTCTGAGCTACATCTATTGACTCTTTTAATTTTACTAATCTATACATTTGATTGTTACTGTTGTTGTTATTAGTGGTACTGGGATTGAACCAAGAGACTGACACATGCTAGGTAAGTGCTCTATCACTGAACTACATCTTCACCTTTTTCTTTAAATTTTATTTTGAGATAGGGTCATGCTAAGTTGTCTAGCCCAGCATCAAACTTTGGATCTTCCTGCTTTATCCTCTCCAGTAACTGGAATTACAGGCATGTACCACCATGCCCAGCTAGTAAAGTGTTGTGAAAATGTCTATTAAACTAGTTTTATATCACTCTATGGCCAGTTTGAAAGGAACTAGCTTTTGTTAAACTGAAAAAAAAATAGAAGACTATGCATTGGGTACAGTCGTAACTGGACAGGAGCACTCTATGATGTCTTGGAGTAACTAAGCTGAAAGGGACCTTAAGTTTCCTTCCATTAGGTGGATGTACTAAACCATTCAATCTTTAATAAATTTTATTGTGTCCATATTATGTGCCCAATGTTGGAAAAAACAAATTGAATATGATTTAGTCTATTGAAGGGAACATAAATAAATACAGCAGTATAAATGTAACAAGTATAAAGAAGGTCCTCTGAGAATATAATGACAAAGAACTTATCCCTGAGTTGAGAGGTCAGAGAAGGTTTTTTTTTTTTTTTTAAATTATTTTTTGTAGTTGTAGATGAACAGAATGCTTTTATTTTATTTGTTATATGGTGCTAAGGATGGAATCCAGTGCCTCACATAATGCTGGGCAAGCACTCTGCCACAGAACCACAACCCCCCCGGCCTCAAGAGGGTGGTTTTGAGCCAAATCCATAAGGGTGAGTTCACCAGAAAGAAAAAAATCAATCAGGTTGATTGATTACCATGCCCAGAGACAGGTTAAAGAATGTGGTTAAGGAGCATTTGGAAAAGTGGAAGATCAGGATTCTGGAGTGTCCAGATGTGGCTGGAGAAAGAAAACCTATAATGCTATATTGAGGAGTTTGGATTTTAGTTTGAAGGATTAGGGAGCCATTGAAGAATTCCAAACTGGACAGAAGTATCATTTATAGCTCAGATCACTGCTGCACTGTAGGGAATGGATTGAGGAAAGCAGGAATGGAGGTGGGAACAAATGTATCTGACAAATGAAAAGGGTAGAGTAGTAGAGATGCCAAGGTGGAAATAGAACTGAGATAGATTTAGAGAAGATTAACCGGTAGGATCTGGAGCTGGGATTGTAGCTCAGTGGTAGAGTGCTTTCATCACTCATGTGAGGCACTGGGTTTGATCCTCAGCACCACATAATCTATAAATAAAAAAATATTTAAAAACAAACCAGAAGGATCTGATATCAATTGTGTAAGGAGAGGAAGAAGGATAGGATGATTTCTGTTTTACTAGCTTGGGTCAATTGTGGTAGGAGAATCAGACTTGAAGTTGGGGGGCGTAGAATTTATTTAATAAAATGTGCTAAGCAGCATGAAAATTCTGTCAAAATAGAGGTGACTGAGACAGATATGGTCCTTACCCTCCATGGAATTTACAATCTGGTAATTATTTGTGAAACAAATGTAAAGAAAATAAAGATATTGAATGCGAGAAGAGTGTATAGATGTATATGTCTGGTTTGAGGTATATCTAGATTTGTTAAGCACTGGAAATAAAAGTTTAGGATTCAAAAAAGAATTTTGCCCAGAAGATACAGATGATAGTTGAAGCTATGGGCATGAGTGAAGTCACTGCAGGAGGTTGTAGATTAGAATGGGAAAAGAAGGTTGTAAGTATTAGCGTCTTGGAAACTTTCAACAAGTATTTGATGGCCAGAGAAAACCCTGAGGAAGTGTCAGAGAGTTAAGATAGATAACCAAATTTGGTGCTGTGATTCCAGCAACTCAGGAGGCTGAGGCAGGAGGATCACAAGTTTGAGGCTAGGCTTGGCAGTTTACTGGGGATGATGTAGCTCAGATGTAAAACACTCCTGGTTTCAATCCCTAGTACCCACCCCCCTAAAAAAAAAAAAACCAAGAGAGAATACTGAATACTGAACTGAATGAAAGCCGAGGTAGAAGAGAGTTTTAGCTATTTTAGCTATTTATTATTAAAACAGGTTTATGGTGTTTGATATAAGCTACAAATATTTGCACAATTATATATGTATGTGTGTGTGTGTGTGTGTTTGTGTATGTGTGGTGCTGGCAATTGAACCCAGAACTTTGCTCTACCACTGAGCCACATCCCCTCCCTAGTTATAGGTTTTGATAGATGTATAAACCCATGAAACTAACCACGTTCAAGACCGTGAACTAACTTATCCAGAAGATTCCTCTTCTTCCTTTGTAAAACTCTCTTCTTCCCCTTTCTCAGATAACCACTCGTTATAGATGTTATATAAATGGGATCATAGTATGTTATTTTTTTGTGGGTCTGACTTCTTCATTTATAATTATTTTGAGATTTATACATGTTATTGAGGGTGTAAATAGGTAATTTGTTTTTATTGCAAAGTAGTTTCCATTATGTGTGAATACTATAATTTGTTTGGACTACTGGACTGTTTCCAGGTTTTGGCTATTACAGTAAAACTGTTATGAATGTTCATCTATAAGTCTTTGTATTGACACATATTAGGAATGGAGTGTTTGGATTATTTGTTAGTTTTGCATTTAGTTTTTAAAGAACAAGCCAAGTGTTATCTAAAGTAGTTATATCATTTTACATTTTCACTAGCAGCAGAATTACATATTTTTACATCCTTACCAACATTTGGTAAGGCTTTTTTAGTTTAGTCATTCTGACAGGTGTGTAGTAGTATCTCTTTTGGTTTTAGTTTTTATGTTCCTGATGACTAAGGCTTCTTGAACATCTTTTTTATATGCTTATTTGCCATCTCATATCTTCTTTGGTGAAGTATCAGTTCAGGTCTTTTGCCCATTTAAAAAAAGCTTTTGGGGGGTTGGGGTGTGGCTCAATAGTAGAACACTTGCCTAGCGTGTATGAGGCCAGTGGTTTGATCCCCAGTACTATGAAAATAAAATTTAAAAATGCTTTAAATTTTGAAATAATTATAGATCCACAGGAAGTTGCAATAAAGAGCGGGGGCTGTTCTGGGTACTCGGTACTGTTTCTCCCATTGTTAGCATTTTGCTTAACTGTAGTATACAAGACCAGGATATTGACATTAGTGCAGTCAGTTTACTGAGATATACATTATATATGCACCGTGTTTGTGTGTGTGTGTGTGTGTATGTGTGTGTAGTTTTGTTACATGTATGGATTCATATAACCATTACCACAATCAAGATACAGATCTGCGGGCTGGGGTTATGGCTCAGAGGTAGAGGGCTAGCCTAGCATGCATGGCACTGGGTTTGATCCTCAGCACCACATAAAAATAAAATAAAGGTATTTTGTCCACCTGTGCCTAAAAAATAAATATTAAAAAAAAGATACATATCTGCTACATTATTACAAGGTTCCATCTCACTGACCTCTATAGCCACACCCACTCCTTCCCTCCCCACCCTTACTTAGACCTGGCAGTCCTACCAAGTTGTTGAGCATATTAATAGTTTGTTCTTTTGTATTACTGAGTAGCATTTTATGATGTGGATATACTACAGTTTGTTTAATGTTTTACCCATTGAAGGATATTTGGGTTATTTCCAGTTATTGGCTATTATGAACAAAATTGCTCTGAATATTTGTACAGTTTTTTTTGTATGAACACAAGTTTTCATTTTTGAGCTATAAATGGCCAAAAGTACAGTTGCCTTCTGATCTTCAAAATGTGAGTTTAATTTTATAAGCAGCTGCCACACTTTCACATTCCCACTAGTTGTGTATGAGTTACCCAGTTCCTCTGGATCTTAGGCAACATCTGGTATTATCACTTTTTTTAGTTATTCTGATGGGTATATAGTGATCTCTCATTGTGTCTTTCATTTATTTATTTTTTAATGACTAATATTGTTGAGCATCTTTTTTTTTTTTTTGGTCCTGGGAATTGAACTCAGGGGCACTGGACCATTGAGCCACAGCCCCAGCCCGTTTTGTATTTTATTTGGAGACAGAGTCTCACTGAGTTGGTTAGTGCCTCAGTCTCCCAAGCCACTGGGATTATAGGCATGTGCCACCATGCCCGGCTGTCTTTTTTTATTTTTGCCATCTGTATGTCATTTTGGTCTTGTGTCTATTCAGGTCTTTGTCCCTGGTAAAATTGAGTTGATTGGGCTGAGGTTGTGGCTCAGTGGTAGAGCGCTTGCCTAGCACGTGTGAGGCAATGGGTTCAATCCTCAGCACCATATAAAAAAAATAATTTAAAAAATTCCATCTTATTAAAAAATTGTTGTTTTCTTATTGTTGTTTTATGAGTTGAAAAAAATTTTTTAAAGAAACAAGTCCTTTATCAGATATATGCTTTGCAAAAAGTTTCTCTCAATCTGTGGCTTGTGTTTTCATTCTCTTAACAATATCTCTTGTAGAAGTTTTAAATGTTGATGACTTTGATTTATCAATTTATTCTTTTTTGGGGGGAAGGGTGCTGTGGATTAAACTTGGGTACTCCACCACTGGGCCACATCCACAGCCCTATTTTGTATTTCATTTAGAGACAGGGTCTCACTGAGTTGCTTAGTCTTCGCTGTTGGTGAGGCTTTCTTTGAACTCGTGATCCTCCTGCCTCAGCCCCCAAGCTGCTGGGATTACAGGCAGGTGGCATCAATTTGTTCTTTTATGGGTTGTACTTTTGGTGATATATCCAAGAAACCTTTGCCTAATTCAAACTCACAGATTTTCTTTTGGAGATTCATACACATTTGGGACTATGATCAGTTTTGGGGGTTAATTTTTGTGTATGATGTAAGAAATGGTTCTAGGTTTATTCTTTTTACACATAGATATCTAATTCTTTCAAACCCATTTGTTGAAATACTATTCTTTCTCCACTGCATTAATTTTACCATTTGTCAAAAATTAGGTGACTATATATGTGTGAGTTTAATTTTGGATTGTTTGTTCTGTTCCATTGAGCTGTATTTCTGTCCTTTACTGATACTGTACTATCATGATTACTATATCTTGGGGCTGGGGATGTGGCTCAAGCGGTAGAGCGCTCGCCTGGCATGCGTGCGGCCCCGGTTCGATCCTCAGCACCACATACAAACAAAGATGTTGTGTCTGCCGAAAACTAAAAAAAAAATTAAACAAAATGATTACTATATCTTTATAGTAACCATAGAAATCAGCTAATGTAACTCATCCAGTTTTGTTCTTTTTCAATTCGCCTCCCCCCTACACTGAGCTACATTCCCAGCCCTTTTTATTTTGAGACAGGGTCTTGTTAAATTGCTGAGGCTGGCCTTGAAGTTGTTCTACCTCAGACTCCTGAGTAGCTGGGATTATAGGCATGTTCCACCATGCCTGGTGACCTACTGGAATTTTGATTGGGATTATGTTGAATCTATAGATAGTTTTGGGAGAGTGGATATCTAAATTATAATTGTGTCTTCTATCCTGTGAATAAGATCTCTGTTGTTCTTGTTATTATTTTTATTGGTGGTGGTTGAACCCAGGGCCTTGCAGAAGCTAGGCAGATGCTCTACCACTGAGCTGAATACCCAGACCTCTTCATTGTTTTATTATTAAATCATATTTCCTTTAATTTTTTTTCAGCAAATATTTTTAAATTTTAAGTCTAAAAGTTTTATGCATCTTTTGTCAGATTTACCCCAAGTAAATATTACCCCTATTTAATATTTTTGGTGCTGTTATTAGTACTACTATAAACATTCACATAAAAATTGGTGTGTGGGCACGTAAATTTTCATTTCTCTTGGGTGTATACCTAAAATGGAATTGCTGGATCATATTTTAATTATTTTTTAACTTTTGACAATTTTCCAAACTTTTCCACAAGTTATACCTTTTTATGTTCCCACCAGATCTATGTGGATTCCAGTTTTTCTATATTCTTGCATTTACTTGTTATTGCCTATTTTTTTGGTATTGTGCTGTGATTGGTTTGCATTTTCCTAATGGCTAATGATATTGAACATTTTCATGTGCTTACTAACCATTTGTATATTTCCCTTGGTTAAGTATCTATTTAAGTCCTTTATTCATTTTTAAATTGGGTTTGTTTTTTATTGAGTTGTGAGATTTGATTATATATTCATTATATATATATGTATATATATATATTGATTATATATAGATATAGATATATAGATACAGGTATAGATATATAGATATTTAAGAGCATCTATTCACAAATGACCTCTCCAAACCACCACTGGTTTGATATTTAAGAGCATATTAAAAGTTATCTTAGTTGAATTAGGAAAAATGCTTTTAGAGAGATAACATTCTGAATATATTGGCTTGGTCACAGCAGAATTTGCTTTAGCTAGATTAGTTCTGTAAATTTAAAGCTACTACTTTTGCATCTAATACTCCAGGAAAATGTGATACCCTTTACAAATTTGTGTGTCATACTTGTGTAGGAGTCATGTTGTTTCAGTTGTAGTACATGTGCTGTTGAAGTGAGCACTGCATTTATTGTTTGTTTGTTTGTTTGTTTGTTTTCCTGCTTCGACCTTCATGTTTGCCTTTCTAAAAGAGAATTTTAAGAAGGAAAGGTAGTAGCTTGTAACTCTCCTACTTGGGAGGCTGAAGTTGGAGGATCGTAAGTTCAAGGCTGGCCTCAGAAACTGAGCAAGACCTCCCTTTAAAAAGGCGGGGGCCTGGAGATGTAGCACAGTGGTAGAGCACTTTGGGGCTCAATCCCCAGCACTAAATAAATAAATAAATAAATAAGGTAGAATGTGTGGTGGCTCATGCCTGAAGTTCCAGCAGCTCAGGAAGCTGAGGCAGGAGGATCACGAGCTCTAAGCAACTTAATGAGGTCCTCAGCAACTTAGTGAGATCCTGTCTCAGAAAGGACTGAGGGGCTGGGTTTTTTGCCCAGTGGTAGAGCTCCTGACTAGCATGTGCAAGGCACTGGATTTGATCCTCAGCACCACATGAAAATAATAAATAAAATTAAGGTAATGTGTCAAAAAATGTTTTAAAAAAAAAAAAGACTGGAGATGTTGCTCAGTTGTTATGCACCTCTGGGTTCAATCCCTGGTACCCCACCCCCCAAAAAAATTATCTCTAGTGCCTTAGTGCCTCAGTGAAATTTGTACAAATGATGGCTGAAAAAGTTTACATCAGGTTTAGTGATTCGGGTAATAATGGCTATTATTAAGATTGGTTTCTCTGAAAAGATGTGATCTGAAGCCAGATAACATTGGAAAGTGAGAAAGTGGAGACAAGACAGTATACCGCTCTTTCTAGGAATTTACTTTTGAGAGCAAGTTCTCTCAACATTGACACTATTGACATTTTGAGCTAGATAAGTCTGCTGTGGGGGAGGATTGACCTGTTCATTGTAGGATGTTTAGGAGCATCTCTGGCCCCCACTGACAATATGCCAGGAATGCCCCTCTATCTGTGACAACTCAAAATGCCTCCAGATATTCCCAAATGTTCCCCTTTGAGAACCACTCTTTTAGAGGAAGGAGAGAGAAGAACCTAAAAACAACTCATCTGGGGGAATCTTTTTAAAGGGAGTAATAGATTGAAGGAAGTAGCCACTGGAAAGAAGGGGAAGATTGAAGATATGGAAAGAGAAGTGATGAAATTAAGGGATGGAATTTAGAGCATAGAAGGAGAAATTAAATTTATTTTGGAGACAGGTCACTTATCTTCTTTTATTTAAAAATTTCATTTTTTAGTTGTAAATAAACAAATACCTTTATTTTTGTTTATTTATTTTTATGTGGTATTGAGGATTAGATCCAGTGCGAGGCAAGCACTCAACTGCTGAGCCACAACCCTAGCTCCAGGTCACTTATTTTCAATAAAAGGAAGAAGTAAAAAGGGTAAATGTAGACACTTTAGAGATACATATATTTTTTTTATTTTTTATAGGGTCTCACTGCGTTGCTTAGGGCCTTACTAAAGTTGCTTTGGCCGGCTTCAAACTTATGATTCTCTTGCCTCAGCCTCCCAAGCTGCTGGGATTATAGGCGGGAGTTTATTTTTTCTAATACATGGATGTTAAGGTGTGATTGTAGCACCATTTCTATGCTGTTGTCTTTGTCCATATAATCAAGCATAATTGTGTAAATAAGTTGTTGTTGAATTATTCTCCTGATTTCTTTTTCTATTTTTCATGAGGCTTCCTTTAAATTATTATTTTTTCAGCAATGATAAAATGTAAAGTCAGTGGAATCCATTGGGTTTTTTTTTTTTAATTTTTAATATTATTTATTTATTTATTTATTATTTTATGTGGTGCTGAGGATTGAACCCAGGGCCTCACCTGTGTGAGGTACCACTAAGCTACAACCCCAGCCCTATTTTTTAATTTTTTAATGGATATTTTCCATTGGTTTTTAAAACAGGAAGTATTTTCTTTCCCTTTTGGCAGGATATAATAGAAATGAGTATTTTTGTGAAAGTCTATATTTACTCTTGTCACAGTTTCTCAATATGTTGTAGTTGTTCTTTCCCATTTCTTTCTCATTTCCCCCTCCTCCTGCTTTTCTTTTCATAGCTACGGATCTAACCCAGGGGAGCTTCATGCATGCTAGGCAAGAGCTCTTCCTATGGAATATATCCCCACCCTTCAGAATGTCCTTGAGTGAAACAAATTTCCTTTGCTTAATGAATTTTGGGTATAAATTAGTTCACCTTTTCTTACTTCTTTATTGCATTTTAAGACTCTTGATTCTGCTAATCTATTCTCATTTCCAACTTAATTTTCCCTTTTTTGTAATATTCTTATTTTTCTTTCTTTATGAAGAGTTTTAGGTTTAGCCAATTGATAGCTTTTAACCCTCATTATCTTACAAAATGCTGTTTCTTAATTGTAGTTAGAGACGGGGTCTCACTGAGTAGCTTAGCGCCTCGCCATTGCTGAGGCTGGTTTTGAACTTGTGATCCTCCTGCCTCAGCCTCCTAAGCTGCTGGGATTACTGGCATGTGCCACTGTTCCCGGCTCTCATGCCTACTTCTCATAACTCGTTCCTTCCTCCCAATCTTTTAGGTTCTTCTCTTTGTCCTTTGTGTTCTAAAATTGCAGGATGATGTGTATCAGTATGGATCTGTTCTCATCCATTATGCTGGATACTCAATGATACTTTTTTTCATTTTCGATTCTCTTCTGTAACTCCCAGTTTTCAGGAATAGATTTCAATATTTTTATCCTACTTTTTTAACTTTTAAAATTTTAATTATTTTTTTCTTACCATACGATTTATTTTTATTTTTTTTAGTCATATACATGACAGCAGAATGTACTTTGACATATAATACATACATGGAGTGTACATACATCAATCATATTGTCTATTCTATTCTGCTGCCCTTCCTATCCTCCCTACTCCTCCCCTCCTCTCCCATCCTTTCTCCCTATCCAATCTAATGTGACATACTTTTTTTTCTTTTTCTCATCACAACATCATATATGTATTCTGTATAACAATGAGGTTCTCCTTCCGTCTTTCAATATTTTTATCCTATTTTCTGTTTCATTCTTGGCTTACCTTTTTTGGGAGATTTCTTCAATTTCATGTTTCAATTTTTCCTGAAATCTTCCATTTATAAGGCTCAAATAAAATAGTATATATTTATATAATAAACGATTTTAGGGGCTCTTTTAAAAGATTAAATATCTTTTAAAATAAGCACATAATCTAATTTCAGGGTTGCAATATTATCTTTTTTTTGTGAGGGTATTGAGGGTAGGTTTTGTTGTTTCTATCTTATTACAAATGCTTTTCCATCTGCATTTCTTTTCCTTTTATCTGTCTTAATGTTGCTGATTGATTGATTGATTGATTTAGTTACTGGGAATTGAACCAAGGGACACTTAACCATTGAGCCCTTTTTTTGTGTTTTATTTAGAGACAGGGTCTCCCTGAGTTGCTTAGTGCCTTGCCAAATTGCTGAGGCTGGCTTTGAATTCAAGATCCTCCTGCCTCAGCCTCCACAGCTGCTGGTGGGATTATAGGCATGTGCCAACACACCTGGCTAATGTTGAAGATTTAAAATAGAAGATTTTCTCAAATGCTGGTGTGATTGTCACTATCTGCTTATTATTAAAAAATGAACCACCAAAATTTTATTGGTAATATATCACCAGTGTCATTTGCTAACCGCAGGCCTTGTTGTAGTGGTTTTTACTAGTTTACCACTCATGTTAATATCTGTAGTTCTTTACTCTTAGGCTAATTAGCTTCCCAAAAGGAGAAATCTTCCAGTCCATTGCCTGCAGAGTATAAATAAGCCCATTATTCTGAGTCTAAGGAGTAGAAAAGCACTTAAGTTTTCAGTATACAAGTTTTAAGGACTTTTATTTCATCACTCTGTATTTAGTATGGTTGCCCAGGCTTTCAGTCATCTGTTTTTACCTCTTCACAAAATTTCATCTTTTGCCTCAAGGAAGTCATTCAGTAGTATAGGGTGGGAGGTGTTCAGGAATAGATTTAGCTACTCTTTAAATAAACTTTATACCAGTCTTGTTTTTAGCTTTGGTTTCACATCCTCTTCCAGAATACCTGTTAGTACATTTTCTGAGTGTTTGGGGTTCTTTGTTATAAATCATTTTTTTCCTTGGCTTTCCTCACTGTTGGCTTATATTTTAGATTTTTCAAGTTCTAAATCAGTTACCAAGAAGAGTCCTACATTCCAGCATCTAAAAATTTTGTTGCTGTGGTTTCACCTCCTGTTCTTTTTGTTCTTGGAAGTTTACATCCATTTTATAATTATTTTCTTATCAGTTAGTGGAGTTTGAAAAGGACATGGGTAAATGAATATTTTCAGTCCTCTTCACTGAAAGTTCTTTGCATTCTTTCTAATGAGGTGGAATTCAAAATAATAATCACCATTTAAAAACATACAATTAAGTGATATTCAGTGCATTTACAATGTGGTACAACCACCAGCTCCCCCACCTGCAGCTTCCCCAAGTACTGGGGATTGAATCCAGTGGTACTTAACCACTGAGCCACATCCCCAGCCCCTATCTATCTATCTATCTATCTATCTAATCTAATCTAACTATTTATTTATTTATTTGAGACAGGATCTTGCTAAATTGCTTAGGACCTCACCAAATTGCCAAGACTTGTCTCAAATTTACAACCCTCCTGCCTCAGCCTCCTGAGTTGCTAGGATTACAGGTGTGTGCTGCTGCACCCAGCTGTCCCCAATCCTTTTTATTTTTGTTTTAAATAGGGTCTTAGCTAAATTGCAGAGACTGGCTTTGAACTTGTGATCCTACTGCTTCGGCTTCCCAAGTTCTTGCATCACTGTGCCTGGTAATCACCAGCTCTCTCTAGATTCAGAACTTTTCATTACCCACAGTAGAATACCCCAGACTCATTAAAAAGTCTCTCCTCATTTTTTCCCCATATCTGTTGGTGACCTCTATTCTGCTTTCTGTGTCTTTGGATTTGCCTATTCTGGATATATCAGATAAGAAGGCATCATATGGGCTGTGGCTGTAGCTCAGCAGTGGCAGAGTTGAGCATGTGTGAGGCACTAGGTTTGATCCTTAGCACCACATAAAGTAAATAAAATAAAGGCATTCTGTCCATCTACAACAACAACAACAACAACAAAAATTATTTAAAAGGCAGCGTCATATAGTATGTGGCCTTTTTGTGTCTGACTTCTTTCACTTAACATAATGTTTTCAAGGTTCATTCAAGTTGTAGCATCTATCAGTACTTAGTTTCTTTTTGTATTTTACCGAATTTATCACAGTTTTCTTATTCATTCATCTATAGAGGACTATTTAGGTTTCCATATTCTGGCTAACATGAGTAATGCTGCTATAAACATTTATGTACAAGTTTCTATATAGACATATTTTCATTTTCTCCGATATGTGTAACTGCGGGTGGACTTGCTTGCTCATATGGCAATTATTCATTAACCTTTTGAGGCACTATCAAACTGTTTCCCACAGTATCTATACCACTTTACATTGCCACCAGTAATGTACTAGGGTTCTCACATCCTCACCAACACTTACATTTTCTGGTAAAAAAAATTTAAAGCTGAGCATCATGGGGCATGCCTGTAATCCCAGCAGTTTGAGGCCAGCCTGTGCAACTTAGACCCTGTCTCAATAAAATAATAATAATAACAACAAAAGGGTGGGGATATAGGTGGTGATAGAATGATTGCCTAGCACACACAAGGCCCTGGGTTAGATCCCTAGTATGAGTGTTGCAGGGGGGTGGCCGTGGTTTCAAAGGCATCCTTGTAGGTGTAAAATGGTATTATTTTTCAGGAGGCTGAGGCAAGAGGATTGTGAGTTCAAAGCTAGCCTCAGCAAAAGCCACACAATAAACAACTCAGTGAGACCCTGTCTCTAAATAAAATACAAAATAGGACTGGGGATGTGGCTCAAGGGTTAAGAGTCCCTGGTTTAAATCCCTGGTATAAAAAAAAAAAAAAAGTATTATTGTGGTTTTGATTTGATTTGCATTTCCTTAATGGGCAGTGATTTTGAACAGCTTTTCATGTGTTAGCTGGCCATTTTTATATCTTCTGTGGGGAAATGTTTATTCATATTCTTTGCCCATTTTTTACTTGGGTAGTTTGTCTTTTTGTTATTAGAGTTCTTTATATATTCTGAGTACTTTTTTTAATCAGAAAAGTGGTTTGCAGATTTTTTTTTCTTTGTAGACCATGTGCTTCACTTTTCATTTTCTCTGATATGTGTAACTGCAGGTAGACTTGCTTGCTCATAATGGCAATTATTCATTAACCTTTCGAGGCACTATCAAACTGTTTCCCACAGTATCTATACCACTTTACAGTGGCTTTTTGAGATTGGCTAACTTCCTTTGTGCACAAACATTTTAAACTTTTACCATGTCCATTTGATTTAGTAATGTTCCTTTTGTTGCTTGTTGCAACAACCCTTATTTTGAGACTGGGATCCCCAAAATAAAATTCATCTACTCCAGTCAATCCTAGATTAACTATAATACTAATGAAATAATGAGCAAGGACTAAATTTATAATTTACTTTTTTTTTTTTTTTTAAATCTGTTCTGGGGATTGAGCCCAGGACCACAGGCAGGCTAGGCGAGCTCTCTACCACTGAGCTATAGCCTTAGTCCTTTAAAAATTTTTTTCTTTTCTCTTTTCATACAGGGTTTGTAACCTAGGCTGGCCTTAAGCTTGATAATTATTCTGCCTTAGCCTCCCAAGGAGCTCGGATTTGAGAGGCATGCACCAATTAGGCCCAGTTTATAATTGACATTTTAAAGGAAAATGTACTTTGCAAATAAGCAATATGATTAGATGGAATTCTTTTTATTTATTTATTTTTTAAATACATGACAGCGGAATGCATTACAATTCTTATTATATATATAGAGAGAGAGAGCACAATTTTTCATATCTCTGGTTGTATACAAAGTATATTCACACAATTTATGTCTTCATACTCGTAATTATGGTAATAATGTCCATCTCATTCACCATCTTTTTTATACCTCTCGCCCCCTTCCTTCTTCCCTCCTCTTTGCCTTATCTGTAGTTCGTCTAATCTTCCCATGGTCCCCCTCCCAACCCCACTATGAATCAGCCTCCTTATATCAGAGAAAACATTCAGCATTTGATTTTTTGATATTGGCTAACTTCACTTAGCATTAATTTCTCCAACGCCATCCATTTACCTGCAAATGTCGTGGTTTTATTCTCTTTTATTGCTGAATAATATTCCATTGTGTATATATGCTACATTTTTAAAAATCCATTCATCTACTGAGGGCATCTAAGTTGGTTCCACAGTTTAGCTATTGTGAATTGTGCTGCTATAAACATTGATGTGGCTGTGTCCCTGTAGTATGCTGTTTTTAAGTCCTTTAGGTATAGACTCAGGAGAGGGATAACTGGGTCAAATGGTGGTTCCATTCCCAGTTTTCCAAGGAATCTCCATACTGCTTTCCATATTGGCTGCACCTCTTTGCAGTCCCACCAGCAATGTATGAAGTAGACCAGTGGTACAGAATAGAGGACACAGAGACTAACCCACAAAATTGCAATTATCTTATATTAGACAAAGGCACCAAAAACATGCATTGGAGAAAAGATAGCCTCTTCAATGAATGGTGCTGGGAAAACTGGAAATCCATATGCAGCAAAATGAAATTAAACCCCTATCTCTCACCATGCACTAAACTCAACTCAAAGTGGATCAAGGACTAGGAATTAAATCAGAGACTCTGCGTCTAATAGAAGAAAAAGTAGGCCCTAATCTTCATCATGTGGGATTAGGTCCCAGCTTCCTTAATAAGACTCCTATAGCATAAGAATTAAAACCAAGAGTCAATAAATAGGATGGACTCAAACAAAAAAGTTTCTTCTCAGCAAAAGAAACAATCTGTGAGGTGAATAGAGAGCCTATATCTTGGGAGCAAATTTTTACCCCTCATGCATCAGATGAAGCACTAATCTCTAGGTATATAAAGAACTCAAAAAGCTAAGCACCAAATAATAATAATAATAACAACAACCCAATCAATAAATGGGCCAAAGACCTGAACAGACACTTCTCAGAAGAGGATATACAATCAATTAACAAATATATGAAAAAAAAGTTCATCCTCTTTCGCAATTAGAGAAATGCAAATCAAAACTACTGTATCATCTCACTCCAGTAAGAATGGCAGCTATTATGAAGACAACAATATGTTTTGGCGAGGATGTAGAAAAAAAGGCACACTCATAGATGGAATTCTTATAGAACAGATTGTTCTGGATGCTTTTAAGGTACTATGCCTTTGAACTGCCTGGTTTTTGTTTTTTGTTTCCCCCCATTTCTTTTCCAGCCACCTTCTCTTCTGGTTTCCTGCTTCTAATCTGAGCATATAGTATTATGAATTCTGAAAATGAGTTAGAGTGCTTGAACAAGAGGCCAAGGAAAATTCACATTCCTTTGAATTAAACATCTGAGATTTTATGCTGTGTCTCTGTATTTTGGATGTTCAGAGATTTGTTTTACCTCTGTGTGTGTAACTACTTTTTGGATAGGTGACATTATCAGCTAAGTGGTTCTTGATTTATCCTAATTCAACAAGTCTGATACCATTACCAAGAAAATCATGGTTCAGAAATTTCTAGTTGAGGGTTTGCAGAACATAATTTAGGGAGTAACATGGATTCTATAAGGGAAATAATTCAACAACATTAACAAATTATTATAGGTGAAATAAATGTTAGGGATTTGCTAGGTATTGGATATACAAAAGTTGAAGTTATTCTCCGATATAATAGGAAATGTTATTCTTTTAAAAACTCTTACCATGGTTTCCCGTATACTTTGAATAAAATTCACACTCCTTACTGTGGTTATAGTTCTTGCTTCTTCCAGCTCTCTTCATTGGTTAGCTCTAGCCACACTGGGCCTTTAACTTCCTCAAAGAAACAAAGATTTTATCAGACTTAGATTCTGTTTTCTTATGTTGTTCCTCTAGGTCAGAATTATCACCTTCTCTACCTTTGCCTTCCTTTCTTTGCTTGCTGGTTCCTAAATATTTTTGAGGTTTTATTTTACATGTTATCTTGTCAAAAAAGCAATTTCTGTAGCCTGTCTAAAATAAGTTCCTTTTTAGTCTTTTTTATCACTTAGTAGTACTTGAAATTTTTAATTTATGTTTTTGTCAGTCTCTCTTGAGACTGTATATTTCATGAGGATAAGGACCATACTTATCTTATAAGCATGTCTTTCTATGCTAACCATGTAGAATAGTTCCTAAAAATAACAATAAACATAACAACCACATTATTAGTAGGTCTTCACCTGCCACATTCTTCTTAATTTTACTGATGTCTCCCCCCACCCCCCATTTGTTCTTTGTTCAAAGTACTGGGAATTGAACCTAGGAGTTCTCTACCACTGAGCTACAGCCCCAGCCCTTTTTAAATTTTTTATCTTTAAACAGGGTCTCACTAAGTTGCCCATACTGGCTTTGAAATGGCAATCATCCTCCTCTAGCCTTCCAGGTTGCTGGGATTACATGCACTTGCCAGCATACCTGGCATCTTTTCCCAATTTATTCTTTTTTTTTTTCCCCTCCCTAATCCCTAAACCTCGAAGTTCTCTATGCCTCACAGTTGCCTGCTTTCTTCTCTGTCTCAACTCTGTGGTGATATTCTGGTCTGTGGATTTAAATAGCTATACATTTATGACTCCTAAATTTTCATGGTCAGCCTGTGCTTTTATGTACAAGTATCTACTTGATATTTCCATTGAAGTACTTATTGGAATCTCAGTTCAATATATACATAGTAGAAGTTTTTTTCATATCTCCCGAATCTCTCTTTTCCTTTTCATTTATGTGATTAGAAGCACTGTTCTTGGGCTGGGGTTGTGGCTCAGTGGTAGAGCGTTTGCCTTGCACGTGTGAGGCCTTGGGTTTGATCCTCAGCACCACATAAAAATAAATAAAAATAAAGATTTTGTGTCCATCTATAACTTAAAAAAAAAAAGTGCTGTACTTACCAAAAGCCAAATATTCTCCATGATAAGTGGAGGTTGATCCATATTGGGGGTGGGGGAATGGGAAGATTGGAGGAACTTTGATTAGGCAAAGGGGAGGGAGGGTGGGGCAAGGACATGGGGATAGGAAAGATGGTGGAATGAAAAAGACATCATTATCCTAGGTACGTATATAACTATGATGCAGCTCTACATTGTATACTACTAGAGAAATGAAACGCTGTGCTCCATTTGTGTACAATGAACCGAAATGCATTCAGCTGTCATGTATAACCAATTAGAACCAAAAAAAGAAAAAGAAGAAGTACTGTTCTTATAATAGTACATGCCTCAAGCCTTGGTCTCATCCTTGATTCTTCTCATATCTAGGCAAGGAATTCTGTCAGCGCTATCTTCATCCAAAATCTGACTCCTATTGTTATTTACACTTTTACAACCAACTGCCACACAGGTCCTGTGCTCCATTATTTTTTACCTGTTATTACAAGTAGCCTCTCACGTGTCTTATTAGATATGTATATCAGATTATGGCACTTTTCTGTCTAGTCCCCTTTAGTGGTTTCTCGTCTTACAAGGTCCTTGACTAGCTTTCCTCTAATCGCATACATCCACTCTTATTTTCCCTTTCTTACTCAATTCTAGTCCCATTAGAATTTCTCATCCACTCTGAGAACACTTCCGTCTTCATTCCTTTTTATTTGCAATTATCCTTGGCTTACAGTATTTTTCTCCCAAATTTCTATATAGCTGTGTTAAATTCATACTTTTTTGGTACCTCCTCAAATATTAGAGAAGCCTTTCCAGACCTCCCTTTCTAAAGTAGTAATCTTGCTTCCTCGAAGTCTTCTTTGTTTAATTTTCCTTATAGCAATATCACCATCTGACATTTGTTACTAGAATATAAGATCCATGAGGGTAAGGACTTTGTTTTATTTACTATTGTGTTTTCAGTAGGATTAAAAAGTGAACAGCACAAAGTTAGTACCCTCAAAATGTCAAAATGAAATATAGCAAGATCCTTCCTTCCTTCCTTCCTTCCTTCCTTCCTTCCTTCCTTCCTTCCGAACTGAGGGATACTCAATCACTGAGCCACATCCCCAGCCTTGTTTTGTATTTTATTTAAAGACAGGGTCCCACTGAGTTGCTAAGCACCTCTCCATTGCTGAGGCTGGCTGCTTTGAACCTGTCTCAGCCTCCCGAACCGCTGGGATTACAGGCATGTGCCACCACACCAAGCTGTCCTTCTTTTCATCCTTCCTTTCTTTTATCCTTCCCACTGCTGGGTATCAAACCCAAGGTATTACACATGATTTGTAAGCACTCTGACATGGAGCTATACCCCCAGAAACTGATTTCTTGTAGACATTGTTGAACTGATGAGATAACCACTTCTGGAAATATCTGATAAATCAAAACTTCTGAGACCCAGGGATCTCTGAAATAAAAAGATTTTTGAGCCATTACGGATAATAGCTTGAAAAACAAGGTCCTGGGACAAGTTTCTGTAACTTTTCGCAACAAGGCTAGATAGTAGTTGGAAAAATGTCTGTTGGACATTTTTAAATGAAACTTTGGGGAAGAAAAGCAAAAGCTGTTTACATTGAACCTACATTGGCAGGATATAACTCAAAGTGAAGAAAATTTTGGAACAGGAAGACTCTGAATTTGACTAGGTACCTCATATAACTGGAATCACACAGTATTTTTCTTTCTGTCACTGGCTTATTTTAGTAAAACATTTTCAGTTTTATCCATGGTGTTGTATGTGTCCATTTTTGATATTTAAAAAAATTTTTTTAGTTGTATATGGACACATTATCTTTATTTATTTATTTATTTTTATGTGGTACTGAGGATCGAACCCAGTGCCTCACACATGCCAGGCAAGTGCTGTACCACTGAGCCACAACCCCACCCCTGCATGTGTCCTTTTAAAGACAATAATATTTATGTACACTGCATTTTGTTTATTCATCTGATAATGGATGCTTGGATTAGTTAATAACATTACTATGAAAATAGTTATGTATAAATCTCTCTTTGATTCTCTGTTTTCAGTCTTTTTTTTTTTTTTTCCTTTTTGTCCTCAGTACTAGCGGTTGAACCTAGAGATGCTCTACCATTGAGCCACATTCCCAGCCCTCTTTTAGTTTTTCTTTTGAGACAGAATCTTGCTAAGTTGCTGAGACTGGCTTCAAACTTGTGATCTTCCTGCCTTAGCCTCCTAAATCACTGGGATTACAGGTGTGCACCACTACACCCAACTGCTGCTTTAAATTATTTTAGGACTATATCATGTGGTAATCCTGTTTTTAATTATTTGTGGAGATGCTTGACTGTTTTCCATAGCATCTACATCATTTTACATTCCCAACTGCACATAAGTGTTCCAGTTTTTCCATTTCTCCACATTTTCTCCAAAACTTGCTATTTTCTGTTTTTTTTTTTTTTTTAATAGTATCCATCCTTATTGGTGTGAGTTGGTATTTCATTGTGGTTTGATTGTCATGTCCCTTGTAATTAGTAATGAGCATCTCTTTTCATGTGCTTTTTAAAAAATACCTTTATTTTGTTTATTTTTATGTGGTGCTGAGGATTGAACCCCGTGTCTCACACATGCAAAGCAAGTGCTCTACTGATGAGCCATAGTCCCAACCCCTCATGTGCTTTTTGTCCATTTGTATATCTTTGGGAAAATGTCTGTTTAGTAATTTTTTTTTGTCCATTTTAGGGGTTCTTTATAAATTCTGGATGTTTACCCCTCATGAGATATAAGATTTACAAATATTTTCTTCCACTCCATAGGGAATTTTTGTGTTAGTGTCCTTTGATGCACAGATATTTTCAATTTTGATATGTTCAATTCATCTATTTTTACTTTAGTTGCTAGTGATTTTGATATCATATCCAGAAATAATTGCCATATCCAAAGTCTTGAAGCTTTTCCTTTATATTTTTTTTCTGAGTTGTATAATACAATTCTTCCATAATAAAGAACTTAACAAGGTTTTTAAAATTTCTTTTCAAAGATTGACTCATTGTATTTGAAGAAAATATATCATTGGTAGGTATTGGAGAGGAGTGAAGGCAGATGGATGGTATTGTGTAAGTGGATCTTCAATTCACTGATTCTCTTAATATATTATTGGAGTCCTAGGCCAGAGGCCTGACTCTGGGGGTCCTAACAGACCAGGTTCTGCCCAAAATAAAACTGAAAAGGTAATGGTGGAAAGTAAGAAAATAATTTTTTAATTAATACAGTAAAAGTTGGGGCAGAGGGTGAATGGTATATATAATTAATATTCTTGGTCAGACTGTGGTCTGGTTGATTATTTTTTCAGTTCTGGTTCTGTAAGGTGACTCTAGAGATGTTCTTATCCTCAAGTGGACAATTTCCACTTGTTCAGGGTGTTTATTTATCAGATCTATGATTCTGGAAGGGTCAAGTGAATTTCCATGAGATAGATGATTGCTACTGCTTGGGTTAGGGGCAGTCTCACATTGGGTGATGTACCTGCTTCCTCTTGTTACTGGAAGGTGTAGGACAACCACTGAAGACTTGTAGGCGCCATTCCAGGGAAGTCTGAAGCAGGATGCTGCCTTGGTTTGAGTGGGATGAGATAGGTTGGGTAAGTTTAGGGATAATAAGCCTTTTGTTACCACCTTTTAGATGAACGCTCCCTTAATGATTAACATGCCTTCATGCAGAGCTGAGCAGAGACCTTTAATTGACCCAGTTAAAAGTAATAAAGCAGACAGTTACAGAAAGAGAGTAGAGATGCCAAGTTTTATCCACATTTAGCAAAGACAGCCTAAGTTCCTGTTAAAAACTCAGTTCAGTTGAATTCAAATTTAGGCATAGTGTTGGATTTATACCCCACCAGTTAAGGATTCAATTTCCTAAGACTTCCCCCACTTCAGATGTTGACTGGCTACACATTTGCAGGTTTCATCAACCCCCTCTTAAAGTTCAGTAATTCACAAGAAGAACTCAAGTAGACAACTAACTTTTATTTGATTATTATAAAGGATACTACTCAGGAACAGCCTAATAGAACAGATATGTAGGGCAAGACATGGAAACGGGTATGTGTGCTTCCTTGCCCTCTCTGGGCATATCACCTTCCCAGCATTTCAGTGAATTTACCAACTGGAAGCTCTTCAAAACACATTGTTGCAAAGGTTTTATTAGAGATCTTATTAGATAACTCAGTTGATTAAATCATCTGCCACTGGTGACTGGATTCAGTTTCCAGCCATTCTCCCTTTGTTTTGTGGGTATGGTGGGAGCCAAAAGTTCTAATGCTCTAATCATGCCATCATCATTCTGAAGACCAGCCCCCATCCTTAATCTATCTAGGTACCCAGAGAGTCACCTCATTATCATAAACTCAGGTATGGTTAAAAGGGGCTTGTTATTGATAACAAAAGATGTTCCCATCTCTCAGGAAATTCCAAGGAAGCTCTGTGCCAGGAATCTGGGACAAAGACCAAATATAGTATATGTTTTCTGTTACACCGTGGTGGATAGAGGAGTTGTTGCCTTGAAGTTTTATATATGGAGAGCATGAGGGTGCATATGTGCACACATGCAATACTGTGTATAACTCAGGGGCACTGTACTTCTGAGCTACAGCCTTAGCCCTTTTTGTTTTGAGACAGGGCCTGCTAAGTTGCTGAGGCTGGCCTCTAACTTGCAATCCTTCTGCCTCAGCCTCCCCAGTCCCTGGAATTACAGGTGCACACCACTGAATCGTACTACTTCCAAATCTTAAGTGGTTACTCCATTACAGTTAAATCATAATTACATTAAATCATTATATTTAGTAATGATTCAGAAGATGTGCATGATATAAGTTTTCATATCGACAAAGTAGAGTAATATTTTCTGGGAGTTAAGGGGAGGAAGAATGCAGAGTAACTGCTAATGGTGTCACTGGAAAAGTGATATCACCAGAAGAGGGTCCCAAGGAATTACCAAGGAAAGGGGGGCACTTAATACAGGATAAGTGGGGTCCTTCACATATGTCACAGAAAAAAAATTGAGCATATATCAGTAAGAGGGATAGATTAATTTTGTAAAGTAAGTAATGCACATTTTTCTTTACCACATTCTTTCTTGTGGTGAAAGATATTCCTCAATCTAGAAAGAGATGTGTTTTCAGGGTTCCTGACTCTTAAAAGAAAACTTGATGAAGTCTGGTTATGGGAGAGTAAGATTATAAGGGTGTCAGAAAGTAAGGGTATAAGGCTGTCAGTCTGGTAGTTCTTAGTATCTTTAGGCTGAAGGTGGTCTTCATTACCTGATTGGTAGATAACATTGGAAAGTACCCTAAGTTATAGGTTTCTTAAAATATCATATCTTTCTTCATTTTATTTATTTTTTTGGTGGGCTAATTAACAGTGCCCAAGGTAATTTACATAAGCGAATGAATTTATGGTAACTTTAAGACTTAGAGATTTTCTAGAAATTTGGGAGTGATAGGCATAGGAGAGAAACTGGCTCAGGGAATGATACACCTGGAAAGGTATATAGAACCTTAAGATTATATTTCCTCGTCTTTGCCTTTTGTATCCTTTCTACCTATTTTTATTTTTTTTCTCCTAACTCTATAGGTTTGGAGTTTCTTTGCGGAGGCAAGAAAAATATGGAATTAGGGCTGGGGACATAACTTAGTGGTAAAGTGATTACCTAGCATGCACAAGGCCTTGGATTCCATCACCAGCAACACACAAACACACACACCCCCAGAGTTAGATAATGGTGATGGTTTTACAACTTTATGAGTATATTAAAAACCACCATACGGCACCCTTTAAAAGGGTACATTTGTGGTATATAAAATATCTCAATAAAACCCTTATAAGAATATTACATGATTCATCTCATTGAACTGCAGTAATCTCAATACAGAAGGAATTACCAAGTGAACTTGATTCATGACAGACAACTTTATGGTTCAAACCATTGTCAGACTGTGAATTATCAGGTATAAGTCAGGTGGAGGATCCCTTTGGTCATTATTTATTGTTCTAGAGCTGGCATAAAATTAAGTCATTCTGGATTTCTTCTGCCTGAATTTCCATGTTAGAAACTTGTCTTGAATCTATCCCATTTATTTTCCACTATCAGTTAATGTTCTTAAAATTTTTCACCTGAACTATATGTGTATAAGCCTTCCAAATCGGTATGGTGTTTTATTTTTCTTTTATTCTCATTTTCCTGTCATATTGCTGTGTAGCTCATTTCCTTTAAATAAAACTAATCTTATTACTTGCTTTATCAGAAAAAAAAAAAAAAACTCACCAGTAACCACTCCATTAACTGTATTTTCCTTTCCTTCTGTTCCCCACTAAATATAGTTTATTTTTCACTTAGTAATGTTCCCTGAATGTACTTCCATATTTGCTTACATAGATATATTATTTTTATAGCTCCTGTATAGTATTGTATACAAAGATTATTATGTTAGTGGAGATTAAATTGTCCCTAGTTTTTTCTATTTTAGAATAACTTCAGTGCATATAGCCTTACATAATAATATAGCATTTCTATAGAATTTTTACTTGGAATTGCTGACCTGGTAGGTGCAAGTTTGTTAATACTTCAATTGAACAAACATTTTGTATTTTGGGATAATATAATTTGTTTTGGTTTAGAAATGTGTTTTCTTTTTTTCTTTAAAAAATAACAACAAAAAAACCCCTTTATCAAGAGGTATGTAATACAGATGTGAGTGAAGTAAAGCATGAATCTTGTTACTCTGCCAGGTTCCATTCATGGAGATATTCAGAGTTAAGCCTATATCATTTTTATTAATTTATTAAATAGTGCATTCATGTGATTCAAATGGTATGAAAATACATATTGGGAAAACACCCATCTTCTAACCTATCTTCTAACATCCAGTTTACCTACCAGCATGCAGCCAATGTTAACAGTCTTGTGTGTCCTTTGGGGGAAAGTTTTTTTTTTTTTTTTTTT
>NW_026000222.1:16467536-16469873 GCF_001458135.2 Marmota marmota marmota | reverse complement strand
TGGGGGCGGATTTTGGGGGTGGAGGTGCTGGGGATCAGGTCCTCATGTATGCTCTGCAAGTGCTCTACCACTGAGCTACATCCCAAGCCCCAGTGTTTTTTGTTTTGTTTTGTTTTTAATTTTTAATAGCTTTTTTTCTTCAGCTTTTTTTCCCAATCACATATGGGTTTTCTTTTTTGGAACACTTACTTTCTACTTCTGTTTAAGTAGAGAGGTGAGAAAGAATAGTGTACTTCAAAAACTGTTTTGGTTGATTAAGAAATATTTCAGAATTAAAACATTGTGTGTGTGTATGTATACGTGTGTGTGTGTGTGTATGTATAGAGAGAGAATGTGCATGCATGCACAGTGCTTCCATAGTACATATGATAAAACTGAAATAATATGAAGATGATTAGCATGGCCTCTGTGCAAATTTGTAAGTTGTTCCATATTTTAAAAAATAGATGTATATACCCATCTTAAATTTAAAAAGGGGAAAGAAAAGGTAATTGATGTGTTAGTTTTCTTTCACTGTAATAGATAACCTAATATAAATCAACTTAAAGGGAGGAAAGGTTTATTTTGGCTCACAGGTTTGGAAGTTGGGATCCCTGGTTAATGACTCAGTTGCATTGGGCCCATAGTGAGGCAGCACTTCGTGTCAGGAGTGTATGGCAGAGGAAGCTTCTCAACTCATGATAGCTGAGAAACTAAGAGAATGGTAATAGAGTTCTAGTATCCCCTTCAAAGCATGCTGCCAGTGACCAAATTTCCTCCTAAGCCCCATCTCTTAAAGTTTCCACTACCTCCCAGTAGCACCACAGGCAGGCGATCATTCCTTTAACACATGGACCTTTGGGGTACACTACCTCAAACTATAGCAAGATGTATTGTGTTCTTGCCAAATATTAGTTATTATATTAAATTGCCTATCTTAAAATGATCCTATATGTTTTAGATGATACCATACTCAGCTACTGACAGGTTTGGTAGTCCAGAACATTGAGATTCAACCAGGTGAAGTAACTTGTCCAAATTTGATCAGTGACTGGGTATAGCCATGAACTCCTGTGATCCTAGTAACTCAGAAGGCTGAGGCAGGAAGATCACAAGTTCCAGGCAAACCTTGGCAACTTAGACTGTCTCAAAGTTAAAATAGGGCTGGGAAAGTGGCTCAGTGGTAGAGGGACTCTGGATTTAGTCCCCATTACATTTTCCTGCCCATCCCCCCAAAGTTCCAGAATCTATCATTTACAATGATTATTAAAGGACCCTACTATTGATAGCAACATCAGAAGTTTAAAGAAGTATATTTTTTCCAGGTATAATAATGTAATGAGACAACATAATCGTCTTGACTTGTGAGCAGAGGCATTTGTACTTCTCTTTAGTGTATTTGTGAACAGTTTTCTTTTTGGTTCCCCATTGATGATCTCCTTAGAGGAAGATGTTAACAAGCACCTTGTACTAGGGTTTATTAAAACTTCTGCCTTTGTGAACATGGATAATAATGATCACTTCTTCCTAAAAGTGAAGTTGCAAAACACCCATATTGTTGCAAACACTCTCAGTAGGTTATCTGACAGGACCCATTTTGTGTTAAATATACCAGCAAGGGGTGAGTTTTAAACTTCTGTCCTTATGAAAATTACTGATAAATCATTAATTTAAAAGCCCCACTGAATTATTTTCTTTTTTTAATATTTATTTTTTGGTTAGACACGATACCTTTATTTTGTTTAAATTTATTTTTTATGTGGTGTTAAGGATTGAACCGAGGGCCTCACGCATGCTAGACGAGTGCTCTGCTGCTGAGCCACATCCCCAACCCCACACTGAATTATTTTCTACTGAAGTAAAGTGTCCATTGGTATCATATGGCTTGTAACCTGGTCTGCTATGTGCAAATATATGAATTCTTGATGATTTGACTGCAGGGGAAGGAGTTGTCAGTGTTTATAATAAACATTTTATGAAAAAAAAATCTTAGGGACTGGAGTTGTGGCTCAGCGGTAGAGCGCTCACCTAGCATGTGCAAGGCCCTGGGTTCGATCCTCAGCACCACATAAAAATAAAAGTATTGTGTCCAATTACAACTAAAAAGAAAAATGTTAAAAAAAATCTTTAAAAATTTTACTGCAAAGAAACTGAGGCTTAGATTAAATGATGTGACTCAGAGCTCAAGTTAATGGCAGAGGTATTCTAGGTCTCTTGGGTTTTGAGTCTATAATCCTTTGTTTTAATAAATCTAGTATGTAAGCTGGATGTGGTGCACACCTGTGTCCTGGCAGCTGGGGAGGCTGAGGTAGGAGGATTTCAAATTCGAGGCCAGCCTCAGCAACTTAGTGAGACCCT
>NW_026000222.1:16463524-16466281 GCF_001458135.2 Marmota marmota marmota | reverse complement strand
AAAAAAAAAAAAAAAAAGTGCTGGGGATGTGGCTCAGTTATTAATTAAGCCTTGGGTTCAATCCCTAGTATCTCCCAAACAACAACAACAAAGAGCCCTTGTGTGTAGGCCAGAGATGTTGCTCAGTGATATAGCATGAGCTTAGCATGTGCAAGGCCCTAAAGTTCAAACTCTAGTACAACCCTCCCACCACCACCACTACCACCACCAAACAAAGGACTAGTGATGTAGCACAGTAGTAGAGTGCTTTCCTGCTGTGCACAAGGTCCTGGGCTCCATCCCCAGCACTACAAACAAAACCCCACCACCACCCCAAACAACAACAACAAAAGCACTTTTTTTGTATCCTTTACCCCATTTTAACGTGCAAATCCCAAATGAAGTTCAAATTATATGATTGTATCATCCTGTAATTCTGTTTTTTAGGATCACAGATGTGATTATCTTTTTAATAAGTGTTTATCTCCAGATTATATTGTAAGAGTATCATTTTTAGGAATGTGATAATAAAAATTATGCAATTATATGTAAAGATGTAATAATATATCTGCAGAAATAACTAGATGCATTTTAAAAATATCAACTCTTTAGTGGAGCTAGTGACATTTAATTTACCTCCCACTTTTTTCTCTAAAGATTATTATTATTGTTTTCATCTAGTAAGTTATACACCTGAATCTTCTAATTTCTTGTTTTGTTGACTTTTTTTTTTTTTTTTTTGGCTTTCCCTCATAGATCTTGAGCCAGATGATTGTGCATCCATTTACATCTTTAATGTAGATCCACCTCCATCTACTTTAAATTCACCACTTTGCTTACCACAACATGGATTACCGTCTCACTCTTCTGTTTTGTCACCATCATTTCAGCTCCAAGGTCACAAAAACTATGAAGGAACTGGTGACGTTCCTGAATCTAAATACAGCCCATTAGGTGGTCCCAAACCCTTTGAGTGCCCAAGTATTCAAATTACTTCCATCTCTCCTAATTGTCATCAAGAAACAGATGCACATGAAGATGATCTACAGATAAATGACCCAGAAAGGGAATATTTGGAGAGGCCTTCTAGAGATCATCTCTATCTTCCTCTTGAGCCATCCTACCGGGAGTCTTCCCTTAGTCCTAGTCCTGCCAGCAGCATCTCTTCTAGGAGCTGGTTCTCAGATGCATCTTCTTGTGAATCTCTTTCACACATTTATGATGATGTGGACTCGGAGTTGAATGAAGCTGCTGCCCGATTTACTCTTGGATCCCCTCTGACATCTCCAGGTGGTTCTCCGGGAGGCTGCCCTGGAGAAGAGTCCTGGCATCAACAATATGGACTTGGACACTCCTTGTCACCCAGGCAATCTCCTTGCCACTCTCCTAGATCTAGTATCACTGATGAGAATTGGTTGAGCCCCAGGCCAGCCTCAGGACCCTCATCAAGGCCCACTTCACCCTGTGGGAAACGGCGGCACTCCAGTGCCGAAGTTTGTTATGCTGGATCCCTATCACCCCATCACTCACCTGTTCCTTCTCCTGGACACTCCCCTAGGGGAAGTATAACAGAAGATACCTGGCTCAATGCTTCTACCCATAGTGGATCAGGCCTTGGCCCTGCACTTTTTCCATTTCAGTACTGTGTAGAGACTGATATCCCTCTGAAAACAAGGAAGACTTCTGAAGATCAAGCTGCCATACTACCAGGAAAATTAGAGCTCTGTTCAGATGATCAAGGAAATTTATCACCATCCCGGGAGACTTCAGTAGATGATGGCCTTGGATCTCAGTATCCTTTAAAGAAAGATTCATCTGGTGACCAATTTCTTTCAGTTCCTTCACCCTTTACCTGGAACAAACCAAAGCCTGGCCACACACCTATATTTCGGTGAGTTGATGGAAATGGCTGCTGCTGACTGAATAGTTTGGATCATTGATGGAAATGGTTTAAACATTTTTACTCCTTCCCTCCCTTTCTTATTTTCCTTCTTTCCTATCATCCATCCATCCATCTATCTATCTATCTATTTAACTTTTTGGTACTGGGTATTTAACCCAGGGGTACTTTACCAGCCCTTTTTATTTTTCTTTTGAGATAGGGTCTCACTAAGTTACTTAGGGCCTTGTTAAGTTGCTGAGGCTGGCCTCAAATTTGGAATCATCCTGCTTTAGCCTCCCTAGTCTCTAGGATTACAGGCATGCGCTACCACTCCCAGCTCCCTTTTTATTATTATTTTTTAAAATTTCTACTTACAAATAACTATTTGTAAATCTATTTTTATTTTCTTTGAAGTCTTCAAAGCAGATAGGATAAAGTTATAATTTTGGAGGTATATAGGTGTTATGCATAGTGCACATTTGTAATCCCAGCTACCTCAGGAGGCTGAGATAGCAGGATCCCAAGCTGAAGACCAGTTTGGGCAATTTATGGAGACCCTATCTCAAAATAAAACTTAAAAAAGGATTGGGGATATATAGCTCAGTGGTAGAATACTTGCCTACCGTGTGCAAGGCCCTGGGTTCAAGTCTTAGTGCCCCCTCTACAAAAGTATATAGATGATGAATTATAGATAATAAGAAATTACACTTAAGGATTTCCTAGAAGGAATTTTCTTATCTAGAAAATCTTGTAAAAGATGGGTTATGGGCTGGGGATGTGGCTCAAGCGGTAGCGCGCTCGCCTGGCATGCGTGCGGCCCGGGTTCGATACTCAGCACCACATACCAACAAAGATGTTGTGTCCGCCGAGAACTAAAAATAAATAAATAAATATTA
>NW_026000222.1:16455407-16463219 GCF_001458135.2 Marmota marmota marmota | reverse complement strand
AAAAAAAAAAAAAAAAAAAAAAAAAGATGGGTTATGGTGTGAATTATATTAAAAATAAAACTAACTAATTAAAAAAAGAATTGCCAAAAAATTATATATAGCAGTAACATAAGAGAATTCTAAGAGCATTCATATAATTACTAAAATCCTGTAATCATAGAATTCTAACATGGGAGCAAAGATAAGATATGAGGTATATTTGTCCTATAATATTCAGCATTAAAGTTATACTTTATCTGAAAAAAATAAAACCTAATTGGGAATAAACTTAACTCTCTCTATATATTTTTTTAATATTTATTTATTAGGTATAGATGGACACAACACAATGCCTTTATTTTTATGTAGTGCTGAGGATTGAACCTGGGTCCCGCCAGTGCTAGGCAAGCGCTCTACCGCTGAGCCACAATCTCAGCCCCTTAACTATATTTTTAAGAGCTTAAAGTCCCTTGTCAAATTTGTGGCAAGCATTTTTCCCCCATAATGTTATTTGTTGACTGACTGACTAGGATCTTACTACATGGTGTTGCCCAGGCTAACCTTGAATATGCCATCATCCTCTTGCCTCAACCTCCCAAGTAGCTTCCCAAGTCCACTATACCTGGCCTTAATAAAAATTTACCTTTTGACTCTCAGCTTTATAAATTTATGATTTTATTGTTTTTTCGAGAAATTTAAAAATTTTTGTATTCATATTTATCTTTTTCTTTTTGACTTTGTGTTACATTTGAAAGTCTTATCCTACTCTAAAATAATTAAAATTAAAAACCTAGCTTTCATGTGTTTCTAATAGTATGTATATGTATATATATATATAAATATATAAAACATACATGATATTTATATCAGATATGTTTGAATCTTGGATCCAGCTGAAATATATTTTGTTGTAAGGAGTGGAGAATAGTATAACAAATACTTTCCAAACAGCTTGTCAGTTGTCACAATACTATATCAAGAATTAATCTGATCATCTATAATTGATTATAAAATATAACATATTAAATACATAAAGCTGTATCCGTTTAATTCTTTAGAAAAATATAATTTGGAATTGTGGTATTGATGCTATCTTTGAACCTATTGGTCTGCTTCTGAAATTTATCTTAATCTTTCTGTGTGGGTTTTCTCAAGCCTGCAGAGCAAGTATAGAAATTAGAGTTGATAAAATTGAGTTGTTTTTTCAGACTAATAAATATGAATACCTTCACAGTGGAAAGGTAGGCTGAGAACAGTGAAGGAGAAACAATGAAATAATTGAGATATTTTAGATGTTAAGAGTTACCTTAAAAGTTCCATTTCAGGGGCTGGGGTGTGGCTCAGTGGTAGAGTGCTCACCTAGCATATGTGAGTCCCTGGGTTTGATCCTCAGCACCACATAAAAATAAATCGATTAAAAAAATAGGTATTGTGTCCAACTACAACAACAAAAATAAAATATTTTTTTTTTTAAAAAAGTCCCATTTCATCAACCATTAAGATGATGTTACTTTTTTTAAAAAAGTTTTTTTTAAGATGGACACAATATCTTTAATTATTATTTTTTATTTTATTATTTTTTATATTTTTATGTGGTGCTGAGAATTGAACCCAGGGCTTTGCACGTGCTAGGCGAGCACTGTACCCCTGAGTACTCTACCTCTGAGCCACAACCCCAGCCCCCCAATATTACTTTTTAATACATAGTATTGTAGCTTTGGATCCATTAACATTTGACTTGTAGACATATGTTATTTTCTAATTCTATATTTTCAATGTTAATATATCTAAATGAAACTTAAAGCATCTAAGTTGTTTTAATTGTCTTATTGATCAAGTAAAAAACAATTGACCTTTTAAGATGTTACTGATGCCTCATTTTGTTTTTAGCTACCTATATACCAAAATTAAAATTATACCTTAAATTGCAATCTGTTGCTGAATATAAGCAATTTTTCAAAGAGATCAGCAAAAGAGTAATAGGAAGTGGGGTAATTAACATACGTAATAGAAGGACTTCCACTGATTTATACCTGAGAGGGAAAAACGTATGTATTCTGAGACAAAATAGAGATTTCTGTTCTTGAAGAGACACTGGTAAACATACAAAGATGCACATCTTTGTTTTAAGAAATCAAATTACTGGTTTTTTGATTGTATACATGGTTGAGAAACAGTTGTAGGTTTAGAGTTTGTCCTTTTCAAAAAAAAATCCAGGGAGCTGGGGTTGTGGCTAATTGGATCACTTGCCTAGCACATATGGGGCCCTGGGTTCAATCCTCAGCACCGCATAAAAAATAAATAAATAAAATAAAGATATTGTGTCCACAACTACAAATTTTAAAAAAATTTAAAAATCCAGCAAAACAAAAAGTTAGATAGATTTTAGCCTGTAGAATTAAAAAATTAAAGAATTATTTAATCAGTATCTACCATAACCATTGTTATAACTTAACTATGTAAAGTTTATTTTGGAGTCCTTTGTTTCAAAGATCATAGGAGGACATGTTAGTGCTGGCAAAGAAGTGATTTGAATCACTGCTTGGCAGTAAGCATGCTGAAATGCATCTTTGTGTGTTTTGTTTATAGCACATCTTCATTACCTCCACTAGACTGGCCTTTACCATCCCACTTTGGACAGTGTGAACTGAAAATAGAAGTGCAACCTAAAACTCATCATCGAGCCCATTATGAAACAGAAGGTAGCCGAGGGGCAGTAAAAGCATCTACTGGGGGACATCCTGTTGTGAAGGTATGAGAGTTTTGGGGCTTCTGTTGCACATACCACATACCTATTAATGGTTAGATGAGTTATTCATTTAGGTGTTACAGAGCTGATAGGGAGAAAACTCAAATCTGGAAAACCTCTGTTTTCTGTACTTGTAGCTCTGGCTACATTTCTGTATTGAGTTTTCTTTGATAGTCTGAAAGATATTCTTCTTGACTGACTTTTCCAGCTGGAGAAACTCTGGGAAAAGATTGCAGTGCATTAGTCAACTTTGTATCACTGAAACAAAATACATAAGATGATCAACTGTGTAAAATTTGTGAGGTAATCAACTTACGAAGAGGAAAGTTTTACTTTGGCTCATAGTTTTAGAGGTTTCAGGCTATGGTTGATTGGTACTGTTGCTGTTAGGCCTGTGGCAAGTGTGTGGAGTAAGGAAGCCAGTAACCACATGGAGATTGGAAAGTAAAGAGAGAGAAAGGGGCGGTTCCTAACATCCCCTTCACTGGGGTCACATCCCCAGTGACCTAACTTATTCCCACTAGGCCCTACCTGTTAAAGGTTCCACAGACTGATAATCAAGTCAGTCCTAATAGTGCCATAGACTGACAATCAAGCCTTTAACAACACATGGGCAGAACTGTGGATTCTTATATGCTCTTCTTTTATTAAGAGTTTATTAACTCTTTTAACTCTTCTATTTAAGAGTTCTTCAAAGATCTAAGGTCAAAAAACAAATTTAACCAGGCATAGTAGTGCATGTTTATAACTCCAGTGACTCAGGAGGCTGTGGCTGGAGGACTGCAAGTTTGAGATCAACCTTGGCAACTTAGCAAGACTGTCTCAAAATAAAAAATAAAAAGGGCCAAGGAATATAGCTCAGTGGTTGAGTACACCTGGGTTTCAATCTGCACTATTGCAAGGAAAAAAAAAAGAGAAATTAATTATAATTATCAAGATATTGAAAGCCAAACTCAGAAGGTCAAAGATCATATGTTTTCTCTCACATGTGAAATTTAGGGAGGAAAAAGGAAAAGAAAATTGGGGTGGGGGAAAATCAAGGGAGATCAGTAAAGGAAAGTGACCATGGGAGGGAGGAATGAAGGGAAAGGGTGTCTACCTTCCCACCCATTTTTTTTAGCCTTAGCCCTGTATCTGCTTGAATTTGATGCCTATTACCAGTTCTTCATTGTTAAGTTTAGTTGTTTAAGAAGGGCTTTGGATTCTGCATTCCTTGGTTTCTTTCATGATTGAGAATGTGTGTATATAGTCTATATACTCAAACATCAGAATGGCTGTATATAATAATATTATGTCATCCATTTTACTCTTAGAATTATGTAGACAGTAAGTATTTAGTGGAGAAACTAATTATACTGGAGCAATTTTCAACCATTACAGTTTATGAACTATCATGTATTATAGCAGCTTTACTTTATGATTTATCATCATTGTTATTTAAGGATGTTTTAAAATGCAAAAAGAGATTTGCATTTTAGGCAGGTTTTAAATGATTTGTAGCAAAAAATATCAGGAAAATAGAACATGAGACTTTGTCATTTGGGCTGGATGCAGTGGTGCCTGCCTATACTCTTAGCTACTTTGGAAATGAGGATCAAGTAGGATCTCTTGAGCCCAGAAGTTTCTGGTTAGTCTAAGCAACATCAGCAAGACCCTATCTTGAAAAACAAAAAGAAAAGGAAGGAAGGAGGGAGGGAGGGAGGGGACAGAAAAAAGAAAAAATGAAATTCTGTCATTTGCTTTTAGAATCATATTTTGGTGTTAAATCAGAGTTTATTTCAAGTCAGTTAAATTTGATTAAGGATGTAGATCCTGCTTTTTTTTTTTTTTTCAGTACTGAGATTGGAATCCAGGGACACTGTACCACTGAGCTACATCCCCAGCCCTTTTTATTTTTTGAAACAGGGTCTCACAGAGTTGCTGAGGATCTTGCTAAGTTGCTAAATTTGTCCTCAAACTTGGGATTCTCCTATCTCAGCCTCCCAAGTTACTAGTCACCGGGATAACAAGTGTACACCACTGTGCCAAGCAGTGTCTTGTATCTTTGACATTTCTTGTTAGGAAATAATTTTTTACAAATGCATAAATGGACAGAAGTCTTTTGGATGTCCTTGCGATTTATTTTTACAGTAATCCTTTGATTAAAAATGGTTTTCCTACTCAAGGGAAGATTAACACTCTGGTTTCATAGTTTTTTATATTCATCCTTCTTGTGAATAACTGATTTTTTCTAACTTGTTGCTTGAAGAATTATTTCATGATACTTAAAATAATGGACTTAATCAAGAGTATTCCAGATATTGATGATATTTTTGTCTTTTTTTTTTTTTTGAATTGTGGGTTGAACCCAGGGCTTTGCAAATGTAAGGCAAACGCTTTGCCTCTGAGCTACATCCCAGCCCTGATGATATTCTTTATCAGTCTGTCTTAGTGCCTATGATGCTTCCTTTCTATCTGAGATTCCTTCTTCCTTCATTCAAAATTTTTTTTATATAACATATGCTTATACATTTCCTATTTCATTATTTTCTTCAATGACTACAATTATTATTCAGACATTGACTTGTCTGTTTACCCACAACATCTGTGTCTGTTCTCTTGGTGCTTCAATGTCATTTCTAATTTATTGAGATTTATTTTTTAAACTTCCCTCCACGTTAGTGACCTGATAGTTGCTTGACATTTCTAATTTACTTATTAGATCTGCATTTGTGTTTTAAATTTTAGTTTGATTTCTTGACTCCATTTTTTACTCATTTGGTATTTTACCATTATAATTGGCCTATTGCTTCCTTGAAATGTCACAAGCAATCCATTTCTGGGCTGTGTGTGTTTGAGGGAGAGGTTTTTATTTTCTTAATTAAAAGCAAACACATTTGTTCTTCAAATGTGTTTTGTTACTCTTTATTAAGTGAAAATAAAAACTTAATTATGATAGCCTAGTACTTATGCTTTTTGTCCTTATTTTATTTGAGAGCCATGGTCTATAGCCAGAAGAAATTGGAGCAAAGAGATAGAGAATTAGGTTAGAATAGTCCTTGTTGGGTTTGACTCAGTAGAATGGACAATATCATGTGTTATGGTCCACTCCCAGGATTCTCACTGGTGTTATACTTTCATGAGTGTTGCTTTATCCTTCAGTGTAACATAGCATTCTGGAAAGTCGTAATCCCTTGTGACCTTTTCTACTTTGGCCAAAGGCCCTGGACTTTATTATTACTATTATTTTTAAATACTAAAAACTAGATGGGGAGTGCTTGTCTTGCGTGTGTGGAGCCCTGGTTTCAGTTTACATTGCTGCAGAATAACAACGAAAACAAAACAGAAAAACACAACAAACTCCTAAATACCAAAACTGCATTTTGTCCTATGTACCCAGGGAATAAGATAATTCCTTCTTCTTCTGGGTTTTTTTTTTTTTTTTGGTGTTAGTAGGAATTAAACCAGGGGCACCTACCACTGAATCACATACTCAGCCCTTTTTATTATTTATTTTGAGACAAGGTCTTTATAAATTGACAGGCTGACCTTGAATTCGCAGTCCTTCTGAGTCTCAGGAATTATAGATAATGTGCCATTGTACCTGGCTCAGTCTACCTCAAAATGTTATTATATTGTTTCACATGTAAGAAACAGTATTTTCCCAATTCTTTTTTTAGGGTGGTTTTTCATTTGTTTCCTGTATCTATTTATATGCATATACCAAAACATCACAGTGTACTCCTGTATTCCATACGCATACAAGTGTGATGTCAAAAAAATAATGGTAACTTAAGAAATTTAAAAGAAAAAATAATTCTTTAATACATATTTAGTCCTATTTTATCTGATTCCTGTTCAGAAGACAGAAATAAATACAGAAGATACATCATGAAAAGCTTTCATTAGAAGAGATAGGAATCATGGGGTGCTTCAAATGGAGAAAATAGAAAAACATACTTGGAATCATATAAGTGAATGCAGGAATATCTATAAAATATTTGTTTGGAGAGAAGTGAGAATACAAGCGTTATCCAAAGAATAAATTTGACTTGTGGAAATAATAAAGATAGCAAAAATCAGTGGACCAACTGAAACATTTCTGACTTAATTTTATAGACTGCTTATAATATTTGTTATAGTAAAAAAATGAATGGATATATTTTGTTATAAAACATGTTTTTTTTAATAAATAGTTAATATTCCACATACTCAAAAAGTAGTAAAAATCCATGAGGAAGAATGAAATCTAGCATAAACAACAAGCAGATTTATAGCTAATGAATAATAGAACTTCACTAAAGGAAATGGATAGAGAAATATAGATTATTATCTAAGTATTTTTTAAAATTTTTATTTATTTTTATTTCTTATATACATGACAATAGTGGAATGCATTACAATCATAATTATCCATTCACAGCATAATTTTTCATAACTCTGTATGTTCATGCCAAATTATGCCATTATATATGAGCTCTCTTATTTTTTATTTTTTTTGCATTACAATTCTTAATACACCTTTATACCACAATTTATCATATCTCTGTTTGTATATATGGTATGTTGACACCAAATTCACATCTTCATACCTGTATTTTGAGTCACCCCCCTTATATCAGAGAAGACATTCGGCATTTGTTTTTTGGGGATTGGCTAACTTCACTTAGCATAATCTTCTCTAACGCTATCCATTTCCCTGCAAATGCCATGATCTTATTCTTTTTTATTGCTGAGTAGTATTCCATTGTGTATAAATGCCACATTTTTTTTTGTATCCATTCATCTACTGAAGGACATCTAGGTTGGCTCCACAGTTTAGCTATTGTGAATTGTGCTGCTATAAACATTTATGTGGCTATGTCCCTGTAGTATGCTGTTTTTAGGTCCTTTGGGTATAGTCCAAGAAGAGGAATAGCTGGGTCAAATGGTGGTTCCATTCCCAGCTTTCCAAGGAATCTCCATACTCTTTCCAAATTGGCTGCACCAATTTGCAGTCCCACCAGCAGTGTATGAGTGGACCTCCTCCCTGCCCCAGCCAGGACTTGTTGTTGTTTGTCTTCATAATGGCTGCCATCCTTTTTTTTTTTTTTTTTTTTTTTTTT
>NW_026000222.1:16427758-16455220 GCF_001458135.2 Marmota marmota marmota | reverse complement strand
ATGGGAAATGGAGGAACTTTGATTGTGCAAAGGGCGGGACGGGGAGGGGAGAGGGCATGGGAAAAGGAAAGATGGTGGAATGAGTGGATATCATGTTGGAATGGTGTGCACATTATGTACAACCAGAGAAATGAAAAGTTGTGCTGCAGTTGTGTATAATGAATTCAAATGCATTCAGCTGTCATATATACCTAATTAAAATTAATTAATTAATCTTAAAAAAAAAAGAAAGTCAAATAGCACATCTTGTTAAGTCAGTTGAATTTCTAAGTTGGTAACAGTTTTTCAGAATCTTAACTAAAGCAAAGTGCCTCTGATTTTAATAGTCTGTCAGAGGACCTTCCCACACACCCAAATCATTAGGTCTAGTCTAAATGGTTAATGTTGTCAAAAATAAAGAATCAGCTTTTTTTTTTAAACCTTCATTATTTTTTTTATTGTTGATAGACATTTACTTATTTATTTGTTTGTTTATATGTGGAGCTAAGAATCGAATCCAGTGCCTCACACTTGCCAGGCAAGTGCACTGCCACGGAGCCATAATCCCAGCCCCAAGAATCAGCTTTTGTTTGTGTTGTTCACAGTGGAATCAGAAGGATTTTAAAAATTTTTGATGATTCAGATGTTTATCAGGAAAAAAAAAAAAACCCCACATGTCTTTGGAGGATTGTTCATGTATTACTTTTTTATTATTGTCTTTTTTGAAATGACATTTTGTGCATCGATAGTATATGATACAAATAAAAGGATTTATAGATTTATAGCTTTATAGAGCATGCAGACCTGAGTTTAGACTTACTTTTGTGAGCTTGTTGTAAAATGGTTTGTATAATGAATTGTGCTTTTTTCTCTGTTTGTTCTTCCTAATTAGCTCCTGGGCTATAGTGAAAAGCCGATAAATCTACAGATGTTTATTGGAACAGCAGATGATCGATACTTACGACCTCATGCATTTTACCAGGTGCATCGAATCACTGGAAAGACAGTTGCTACTGCAAGCCAAGAGATAATAATTGCCAGTACAAAAGTTCTAGAAATTCCACTTCTTCCCGAAAATAATATGTCAGCCAGGTATCTTGAAACATACTCCCAAATGGGCACTTCTTTCTTTTCCTGAAACAGCTTTCAAAAGGACATATATATATATAGCTGGATATGGTGGTGCACACCAATAATCCTAGTGGGAGCCTGTGGTAGGAGGACAACAGGGCAAGTTTGAGGCCAGCCTCAGTAACTTAGCAAGACCCTGTTTCAAATTAAAAAACTGAAAATAAGTAGGGATGTAGCTCAGTGGTAAAGTACCCCTTGGTTTAGTCCCTACTACCTTTCATATATATGCACACACGTATACACAACATAATTATACACAGGTTATAATATGTCTATATATTACTTTCTTATGTAAAAATATAGTCATTGTTCCAAATTAACTGAATGATATTATATAAATAATTGTTAGCACATTTGCTACTAGTGGTGGCATATTTCCAAAAAGAAAATTCAATTTAGCATATGTTAGTGGATCATGAGCCACTAGCCAGGCATCATCTTAGGTAATAAAAATAAAAATATATCGACTTTCATCAATTACTCAGTGTAACAGAATGAACAATAAGTAAATAATTGCAATATAATTGTAATTGTTAAGTGTCCTATAAGAAAAACATTTGACTTTACCCCAGTTATCCCATTTGACTCATTACATACCTCCCCCTCTCCAAATGATGTGGCTATCCTTTGAATGAGAATTCAAGTAAGCATCTTTTTGCTCCAGGATCTTACTTTTCCATATAGCATCAGAAATACATTAGTATACAGTTTGCTGTCTGCTAAGGGAAATTTAAAACTTAGCTTTGAACTGTCTTTTTCTTAAGAGCTCAAAAAATTGCTCTGGTAGGGGTCAAGTGTGCAGGCATTGTTTTCATTCATTTCAGTGGATTGTCAAAGTACTATATATGAATCAAGTTTAAGTGAAAATCACTAGAAGCTTATTAGGCTTGCTCATTTTACTTGAGGGACAGTATAAAAAAGAGCCATATGAATACTCATTTAAATTTTTTTGAGATAGGGTCTTATTGTATTGCCCAGGCTAGTCTTGAACTTATGGTCTCAGATGATCCCTCTGCCTCAGCCTACAGTGCTGATACTACCTGTGTGCATCACCATGCCCAATTTGAATACTTATTTCTAATCTGAAGAATTACTGTTAAACATTTTCTTAGGTTGGTCACTGTTATATACACACATAAACTTCTTTCAACTTAAAAAAGTTGATGTTTCTTGATGGCATGGTAGGTTTTGCTTTACAGGCAACAGAAAACCTATAAAAACTTTTATCGTCTTTATTTTTGCTTTGCTTTCCAGAGAGTTCATGGTTAAGCTCAGTTATCATAATTGTAGTAATTTATTACAGTTTGGGGAGTATTTATTTCCTGTTCCTTCAAAATTTTTTGTTTTTCTTTTCTTGGCCTTATTTACATTATAAAATGCCTTATATCCTTTCTATAAATAACATACAAACCAATCAGTTAAAGGGGAAAAAAAAAAGTACATGAGTTTCTGTGAAATAGTCTTAGGAAATTGGGAAAGGTTCAAATCCCAAATAGTGTGAAAAAATCAGAGTAGAGACAAAGCTGCAGGAACACCACTTTGACTAATAACAAGCAAATAGCTCTCTTGCCCCATCCTGCACATGCACACCTGAAGCATCTCTGGCTATTCTGTCTATTCTCCACTGATAGATTGGGGAGCAGGAATTATATAGGATCAGAGGCTTATGACAATATTGTACATATTGTAGAAAGCATTGAGTAAAGCCAGATGTGATGATACACGTCTGTAATCCCAGCTACTTAGGAGGCTGAGGCAGGAAGCTAGGGCAAGTTGGAGGCTAGCCTGGGCAATGTAATTAGACCCTGTCTCAAAATAAAAAATAAAAAGTACTGGGGATGTAGCCAGTGGTAGTGGGTTCATTTGCCAGTATTAAGAAAAAGGATTGAGGGGCAACTGGGAAGTTACCCAAACCTAAGAAGCTTTTTCCATGGGGAATAGATAACAAAGACGCTAATGCCAGATGATCCTGTTTTGCCCAGTAACTTAATACTAGGTAAGCTACTAACTGGGATAAGCTAGTATCCAAGCAACGTATTGAATGTAACTATATTATATTCAATCGTTGTAGTTTTAGACAGTGGGAAATATAAAATTCTAAGTGATAGGTAAGACCATTGTTCAAAATAATTTATGTATAAGTGAGTCTTAGGTATGTATTAAATGGATTTACTGTTCTCTAAAGGCAATAAAGGTAGGAAGATTAGTAAATACTCCCCCAGTTTTACCTAGTTATCCCCAAACTTGGTTATTTCATGATTAAATCTCTTGTACATATAAGAATAAACTGTAAATCACAGAGCCATCCTACAAGGTACTTCAACATAGGATGCCAGTGTTCATTGCCTTACCTTCTCATAACTCCTTTCTGTTTTTAAAATTGGATAAGTACGGATGTGGCAAAGTTATACTGTGGTATAAAATAAAGACAGTTATAATTTTAAACAGAATTTAATACTTATTTTCATTATTGTAAATGAATATTTCTATGGGTTTGTGGGTTTTTTTGTGATTTGTTAGAATTTTAGGATAGTCATACATATATCTTTGTTTTTTGACGTGATTCTGCATAGATATTTCTGCCCTGACAAATTGACAGTACACATCTGTGTAATTTAGTTGTTTAGAAACACTCCTTATCAGTAAGCAAATAAAATTTTTGTATTTTTCTCCCTAGTATTGACTGTGCAGGTATTTTGAAACTTCGAAATTCAGATATAGAGCTTCGAAAAGGAGAAACTGATATTGGCAGAAAGAATACTAGAGTACGACTTGTGTTTCGTGTACACATCCCACAGCCCAATGGAAAAGTCCTTTCTCTGCAGATAGCTTCTATACCTGTTGAATGCTGTAAGTGAGATTGTGATATGTTTTAAGATGTTATTGAAAATAGTTTATTTTCTATTTTGCTTTTAATGTAATGTGTACATTAAAAGTATAAACTGAAAGTGTGTGTGGTGGCACATGCCTGAAATCCCAGTGATTTGAGAGGCTGAAGCAGGAGGATTGCAAGTTTAAAGCCAACCTCAGCAACTTAGTGAATTCCTAAGCAACTTAATGAACTTTGTCTCAAAAAATAAAAAGGGCTGGGGGTGTGGCTCAGTGGTTAAGCACCCATTAGTTGAATCCACGGTAAGGAAAAAAAAGCATGTTTAAATAATGACTGAGAAAAATTAGATTATGTTTCATGTACCTGTAAAGGTTAAAAAAAAAAAAAAAGTACTGTCACTAAAGTAACATGTATACACTTCTAAAAATTCATGATTGAAATGTGTACTTCATGTGTTTCAATTAATTGGTTATTTAGAAAACTATACAAAATACATGTACACCTGATGTTGCAATGATCATCTAAGTATTCTCTTGATAGAAGAATTATTTGGTGTTGTCCTCTAGTAGGTTTTTTAGATTTGTCTTCTGTTAGTTGTATGTAATACAGTTATACATTTTTGTACTAATATGCTTTTGGGAATTAGATTTGTAAATTTTAACAGATGATTGTATGGAAGAAATATATTAAAAATTTAGTTGGAAAAAGAAAAGATGAGATAAATGTATGGGAATAAAGGTGAAGTTGAAGATATTAAGTAGTCTAAGAAAATAATTTAAAGATATAACATTTTAATATATCCTTCCTTGTTTTTTAAACCAGCCATGTTCTTTCACTGTGAAAGCCTAATGAATTAATCCCTAAATTTACTTCTAATTTTATTTTGTAGCTTGAGCTTGTCTCATTTATGTGAAATCTTTAGACTAATATTTTGGTTTTTTTCCTCAACTGTTAAAAAAAAAAAAAAAAAACAGCCCAGCGGTCTGCTCAAGAACTTCCTCATATTGAGAAATACAGTATCAACAGTTGTTCTGTAAATGGAGGCCATGAAATGATTGTGACTGGATCTAATTTTCTTCCAGAATCTAAAATAATTTTTCTTGAAAAAGGACAAGGTAAATAATATAAATTGATTGACTGTAAGGGGCAAAAGGATGAAATAAATTTAGATATTTAATTAACATTAATCACAAAATAATTTCTCTGACTCTACAGGCATCATTTATATACTAGATTTTATTATAAACCAAACATTTATTCAATTTCCATATAAATGTGGAATTATCTTTAAGCATGTCTTTTCCTTGACATTTCTGCTCTTAGGTACACATTCAAAGAATTTAAAACAAAAAAAATTTAAGTTACAGATGTTTTTAGCAACATTATTCATAATAACCAAAAATTAGAAACAACCCAGACAACACCTCAAATACTCAACAGTTGGCAAATGCATAATCAGAATGTGGCATATCCATTCAACGATAAAAATTAATGAATTAATAAAAATTAACCTGTGATTCGGAATGGATGAACCTTGAAGTCGTGATATGGTACTTGAAAGAAGCTCACACAAAAGACCATATACTGTATAGTTCCATTTATACAAAATTTCCACAATAAATAATCTATGGACACCAAAACTAAGTTAATGGTTGTTCATAGTTGGAGAGGGTTGTCAATTTGAGTGACAACTGATATCTGCAGGGTTTCTTTGGGGGGCAAGAAAAAAAAATCTTCTGAAATTAGAGACAGGGTCTCACTGAGTTGCTTATTACCTCGCTTTTGCTCAGGCTGGCTTTAAACTCACCATCCTCCTGTCTCAGCCTCCTGAGCCACTGGGATTACAGGCCAACCCTACTGCACCTGGCTGATTTGTATACTTTGAAAGGATGAAATTAGCCTGGAGGGCTGGCACACACCTGTAATCTCAGTGACTTGAGAGACTGAGGCAGGAGGAATGGCATTTCATGACCAGCCTTGCCAAGTTCAAGGTCAGCTTGTGCAATGTATGTATTTCAAAGAATAAAAGGGGCTGAGGATTTAATTCAGTGGTGCACCTCTGGGTTTCATCCCCATTATCTCTCTCTTTTTTTCTCTCCCTCCTTCCCTCCCCAGTTTCTCTCTCTCTCCCCCCCCCCTCTCTTACACACACACACACACACACAAGCACTCATGCATGCACATGCACACAGAAAGAAAGAGAAAAAAGAAATTTATAAGATGTGAATTATATTTATAGATTATGGGTTATATCAACTTTTGAAAAAGTAGAAGAACCCTATGTTTATTGGGGAGTTTATTTTTATCCCTTAAGAATATTTAAAACACTTTTCCATCATTTGGTCTCCCCTCATCTTTAACAATAATTACAAATTACCACTCTTAAAAATAATATAAACAAATAGTTTATACCTATCGCCCCATTTAAGACATACAACTTGCAGCTGGGCTCAATGGTGAATGCCTGTAATTCTAGTGACTTGGGAGGCTGAGGCAGGAGGATCGTGTATTCGAAGCCAGACGCAGCAACTTAGTGAGGCCCTAAGCAACTCAGGAAGACCCTGTCTCTAATAAAATATAAAGAAGGGCTGGGGATGTGGCTCAGTAGTTAAGCACCCCTGTGTTCAATCCCTGGTACCAAATATATATTTATATATAATATATAAATTGCTGTTGGAGGGTTCTTGCCAGACTGTCTGAGTGGATCCTTTGCCTGAATTGATGCTTGCTTTTTCCTCTACAGTTTTATTTTATTTCCCTATTTTGGGATTCCATAATAGTACATATATTTTTCTGGGAATTGTTTATTTCAGAGGTCAACAATAAGATTGATCTACATCCATCAATGTAACTAGAATTTTTTCACATTCACTAATATATAGTTTTTACTGTTGAATATATTAAAGTTTATTATCCCTTTTCTTAGTGGGTATTTGAACTGTGTTCATGTTTTAGCACTGCCAGCAGTAGCTTTCAGTGTTGTTATGAATGTTCTGGTCCTTATCACCTGGTGAATTAAATTTTTTTTAATGTAGTAAAATGGTATTCTGAACTTTGGTATGAAATTTCCTGATGTCTATTAAGAGTTTTATTGACAATTCATGTTGACTTTTTGTGCAATACCTATTCTTGTCATTGCCCATTTTTTTCTGCTGGGTTAGTTTTTCATTTATATAATCTAAATATTGAAGTGAGTTAGGGAAGTGTACCACATCTTTTCCCACTATCTGTGACAGAACAGCCATTATTTTCCAAAGATGGAGTGGGTTATCTGGTAAGGGAATGAATTTCCTTTCCATCATTTGAGGTATATGAGCGAAAGTTTGCCACTGCTTTGTGAGTTCACTCTGAGGACTTTCATTCACTTGATGGATAGAATGAATTCTTTCTCCCCATTTTTTCCCCACAATTATGCTTTCTTTTCATATTAGAAGTCAGTAAGGAAAAGATTCCTTTTGCCATAAATTTGTAATACTACATACATAAAATTTTGTTAGTATACTTTCTGACTTAAATTGCTTTTAACTGAAATTGTTTCTTTCAACAGATGGACGACCTCAGTGGGAGGTAGAAGGGAAAATAATCAGGGAAAAATGTCAAGGGGTAAGAAATTCAATCTTTGTGTATATAAATTCAATCTTTGTGTATATAAATTCAATCTTTGTGTACATAAAATAACCTTTAATATTTGATAGAATAAGGTATGTCACTGCATAGTATGTGATGCATTGTTTTTATTCTACTAGAAGTTGGATGATTAAAAAGCAGTTTCTCAGCCTGTTATGGTGGTAAATGTTTGTGGTTCCACCTATGTGGGAGGCAGAGGCAGGAGAATCACCTTAGCTCACGAATTTGAGATAGCCTGGGCACCATGACAAGTCCTCATCTCAAATAAATAAATAGCGACCTGGGGTTGTGGCTCAGTGGTAGAGCGCTTGCCTGGCACCTGCAGGGCGCTGGGTTCGATCCTCAGCACCACAAAAAAATAAAATAAAGGTATTGTGTCCGACTACAACCAAAACAACAAAATGTTAAAAAAAAATAAAGTAAAAGAATTTTTTTAAAATTGCGGGGTAGGAGTTTCTCCTTTAATGATTAAAGGGTTTGTCTTTATCAAAACTGAAGTATCCATGTAGTAAATCTCCAGATTACTTATATGACTGATTGACGTGTATAATTTTGTATGATGGTAGAACCTTGTGTTTAAGACTCATAAATTACTCTGAATTTAGCAGGTGCATTACGTTTTTAGTTCTGAGTGTAACACAATCTTTCTTTTCATGCTTCTTAGGCTCACATTGTCCTTGAAGTTCCTCCGTATCATAACCCAGCAGTTACAGCTGCAGTGCAGGTGCACTTTTATCTTTGCAATGGCAAGAGGAAAAAAAGCCAGTCTCAACGTTTTACTTATACACCAGGTATGAGGAGTTTTTGTGATGGTTTATTATAAGCTTGCTTTCATATTGAATAAAAATTTGCTCAATGGATACTATATTAGAATATTCAAAGTACTTTGATCATAATCAATAAAAATATCAACATATACCTGAATTTATATTGACTTTAAATTTTGTTTTTTAGTTGTAGATGGACACAATACCTTTATTTTACTCGTTTATTATTTTTATGTCATGCTAAGGATCAAACCCAGTGCCTCTCATGTGCTAGGCAAGCACTCTACCCCTGAGCCACAACCCCAGCTCTTCTTTGACTTTAAATATGAGATGTGCTGATAGTTAACTTGTAGTGATTTATTATTAAAAAAAAATCAGAAGATGAAATGTAAGTTTGAAGTTTATTTATTTATTTATTTATTTTATATTTATTTTTTAGGTATAGATAGACACAACACAATGCCTTTATTTTTATGTGGTGCTGAGGATCGAACCCGGTCTCGCCCATGCTAGGGGAGTGCTTGAGCGCTCTACCACTGAGCCACAATCCTAGCAAGTTTTTTTAGAAGTTGTCAAAAATCATCAACCCTAGCTGGGTGTGGCAGCTTTAGAGCCTGAGGCAGGAGGATCACAAGCTCAAAGCCAGTCTCAGCAACTTAATGAGGTTCTGTCTCAAAATTAAAAAATAAAAAAGACTGGTGATGTGGCTTAGTGGTTAAGCGCCCCCCTGGATTCAGTCCCTGGTTACCCCACACACCTCACCCCCCAAAAAAAGTCACCAACCCTAAATACCTTTGACTTGGGAGACTGAGGCAGGGCAATCACAAACTTGAGGCCAGCCTAGATAACTTAGTGGAACTTTGTCTCAAAATAAAAAGGCTGGGGAAGGAGGGGCAAGTGTTTGTAAGTATGTGTATGCTGTTGGGTCATGAATTCCCTTTGTAGCCATAGCACACAGAAAGACAGTGTGCCCATTTCATAATGCCTTCATCTTTTTTATTTTTTTAAATGGTTTTATTTGTTCTTTTTAGTTATATATTATAAGAGTAGAATGTATTTTGACATATTATACATAAATGGAGTATAAGTTCCCATTCTTACGGTTATAAATGATGTGGAGTTATACTGGTCATATATTCATATATGAACATAGGAAAGTAATGTCCAATTCATTCTACTGTTTTTCCTATTCCCATTCCCCTATCTTCCTTCATTCTCCTTTGTCTAATCCAAAGTACTTCCATTCTTCCCCCCTTGTTGTGTGTTAGAATGTGCATATCAGATGATGTTTTTATTTTAATCATAATGAAAAATTTCAGGGCTGGGGATGTTGATCAGAGGTAGAGTGCTTGTCTGCCATGCACAGAAAAAGAAAAATCTCTTGGATTTTCATTTGACAAACATCAGCTGTGTCATACTATGGGCTTTGGGGGCTGTAATGTTGATACCAGGTTTTTTGATTTCACACACTAACAAAGAGATTTTGATACCTCTTTTTGTAGCAGTTCAAGTGTTGTAACTTTCCAGTTTTTTATTATGACACAAAAATATATGCAGTAATACATGCTGATGGTTGCATACTTGGAGAATAAATATTTATTGGTCTTTTCTATACTAGGAACTGTGCTAGTCACCAGGGCATATGATAATTTAAAAAATTGTGGTGATAAAATAGATAGTAGACTGTTTCAAAAAGTGAACAGTAACAACAGAAAACAAAGAAATCATAGTAAATTATCCATAACTTATTCTTGGAGAAACTTTTAGTTTATAGTAAGTGAGAAGAACAGTTATTTTTGAGAAGGTGCTGGTTTTTCATTTATCATGCATGTTTTTAATGGCCTGGTTATATTTCATTTATTGTCTATAAGGGCTACTTATATTCCCAAATCCAAAATCATTATTACTTGATAATGTTAGTATATTACTTGAATATAATATTTCAGATAGGGCTGGGGATGTGGCTCAAGTGGTAGCGCGCTCGCCTGGCATGTGCGTGGCGCTGGGTTCGATCCTCAGCACTACATACAAATAAAGATGTTGTGTCCACTGAAAACTAAAAAATAAATATTATTAAAAAAATAATAGTNCCCCCGCCCCCACTACAGCTCTAAATAAAATATGAGTAGGGCTGGGGATGTGGCTCAGTGGTTAAAACTGAATTCAACCCCTGGGATAACCCCACCCCCACCCCGAGAAAAAAAGAACAAAATAAATCTCTAGTCTAATTCTGTTGAGTTTTGGGGTTCTGCATATATTCTGGATATTGAGCCCTTTTCAGATATAGTGATAGGTTTCAGATCAAGGATTCCAAATTCAATGCTTTATTAAGCCATAGGGTTTAATTTTTTCTTCATTTATTTTTGGATAGGTAATATATACAAAGTGAAAAACATTAAAAGGCATAAAAAGTATATGGTAAAAAGTAAATCTCCTTCCTGCTTCTGTCTTTCTGTCCTTTCCCAGTAGTGAATATAACACTTAATGGTTTCTTGTGCATCTTCTTAGAGATATCCATACATATACAAACATTTGTATATGTATATATACACTCAGTGTTTTACATAAAATGCCCTTCTCTGAAGGTATTTGAGTTTGCCATTCCCCGCTTGGATACATATTACATTTATATAACTTAAAATGAAGGTCTGCCATAATTATTTTATGTATTGCATAATAACATAGTTTTGATCATTTTCTTTTCAGTTTTGATGAAGCAAGAACACAGAGAAGAGATTGATTTGTCTTCAGTTCCACCTTTGCCTGTGCCTCATCCTGGCCAGACCCAGAGGCCTTCCTCAGATCCAGGGAACCCACGTGACTTTTTACTGTCAGCACAGAGAGGCTTGGTTTGTCCCATTCAGCAAGCATATGCCTCTATGGTAACCTCATCCCATCTACCACAGTTGCATTGTAGAGAGGAGGGAGCAGGTAAAGAGCAGCATATGCTACCTTCTTCAGTTGTGCACCAGCCTTTTCAAGTTACACCAACATCTCCTGTGGGGTCTTCCTATCAGTCTATGCAAACTAATGTTGTGTATAATGGACCAACTTGTCTTCCTGTTAATGCTGCCTCTAGTCAAGAATTTGATCCAGTTTTGTATCAGCAGGATGCAGCTCTTCCTAATTTAGTAAATCTTGGCTGTCAACCGCTATCATCCATACCATTTCATTCTTCAAATGCAGGCTCAACAGGGCATATCTTAGCACATACACCTCATTCTGTGCAAACCTCGCCTCATCTGCAATCAATGGGATACCATTGTTCAAATATAGGACAAAGACCTGTTTCTTCTCCGGTGGCTGACCAAGTTATTAGTCAGCCTTCCCCTCAGTTGCAGCATATAACATATGGTCCTTCACGTTCAGGGTCTGCTACAACAGCTTCCCCAGCAGCCTCTTGTTCCTTGGCTAGTTCACCACTTTCTGGGCCACCGTCCCCTCAGCTGCAGTCTATGCCTTATCAATCTCCTAGCTCAGGAACTGCCTCATCACCATCTCCAGCCACCAGAATACATTCTGGACAGCACTCAACTCAAGCACAAAGTACAGGTCAGGGAGTTCTTTCTGCACCTTCATCAATAATATGTCACAGTTTGTGCGATCCAGCATCATTTCCACCTGATGGGACAACTGTGAGCATTAAGCATGAACCTGAAGATCAGGAACCTAACTTTTCAACCATTGGTCTACAAGACATCACTTTAGATGATGGTAAGTCCATCTATATGGGATTTTTTTTTTTTTTTTTTTGTATGTGTTTGTGTGCTCACATGCGCGCATGTGTATGTATGTGTGTGAATGTGGGGTGAGGTGGAGTTACTGGGGATTGAACCCAGGATTTCACACATGATAGGCAGGCATTCCACCACTGAGCTATATTTACTCAGTCCTCATCTGTGTGTTCTTAAAGGAATGAAAATTCAGAAACTTCTCCAAGAGTCATGAAATAGTTACTGTGAATTATTTATTGGCGTAAATAAGTAAATTGCTATTACTAGAAATACATATTAATATATAACTTTGACCATCAGTAGGAAAATCTATACTTTGAATTGATATACCACTAGTATTTATTGATGAATTAGGGCATCCTTTGAACATATAATAAAATCACAGTAGCTAGAGAATGGAATTCAGGAGCATTAATTCAGTGAACATTGCTGAATAATACCATCTATTGCAAGAAATGGAACTAGATTCAGAGAGTACTAGGAATATATTCAGGTAGAATTCCTGTCCTTGCAGAGACTCATACAAGTGTCCTTCCTGCTCCCCTGTGGTCATGATAGCTTGCTGAGTCAGGGAATGGTGATGTTTGGTTTGCTGTTGCTACTACCGACTGTTGGCATGGAAATAAATTTATTTATTTATTTTATTTTTTTAGGAGTAGCGTCTTTAATGGGTTCCGCCTCCAATGCCCGCCAAGCTGCCCTTCTAAATTTTATTTTTATTAATGTATTTGGTATACAAATTTCTGATTTTGTGAAATCATTCAGTTAGAGAACTATAGGATAATTAATCATTTCAATAATCAGAGTTTCCCAAAGATAGAATTTTCAGGTCATAATTTTATAGCTTATTCTTGGCTTTGCTATTTACATAAAATGAAATTTTGTATATGTATTCAGTTAAAGCTACCTTAGAAATGGAAGTATGTCTGGGAAAGCATGATTCTGTGACTAGGGAATGAATGGTACAATAGAGAATGGTTTTCAAGGCATGGATGTTGGAACATCCCTAGATAAGAGAACCACACCAAAAACTAGCATAGCAATTTCCTATTCATTATCTAACCCCGACCTTACCATTCCTCTACTTCTGAGGTAAATAGTGAAATTCCAAAGGTCACACCACTAGTAAGCGTCAGAGCTGAGACTTTGATTCAGGTTTTTTTTTTTTTTTTTGGTCTATTTCTTGTGGTGCTAAAGCAGGTTTCTGAATTTTTAAAAAATATCTGGATAGTTAGGGACATTCTTAGGACTATGTGTGCAAAATTTCACTGCATGAACACATGTTGACAGCTGCATCTGATATGTCACACTTGCAGGATCTGGTATTAAACATCTTGCTGTGCTGTCTCTGCACAACTGGCGTAAATGTCACTGCTTACTTATGAAGCCTGGAGATATACACAGAAGATACTACCACTTTTATGCTAAACAAATTTGAAATAAAGGCTTTTCCATATATACACAGGCTTTTTAAATGTTATCTATACTTTCTTTAGGCAGTTTTAAACTTATTTTTCATAGTGCTTTTCACCCCTAAACCTTGGGTAAGATCTTATCCTCATCACTCATTTGTGTTTTAACTGAAGATATGAGATTTATTGAGCAGGTTTCTAATGGTATTTCAATTCTTTTTTTTTTTTTTTTAATAAAACAAACGAAGATACTTTTCCTTCTAAAAAGAGACCAAAGCCTAGAACCTATTTATTACAGATTGAGTGATATGAAAAGAGGGGCACAACAAATTAAAATTTCTAGAAAAGGTTTTATGAAAATTGATTTCACCTTTTGAATATATGAAGATGTATTGCAAAAATAGAACATCTGGAGAGATGGGGTCTGAGGGCATTATATAAAAGCAATTTTATTTTTGCTTCATTCATTATATAGGGGACGTGATCAAGAAAGTTTTCAGATTGTAGCCTCACAGAGGACAGGGACTGGCTATTGAATTCTCTCATTGCCACCCATCAGAGGATTTGATACAAACTCAGTCATGTCAAGCACTAATTAGAAAAAACTAAATGTATTCTGTGCACCTTGGATTATTTGCTATATGTCTATGTTTGTGAGTATGTGTGCATGCGCATACACACACTTTTTTTTCAGTGTTGGGAATTGAAACCATAGTCTTACATATGCTAGCCTAGTACCCTACCACTGAGCTATGTTCCCAGCCCCTTGCTAAGTTGCCAGGGCAGGCTTCAAAATTGCGATCCTCCTACCTCAGCGTACTGATTTGGCCAGCATCCTGATTTTATTATAAAATCAGTGACATTTAGAAGAGAAGATATGAGTGCATCTGGAAATATTCTAATAACACTTGATAGATGATGAAGAATGAGTCTTACACAGAGCCTAAGGTACACAGTGTTATATACTTGAGTTAATGGCAGAGAGTAAAGATTTAACACCCAGGTCTCCTGATTCTAGGAGTTCAGCAATCATGTTTATAATTAGCCTATGGGTTGAGGTGTTAGAGTGAGTATGGAACATATAGAATAAGTGAAAGAAAATGCCATTTTCATACTGGTGAGTGAAGCTCAGTAGTAGAGCACTTGCCTTAGCATGACCCTGGATTTGATCACTAGAATCACAAAGCAAATGAACAAACAAAAAACATAAATGTCATTTTCTCCATAGATGCTTGTTTTGTGAGAGGGGCTAGGACCATCTTTAATGTAATTCTCAGTATTAGATGAAGTTTTAAATGTTCTCTATTTCATCCTCTTCTACCAGAGGAGCACTTTAGTGTTCTTTGTGATATTATATTCCTTTGGGTTCCTTTGGAACATCTCAAAGCCTCTGAAGTTCTACTATTCTTCTAGTTTTATGTGGACTCTGATGCCTCTGGAATCATGCAGAATTAATTGAATCCTTCTCTTCACTGATGTTTAAGTTTATTTTCACAATGCGATATCCAGAGGGAACATACTCTAATCAGTTCAGTATAGGTTAGGATCATCACCTTACTTCTTCAGAAGACTAACATTATGTCTTGAGATCATGGGATTTTCTTAGCTTCATTGTGCTGTTAATTTAAATTGTGAGTTATAATTATTTTCAAACTCACCCCCCTTTGTTTGAATCAAAGACTAAACTTTACAGTTATTCTCATTCAGTTTCATTGAGGTGGTTTTGACCCCTCAAAACAACTTTCCAAGCTTAAAAGAGTTCCAGAAGCATTTGTGTTTAATAGATGTATGGTTCCTGCTTCAGGGAGCATACCTTAGGGGTATTAACAGCTGGACTTTAACCCAGCAGTTCTCTTTCAGTCAGTCCCCTTGGAAGGCTGTAGTCTATACTCATTCAAGGCATTATTCAAAACTAATTTTGATACTTGCCTTTATTTTTTTTTCCTTAGCTCCCTTCATATATCATTGTCTGACCTTGAAAAGTGTGTTCTATAGCATCAGATTATCAATGAGTTTCTATTCATGCTATAATTGGTATGCTTAGAACTGTAATTTTTTCATAAACTTCTCTGCATTATGATGTATTTACCCTACTTTTGGGACCAAAGATTTAACCACTTATTTTATAATGTAGAAATTGTCATGGTTATGTTTTAAACATTAAAACATAAATTGTCACAGTTATGTTTTAAAGATTACACTATTGTAAAACTAGACAGTCTTAGACCATTAAATGTAGGCCCATTTAATTTGTGATTGAGCTAACTGAGTCCTATTACAACTTTCCATTAGAGTCCTTTCTCGAATCCCATTTGTCCTCCTTTGTTCACAGACTAACAGAGCTGCAGCTGCAGCTTTTTATCAGAGAAGAGGTTGCATGTTAAATATAGCCTGACCTGCTGGCTGTGGTGAAAACTGACACTGCCACTTGTGGGTTCTGTGTAGCAACATGCTGATCCTGACATGTAGGGCAACTGCAAATTTGACAGTAAACAGGGTCTCTAGATATGACCTTAGCTGTTTCAGTTCTGTGTGTAAGTGACAAATAGAAAAACCTGCTTTTAAGTAGATTTTTTTTTTTTTTTTTAAAGCAAGGAAATGATAAACCCATGATCTAAATGGTTACTTAATGGGGGAAGCAGGAAGCTTGTGTGAGGGAGGAACAGAGAGGTAATTATGTCAGCATTTTGGTGCACCTGTTAGATAGTAGTTTCACTAGTGTTTACATATTTATATAAATAATTATATTTAAATAAAATATGCCATGCACAGCTAATAGGGAGAGAGTATCATGAATGAAGTTATTATAGTTAATCTACTTCCGGGTACTGGAGAAGAGGGGAAAAGATAGTTAATAACTGAACTATCTCTTTTAAGTGTGACACTGGCTCCTCTTTCAGGAAACATAAATATACCATCCAGCCTTAGACATATTTATGATGAATAATTCCAGAGACTGAAAAGTCCCATAAGTAATGTCATGTAGGTTTGGATTCTGGCTTATGCAGAGTATTCAAGACCTTAGACACTACTATCCTGGTATATACAATAAGAAACATTAATTTTTAGATCCAATGAAGAAAAAAGATATTTTATATCAAGTGTGTCTTTGTATCTTTATAGACACAATTATTCTACACCTTTAAAAATAAATGTTTTACAATGTGAGCAACAAATTTTTCTTTTAATTAACTTTATATTAAAATTTATACGTAAGCTAGGAAAAAATCCAAGAAAGGCCACTGTTAAATAAATAGCACATGAACCAGGTGTGGTGGCACACACCTATAATCCCAGCTGCTTGGGAGGCTAAGCAAAGAGGATCACAAAATTGAGGCCATTCTGGGCAATGTAGTAGTGAGACTCTGGCTTAGTGTAAAGTAAGAAAGAATGCGGATGTAGCCCAATGCTTGAAGGCTTGCTTAGAATATTAAAGCCCTGGGTTCAATTTCTACTTACTTAGCATACTTGAAGCCTTGGGTTCAATCCCTAGTTTGTATGTGGAAGGGGTGGACAGACATATAACAAGTCTGCAAAATATTTATTTAAAAAATTATTGCTGGTGATGTACGCCTGTAATCCCGGCTACTCAGGAGGCTGATGCAGGAGGATCTTGTTCAAAACTAGCCTTGGCAATTTAGCGAGGCCCTAAGCAAGTCAGTGAGACCCTCTGTCTAAAAAATAAAATAGAAAAAAGAGTTAGGGATGTGGCTCAGTGGTTAAGTGCCCCTAGATTCACTCCCTAGTACCAAACAAACCAAAACAAAAATTTCAATTATAATTACTATTTCTCAGCAAGAGAAACAATAAGAGAGGTAAATAGGGAGCCTATATCCTGGTAACAAATTTTTACTCCTCACATTTCAGATAGAGCCCTAATATCCAGAGTATACAAAGAACTCAAAAAATTAGACAATAAGAAAACAAATAACCCAATCAACAAATGGGCCAAGGACCTGAACAGACGCTTCTCAGAGGAGGACATACAATCAATCAACAAGTACATGAAAAAATGCTCACCATCTCTAGCAGTCAGAGAAATGCAAATCAAAACCACCCTAAGATACCATCTCACTCCAGTAAGATTGGCAGCCATTATGAAGTCAAACAAAAACAAGTGCTGGCGAGGATGTGGGGAAAAGGGTACATTACATTTGTACATTGCTGTGGGACTGTAAATTGGTGCGGCCAATTTGGAAAGCAGTATGGAGATTCCTTGGAAAGCTGGGAATGGAACCACCATTTGACCCAGCTATTCCCCTTCTCGAACTATTCCCTAAAGACATTAAAAGAGCATACTATAGGGATACTGCTACATCGATGTTATAGCGGCACAATTCACAATAGCTAGACTGTGGAACCAACTAGATGCCCTTCAATAGATGACTGGATTAAAAAATGTGGCATTTATACACAATGGAGTATTACTCTGCACTAAAAAATGACAAAATCATGGAATTTGCAGGGAAATGGATGGCATTAGAGCAGATTATGCTAAGTGAAGCTAGCCAATCCCTAAAAAACAAATGCCAAATGTCTTCTTTGATATAAGGAGAACAACTAAGAACAGAGCAGGGAGGAAGAGCATTAGAAGAAGATTAACATTAAAACAGGGAGGAGAAGTGTGAGGGAAAGGAAGAGAGAAGGGAAATTGCATGGAAATGGAAGGAGACCCTCATTGTTATACAAAATTACATATAAGAGGAAGTGAGCTGAAAGGGGAAAAAAACAAGGGAAAACAAAACAATGAATTGCAGTAGATGGGGTAGAGAGAGAAGATGGGAGGGGAGGGGAGGGGGGATAGTAGAGGATAGGAAAGGCAACAGAACACAACAGACACTAGTATGGCAGTATGTAAAAAAGTGGATGTGTAACTGATGTGATTCTGCAATCTGTATACGGAGTAAATATGGGAGTTCATAACCCACTTGAATCAAATGTATGAAATATATGTCAAGAACTATGTAATGTTTTGAACAACCAATAATAAAAATTTAAAAAGAAAAAAGAGTTAGGGATGTGGCTCAATGGTTGTGTCCCTAGATTCACTCCCTAGTACCAAACAAACCAAAACAAAAATTATCAATTATAATTACTATTTCTTGATAATAAAACTCCCATTTTATTGAGCAATGTGGTAGGCACTTTGCTAGTAGCACATTCTTCCTAATAATTCTTGAAATGTGAATTATTAGCTTTATTCTCTCATAGACTTGGCTCAGGGAGCTTAAGTACTATCATATTGTTAAAATGCCACAAATACTGAAACTTACATTTGAATCCCGGTCTATCTGAAATTTAAATTGTCTCAAATGTTAAGTGATTTCTAAAAGAAATTGTGATTGATGACTTTATATAATCTTGCCTCTGTAAACACAACAACCTAGTAACTTTGTAAAGCCTGTCATATGTAAGATGGTAAAGCCAGTGTCTTATTCTATTTTAAAATTCATGTCCTCTTTTTAAGTTTCTTTGAAGATAGATTATTCATAGGGACAAAAATATTTCAAGTGAATCATAATTTAATTTTAGGCTCATCAGTTAAACTGTGATTTGTGGCAGTTCTCAGACTTGGCACCTCTTGCCAGGGATCTTAGCTTTTGATAGACTTAGATAAACATATCCAGACCAGCTCTTCTCTGTTTAAAGATAATTGACTTTTTTTTTTTTTTTCCTTAAACATTTCTCAAATGTAGAATTATCCCATTTATCTGGGCAAGAGGAAAAGCATGAAACTTTAATTTCTGATGGAAAATAAGATAGGATTGACGGTTATGGTTGCAGGCATTTTAGCTTCTATGAGAATATGGAACAGACTGATTCCCTGAAGACCATATTGTATATTTAAAAGTATCTATAAATACTTTTGAAATAGATTTGTTGTTATTGTTATTTGTTTTGGTATTAGGGATTGAACCCAGGGGTGCTTTACCAGTTAGTTGCTTCCCCAGCCCTTTTTATTTTTAATGTTGTAGATGGACACAATATCTTTATTTTATTTATTTATTTTTATGTGGTGCTATGCTGAGGATCAAACCTATTGCCTCAATAACTAATACATTTATATGATTCCATATGCTAAAAGTATGGTACATAGTGAAAAATCTCTCTGCTAAGTACTCAGTTGTCCTCTATATGGACAGTTGGAATTAACAAACCAATTTTTTGGCTATCACTCCAGAGTTATTTTATGTATTTATAAAGTTGATTATATTTTTCCACATTTTTACTGGGATATTATATATTATTCTGTACTTTACTTTTTCTATATAATATTGAATCTTGTATATTCAATAGAATATATTGCTCTCCTGTAACATGAAAGAGTCCTTGGATGATTTTCAGGGGCGAGGTTTCTGGAGTTTTGAACCCAGTGCCTCGCACATGCTATGCCTATGTTCTATCATTGAGATACAACACTATTCTGGAAGGTTTTGTTAATTCCAACTGAACCCACAGGTACTCTATCAATGAGCTACATTCCCCAGCATTTTTTATTTTTGAGACAGGGTCTCCCTACATTGCCCAGGATGGCCTTCCAATCCTCCTGCCCAGCTTCTTGAGTAGCTGGGATTTTAGGCAGGCAGGTAGCAAGTTTGAAGCTAGCCTGGGCTATTTAGTGAGACCCTGTTTCAAAATAAAAAAAATAGAAACTGCTGGGGATGTAGTTCAGGGGTAGAGCACCCTGGGTTCACTTCCCAGTACAGGTAAATTTTTTTAAAAATCAGGAATTGTGACTCCTCCAAATTTGCCCATTTTTGTCAGTATCATTTTGGCTTTTTGAGATTCCCTGTGAATTTCAGGGTGGATTTTTCTACGTGTCATAGACTTTGATAGGAATTGCATTGAATCTGTACCTCACTTTGAATGGTACTGTCATCGTAATAATATTAATCTTCCAACCCATGAACATGGGATATTTTCCATTTTTTTTTTCATTCTTTAATTTCTTTAATCTGTGTAGTTTTCATTTTAGAAATCTCCTGCCTCCTTGGTTAATTCTTTAGTATTGTGTTCCTTTTGTTGCTATCATAAATGGAATTGATTCCATTATTTGGATTATTCATTGAAATTATGTTTGTTGATTTTTTTATCCTGCAACTTTGTTGACTTATTATCATTAACATTTTTGTGTGAGGGGGTCCTTTAGAGTTTTACATGTATAGATTGAATAGAAGTGGCAAAAGTGAGCATCCTTGCTTTGTTGAGGGAAAAGCTTTCACAGTTGAATATGTTAGCTTGAAGGTTTTTCTTACATAGCCTTTATCATGTTGAGGAAATTTTTTTTTATTCCTAGTTTGTTGTTTTTATCTTAAAGAGAATTGAATTTTGATAGATGCTTTTCTGCATCAATTGAGATCGTCTTGTGTTTTTTCTCTTTCATCCTATTAATGTGATGTATTACCTTGATTTTCATATGTCAAATTATCCTTGCATTCTGAAAGTAAAACATTTGGTCATGATGAATAACTCTTTTAAAGTGGTGCTAAATTCAGTTTGACTAGTTTTTGTTAAGGAATTTTGCATCTGTATTTTTAAAAGATATTTTTTTTTCTTCCCTTGACCCTTGCAATGCTGGGGGTTAAATCCAGGACCTTGTGCAATACTCTACTACTGAACTACACTCCAGAATCTCTTGTAATGTCTTTGGTTTTGACATCAGGGTAATACTGGCCTTGGGATAAGTTAGGAAATGTTTCCTCCTCTTTAATCTCTTGGAAGTTTCTGAAGAATTGGTGTTAATTCTTCTATAAATGTTTAGACAAAGTTTTTGTGATCAGGAGAAGTGAGTGAGATATATTAGATCTGTCACTGCTGCTTCAAGGAAGTATAAAGATGTCTGAAAGACTGCATATTTCTATAAAGTACCGTCTGAAATTACCACTGAGTTAGCCAATTCACCAAAGCCACTAGTGTCTGTTGGACTATTAGTTTGTTCCTGCATTTCCTTCATATAATTTATGTGCTGATTTACGTAGAATCACATGTCTCACGTAAGTCTGTTTTGGAGGATTCCATTGTAGAGATTGGGCACACTTAGGATGCTTTTGGGGGGGGGTATATTTATTTGTTTATTCAGTCTCTAAAATACTTTGCACATACTGGAATCTTTAAATTAACCCTGAAAACTATGCGATTTCTCAAATTTAATAATAAAAAAACTTGAGACGGAAAAATGTTGCCTAAGCAAAGGATTTCTGTTTTTTTTGTTTGTTTGACTTTACTCTTTTAGCAGGATGAGTTTTATATAGATTAACTCCTTTGTTTTTCTTTTGTCTGCTTAAGATGAGGGTACGAATTAGTGTTTACAGAGATTTTTCTCTTCCAAAGTTTGTTTCTTTTGTTTGAAGTTATACAACAATGGCCAAAAGTAATTCCTAGTAGGCCAAAGCAGAAGGTTTGAGGAATTGCTGATACTTTTATAAAAACTATTATATTTAAAACTGAATTTATACCTCAAGATCACTAAAAGCAATATTTGAGCTCTTTTAAATTATTGCCTTTTTTTTTTTTTTAAACTGGGGATTGAACCCAGGGATACTTAATCCCCAGCCCTTTTTATATTTTGTGATAAGGCCTTCCTAAGTTGATGAGACCTTGAATTCAGGATTCTCCTGAGCCTCCTGAGCTGCTGAGATTACAGGCATATGCCACAATGCCTGGCTAAATTATTACCTTTTTAATTAGAATCATCCATTACTTAAACTATTTGGACTCCAGTATTTATATTATCTAATAAAATATGGGGAGACATTTTATGCAGTTTTGATCGATAAGTAAATTCCTCTTGATTATTGAAGAAAACAGGCTGGGCACTGTAGTGGATTAAGTTCACCCTCTGGTTTGTTCCATTCAGTAGTGATCTTGTCTTCTTTGACACAGAGCAGTTTATGTCTGACTTGGAACACCAGCCATCAGGTTCAGCAGAGAAATGGCCTAACCACAGTGAGCTCTCATGTCCAGCTCCTTTCTGGAGAATCTAGAGGGTGAGTGTTGATTGAAATGTGTCATTGTTTTTGTGCCCTAGTCTTGATATTTGCATGCATTGGCTCAATTTGCATGTGCTACACAGGAGGGGGTATGCACAGGCACCTTCTTGGTAAAACCACTTGTTACCTTTGAAGCAATACTTTCACCTAGACTCTGTTTTTCAAATTAACCATATTTAAGCTCTTATACTTGTGCTTATAATTTTAGTCTGGATTTGAATGAAAGGCAAGTGTTTAATTCGATTTATTAAGAAGCAGAGAGAGGCTCCATATGTATGATTTCTGTAGTTTGGATGCTCGGTAAATTTGGTTGTTAATCAAGTGTTAGCCTGTTTATTGCTGGTCAAGTACTCATTCTGGTTAAGTTTTGATGTGGGGTAGTATGGAATGGAAATAAAGCAGGAAGTTGTATCCACTTTTCAGAGGCAATCCAAAATGTTTATCCTTGGCCTATACTGAGTCCCATGTTTGTACTGTTAGTTCATCTGGGACTTCACTTGGAGGGAAGCCAGCATACTGGGGAGTTAGTCTGTGAGGAGGGAGGCTACCCGGGCTCTGGACCTCAATAGCTGTCCAGGAACACAACTTTCCCTATCATTGAGCCCTAGTCTTGGTATTTGCATGCAAATACCAAGTTCTTCAAGTACTCTCAAAGACACTTAAAGTCTGTGCTGGAAATTGAAACATACTCATTGTAATTCTCTAAATGCCATTTGAATTTCATTTAAATATGAATTTAGTTTTAGAAGGGGCCTAAAAGTTTTAGAAGTATGTCTACATGCAAATTTTAAGGATTTTGAATCTTCTGTATTATTCATCAGAGAGAGCACCAAAACCCTGACTTCTTCCAGAAGCTGGACCTACCCTGGTCTCACATCATTCTTATCTGATCATGAGAGGAATAATAGTGGTGACTAGATTCCTGTATGGGGGTATGTAAAACTTTCAGGAGATTTATAACCAGAAGATTTGAAAGAATTTTCTGATATTATAGGTAAGAAAAGCTTCCAGAAAAATTAGTAGATAAATCACCCTAGTCACATCATAGCCAAACCAAGACTAAACCTTATTTCTTTCAGTGTTTACCTTAGTGCTTTTCCCATGTGTGAAAACATTGGTCACTAGTAATCTTGGTAAAAAAGAAGTGTTGCTGTGAGAGCATAGAAACAGTAGTGTAAAAACATCCTTTTAAGATGTTAAAGCCCCCAGATGTGGTGGCCCACACCTGTAAGGTTCAAGAGTCTGAGGCAAGAAGGATCCCAAGTTTAAGGCCAACCTCAGCAACTTAGTGAAGCCCTTAGCAATTCAATAAGACCCTGTATAAACAAAATATTAAAAAGGGCTGAGGGTGTGGCTCATTGGTTAAGCATCCCTGAGGTCAGTCCCTGGTACTAGAAAACAAAAATGTTAAAGCCTTGAAAGAAAGAATTAGATATAGGGGGGAAATGTGGAGGTCTAGTGTTTGTTTGTTTGCTTGCTTTTTTGAGATGGAGAGACTTACCTATGTTAAGCACTGATGAGAAACATCAAGGAGGGGAAGATGGATAGATTGAGACTGATAAAAGATATAGAGAATGAAGAAAATTGATGGAGCAGGTCATGAAAAGGACCCTAGAGCACATGTCATAGAATGAATCCTATGGATTTATAGCTCTGAAACCCAGCTTTGTGCCCCCTTGAGGTAATATAGATTTGGAAGTCAACAGTTGACAGGATTTTTTAGAGAAAATAAAGGGATCTTCTGATAATTCTAAAATATTTTTGAGGGACTGAGGATGTAGCTTAGTGGTAGAGCATGTGCCTAGCATGCATGAAGCCCATATTTCAGTTCCCAGCATGGCGGGTGGGCAGTGGATGGCAGGGTGCCAGGTACTCTCTCAGACTCACATTGACCCAAATTGAAAAGAACAGCCTATTTTTTCATGTTTCAGTTTTTGCTGATAAAAAAAGAAGTACACACCAATATTTGAATATTCTTTCAAGTACCTGTGTACTGTTTTCCTCAGCTGGAGCTTTAATGTTTGTAAAGTGTTTTGTTACAGACAATTAAAAAAAAAAAAAAGATCTGACATTACACACATCAAAAGTTTCTTAAAAAGAAAGGAGTCTAGCTGGCCGTGGTTGGTGCATGCCTGTAACCCAGAAGCTGAGGAGGCTGAGGCAGGAGGATTGCAAATTTGAGGTTGGAGATGTAGCTCAGGCAGAGCACCCCTGGTTTGATTGCCAATGCAGGAAAAAAATAAAACAAATTAGTTAAAAAGCTGAGTGCAATGGCATAGGCCTACCGTCCCAGCTACTCAAGAGGCTGAGGCAGGAAGATTGCTTGAGCCCAGCAATTTGAGGGTAACCTGGGCAACACAGCAATATCTCATCTCAAAATAATAATAGGGGGTTAGAAGTTTAGCTCAGAGGCAGAGTGCTTGCCTAGCTGGTAAAGCCTGGAATAAGGCCCTGGAGTTCTATCCTCAGCCCTGGGTGGAAAAAAGGAATAATAATAGTAACAATAACATGTCAGTTAAAAACCAGGTCTGAGTTGGTATCTTGCTTAAAATACATAAGTATCCTTTCTGGGTTCCCATTATGGTGTTGAGTTTTATTTTTATTAGTATAAGCTAAGCTAATGTAATGAAGATCCTAAAGTATAATGGTTTAATCATATTAGAAGTTTCTCTCAAACCTTATGGTAACTCAGATCAGAATTCCTTTTGAGTTATTGTTTCTTCCTCCTCTAAGTTTTGTCAAAAACAGTCATCACTTGCAGGCTGAATCTTAACCTGAAGCAAGGTGTGGGGGAAGGGAGGGAAAGAGAAAGCCAAGCAAGTGATGAGAAAGATGTAAACATTAGTGTTTTGCTTATCATACATTGGAGTTGGATTTCGGTTTTGTACCAGGGATTGAAACCGCGGATGTTTAACCGATGAACCATATCCCCAGGCTTTTTTATTTTTTCTTTTGAGACAGGATCTCCCTAATTCAGGCTGACTTTGAACTTGCAATCTTCCTGCCTCAGCTTCCCAAGTCTCTGGGATTACATGTGTGCACCACCGTATCTATCAACATTGGAGAAATTTCAATGGCCATACTTTAGCTACATGGGGAAAGCAAGGAAATCTCGTCTGTAGCTGAGCAGCCATTGTGGCTAGTTAAATCTCAGTTATTAAAAAAGAATAAATTGAGACAGCAGGCTACCATAGATATCATCTGAATTTTTCTTTTGGCACTGGGGATTGAGTGCAGGGGCATTTTACAACTGACTGAAATACATCACCATTCCTTTTTATTTTTTTATGTTGAGACAGGGTCTTGCTAAGTTGCTAAGGGTCTTGTCAAGAGGCTGATCTCAAACTTGTGACCATCTCCTTAAATTAATACCCAGAGACTAAATTACACCTTTAATATTGGGGTTTTAGAAAAGGAAAAAAAGATGAACTTGAGGTCTTGGGTGGTAGCTCAGTGGTAGAGCATTTGCCTAGCATGTGTGAGGCACTGGGTTCAATTCTCAGTACAATAAATAGATAAACATCCATCAACAACTAAAAAATATTTTTTTAAAAAGATGAACTTGAGGGCTGGGGATGTGGCTCAAGCAGTAGCGCGCTCGCCTGGCATGCGTGTGGCCCGGGTTCGATCCTCAGCACCACATACAAACAAAGATGTTGTGTCCGCCGAAAACTAAAAAATAAATATTAAAAAAAATTCTCTCTCTCTCTCTTTAAAAAAAAAAAAAAAAGATGAACTTGACAAAATTCTAGTGAATGTTCATTGTAGTCTTAAGGGAAAATAATATTTTGAGCATGGTGGTGCTTGCCTATAAATCCCAGCTTTTCAAGAGGCTGGGGCCAATGGAAGGATTACAAGTTCATGGCCAGCCTGAGCAATTTAGGATGAGACACTGTCTCAAAATAAACCTTTATAAAGGTCTTAGAGTGTTGTTCAGTGGTTAGAGCCCTTGCCTCCTAACATGGGTTCAATCCCCAGTATCACTTCCCACCTTTCCCCACCAAAGGAAATAACATTGAGTCTAATAGTACTCAAAATCCTTTACTAAAATGCTCATTAGAAAGTGCTTTTGGAGTTTTGTGTATGTAGCAATGTGACAAAGTGGGAATGCCCTGGATTACCTTGACTTTTCTCATTGGGTTGTGAGATTTCATACCATACTGTTTTTGTCAACTCTAACTTTGAATCCTTACAAATGGGAAATAGCTCTGAAGGAGAGGACTGCTGCTATGCAAGCACCTCATTGTTATATGTAGAAATAGCATTCCAGTGGACTGCTAATTTGAACATTGCTTGGAGGTAAAAGTTTTGTGTTTTTAACAGCAGATATTGTTGATAGCTCTGATTCTACTTCTGTTATGGTGGCACAGGCAAACCCAGGTGTTGGAGTAGAGGGAGTTGAGGATGGTGGCTGCCAAAAGTGGGCCAGATGCTATGACCTACATAATCTGTTAGCCCTGGTGTTAGGGGCCGTTGACTCTTTATTTTAGGCTTTTAACTTACCTTACTTTTTTTTTTTTTTTTTTTTTTTAATGGTACTAGGGATTGAATTTAGGGGCACTCAACCACTGAGCCACATCTCAGCCCTATTTTCTACTTTATTTAGAGATAGGGTCTCACTGAGCATCTTGCCCATTGCTAATTGCCTATTGCCCGTGGCTTTGAACTCACGATCCTCCCATCTTGGCCTCCTGAGCTGCTGGGATTACAGGCATTTGCTACCATGCTCTGCCCCATCTTACTTTTTAAAGGGTATTAGAGGCATAAAAAATTCTTTACTCTTCTACCAGTTCTTAAGTTGGCATCTACTTAGTGGACTAGGGTTTACATAAATCAGTAAACTCATGCGTATATACATTAAAGTTGAAGTGAGAAATGAAATTGCAAGCATTAATTTATTTTGTTTTGTTTTTTGGTCCCAGCATTTGAATCCAGGGGTGTGTAACCAGTGAGCCACATCCTTAGCTTCTCCCCCTGCACTCCCCCCCCCCC
>NW_026000222.1:16386374-16427737 GCF_001458135.2 Marmota marmota marmota | reverse complement strand
CCCTGCACTCCCCCCCCCCCAAACTCCTTTTTTGAGACAGGGTCTAAGTTACTTAGGGATTTGCTAAGTTGCTGAGGCTGGCCTCAAACTTGTGACTCTCTGGCCTCACCTCCTTAGTTGCGGGGATTGCAGGCATGCACTACCACACCTGGCTCAAGATTAGTATTTATAAGAAATAACGGGGCTTGGGCTGGGGCTGAGTGGTGGAATGCTTGCCTAGCATGTGTGAGGCACTGGATTTGATCCTCAGCACCACATAAAAATAAATAAAGGCAGTGTCCATCTACAGCTAAAAAAATGTTAATAAAAAAAAAACAAAATTTTGTGTTTATCAAAATTGCTAATAATTTATGTATACAACTCTACATCATAGATTTGTTTGCCAGAAAAAAAAAAAATATATATATATATATATATATATTTTAATTCTTCAGTAGATGAACGCAATACCTATATTTTATTTATTTATTTTTATGTGGTGCTGAGGATTGAACCCAGTGCCTTTACACGTTCTAGGCAAGTGCTCTACCACTGAGCTACAACCCCAGCCCTGCCAGAAATATTTTTATTTGGTTCAATTGACACCTGAGTTTTGGCCAGTCCCAGCAGGAAGTCATACCTCAGAAACCCAGAGGTTGGAGCCTGAATTTAGAGCTCCCAGAATGAGGAAAAGTGAGGAAAGCAGAGGGCTTGAATAATTGATAAGTTGTGCTCCATTTATTGTTTTTGGTACTGGGGATTGAATCAGGGGTGCTTCACCACTGAGTCACATGCCCAGCCCTTTTTATTTTTTATTTTGAGAAAGGGTTTCATTAAGTTGCTGAGACTAGCCTTGAACTTGTGATCCTCCTGCTTCAGCCCCCCCAAGTCTCTGGGATTACAGGAATGTGCTGCTGCGCCTGGCTCTCAATTTATTGTTAAAAGACTGTGAAAATACTCAGTTGCAGTTCTGATTTACTGCTCTAAGATTTTTGTTTTCATTCTTTCATATTCCCAAATTGTACTGCAGATTCAGATAAAGGAAAATGGAAATACCATGACATTGAACAGACTTTCAATTTATGTATTTATTTATTTATTTTTTATAGTATTGAGGATTAAACCCTAGGGCATGTTACCATTCAGCTTCATCCACAGTCATTTTTTTTTTAATTTTAATTTTTTGTAGTTGTGGATGGACAGAATGCCTTTATTTGCTTTTTTATTTTTATGTGGTGCTGAGGATCGAACCTAGTACCTCATACATGCCAGGCAACTGCTCTGCCACTGAGCTACAGCCCCAGCCCTCATCCACAGTCATTTTTAGTTTTTATTTTGAGACAGGATCTAGCTCATTTTCTGAGGTTGGTCTCAAACTTGAGATCCTCCTGCTTCAACCTCCCAAGTTGCTGGGATTACAAGCATGTGCCACTATGCCCAGCTTAATCAGACTTTTATTATAAATAGTACTCCCTGCTGGGCATGGTGGCACATGCCTGTAATCCCTGCAGTTCGGAAGGCTGAAGCAGAAGGATCACAATTTCAAGGTTAGTCTCAGCAATTTAGTGAAGCCCTGAGCAATTTTACAAGACTTCTGTCTCAAATATAAAAAAGGGCTGGGATGTGACTCAGTGATTAAGCGCTCTTGGGTTCAATCCCTGGTATCTAAATAAATGATACCCCCTGCCCATTTCAGAAAAATGATGTTTTCATCCTTACCTAAGTATTCTTGGTAAGTAGATGAATAGTGCTAGATATGGACCCTCAGTGGCTTGGGAGGCTGAGACGGGAGGATCGCAAGTTCAAAGCAAAAGCCAGGTGCTAAGCAACTCAGTGAGAGTCTGTCTCTAAATAAAATACATAATAGGGCTGGGGATGTGACTCAGTGGTTGAGTGCCCCCGAGTTCAATCCCTAGTAAACCTTTAAAAAAAAAAAGACCCAGAAAATAAAATATCTTATGGTTTGAAGTACTCACCTTTTTTTTTTTTTTTAAANGAGTTCAATCCCCTAGTAAACCCTTTAAAAAAAAAAAATGACCCCAGAAAATAAAATATCTTATGGTTTGAAGTACTCACCTTTTTTTTTTTTTTAAACAAAAGAGAAAATAAGGTTGAGAAGTGTCTGAGTGACTTGGGTGAGGCCACCTCACCAACTGGTTTTAGAATTGAGATTCATATCACCCAGCTGGCCCCAGCGCCAAGGCTTCTTTTGTACTACCCTGCATCACTACCCGCCCACCCACCCAGCTCTGCCTTGCACTCATCTCTGTGAGAACTGAGATAAGAAGGAGCAGAGTAGCACCTTATTCCATCTCAGGTGAAAATGTGTGTAAAGTACCATTTTAAATCAGCTTTGATATTTTAAAATCTGCACAATGAAATAAGAATTGAAAAAGATATGTTTCATGGTAGTCTAGAACATCTCTGAAATGACTAATCATGGAAGGGCAATAAGTGATAGCCAAAGATGACTTGTATGTGAACTGGGTGCTTGCTTATATTTTGGACTTTTTGCCACTGCTATAAAACTAACCTAAAATAGACGCTGTTAAAATCAGATGTCATGTTTTAATATTAATAACATTCTCTGGCTGGATGCCTGTAATCCCACTGACTCGGGAGGCTTGATACAGGAGGATCCCAAGTTTGAGGGCATTCTGGGCAACTTAGCAAGACCCTATCTTAAAATAAAAATTTAAAAAGGACTGAGCTAGAGTGCCCCTGGGTTTGATTCCCAGTACCAGAAAGTTGTTAACAATAGTCTCTGATCCCCTTCCTTCCTACCCAATATTTTACTGTATTAGTTCCACATAGCTTCTGAGTGATTGTATTAAATTAGGATCCATGTACAGAAGTTATTTCCTCAGTAGTAAGACCCTTGCCTTTCAAGAGATCACAACCTGTTTGTCAGAGAGTGGTTGTGTCTGCTGATAATTTAATATGATGGGGAAGGTTAAAGGTCATGCAGAGATTGTGGGCCAGTGTGTGCTCTGTCTTAGCACCAGAGTAGCCCATAGAATCCCCAGAATCCATGCTGAAAATACTGTTCTTTGAATTTCGTGTTGCTTAGAATAACAGAGACTATGGGTATCTATTTCAGCCACCTTAATGTTTCTACTTTATGTACTATGTAAGAGGTTTTCATCCTTTCTAATATATTGAGGAAGAAACTGGAGACAAAAATATATTCTTACACAAAGCTTCTTCTCAAGTCAGGAGTAAGCTGAAGTTATATTCTGTTATTCTTTGCAAACAGCTATCAATGAATGATCAGTAGATTCTAGCCTGGCAAATTTATTTTAAAACCATCTGATTATGACCTTTATAAATCTGTACCAGTTACTTTCAAAAATTGTCAATTCTTGACTATTGGATAATCATTGAATAATTTTGTAACTGTTTTGTAATTAAATCCCTTTGGCTTCTAATCCCTAATTCTTTCAATATACATTCAGTGCTAATCTCAGTTAAGCCTTTTTTTCTTTTTTCCTTTTCTCTCTTTTTTTGTGGGTACTGGGGTTGATTCATGCAGGGCCTTGCATATGCTGGATAAACATTCTTAGCACTACATCCCCAGCCACCCCCACCACACCCTACCCTTTTAAATTTTAGTTTTGAGACAGGGTTTCACTAAGTTGCCCCAGCTGACCTTACACTTGTGAAACTCTGATCTCAGACTCTGGAGTAGCTGGAATAAGGTATGAAACACTATGTCTGGCAATCAAATCTTTATTTCTCTTTATACCATCTGAGTGTTATCACTTGAAAGTTGCTGACATATTATAGGCACATGCATGTGCCTATAATCCCAGCGGCTCAGGAGGATCATGAGTTCAAAGCCAGCCTCAGCAATGGTGAGGTACTAAGCAACTCAGTGAGACCCTATCTCTAAATAAAATACAAAAATGGGCTTGGAATGTGACTCAGTGGTCAAGTGCCCCTGAGTTCAATTCCAGGTACCAAAAAACAAACAAACAAACAAACAAACAAAACAGAAAGATGCTCCCCCTCCCTAGAGAGTGTATGCTACGCAAGCACTCTCTGAGCTGCATCTTTAGTCCATTTTTAAAATTTTATTTTGAGGGCTGGGGTTATGGCTCAGTGGTAAAGCGCTTGCCTTGTATGAGGCCCTGGGTTCGATCCTCAATACCCCACCCACACATATACATACATAGATACATACATACATAAAGCTATTGTGTCCATCTACAACTTAAAAAAAATTTTTTTTTGAGACTGGATTTTGCTAAATTGTGCAAGCTGGCCTTTAATCTGTGCTCTTCCCACTTCAGCCTCCCAAGTAGCTCTGATTACAGGCATATATCATCTCATCCCATGACATGAGATTTCACTAGTCCAGTACCAACATTGTATACATAAGGAAATAGAGTCTTAGATATGAAAAGTAACTTGTTAAAGAACATGCTTGAAATTGGTGGCAAAGGCTAAATTCAAACCAAACCTAATTTCTAGACTGCTCATCAGCATCCATATTTGCTTTCCCAGGTATTTTCTTATTAGAGCACAAACCTACTCTGACTTGTTATTTTCAGCCTTCTGCTTTTCAGTGGAATAAAATTTTTGAGTGCAAAACTTCTCCCACATTTTGAGGTCTAATATGACTGTGTCTAAATTTCTTCTTGCTTTGACACATTATAGCCCTTTGCCCATGGATTTCTTCTTAACTATCATACTTGCTCTCTAGTGTAACCACATTTTCCCAGGTCATTTTTTTTTTTTAATTTAAATCATTTTCCTGCCTTACTATGCTTTTGACTTCCAAGAGTATGATAGGTATTTTTTTTTTAAGACAAATTGCACTATTCACTAAGCATGTAACCTTAAGACAAATTATGTGAACTGTTACAGCCTTATTTAATTCATCAACAAAGGAGGATAGTAGTTCACTTAAAGGGTTGCTATGAAGATTATGTAGATATCTAATTTTAGTTCTCTTGAGTATATGCCTAGGAATGGAATTAGTATAGAATTTTTAGTTGAATAGCATGAAATAAGACAGAGAACTAAAATTTATTATTTAGGAGATTTAGTTTTTTTTATTTTAAAGCTAGGCATTGAATCCAGGAATACTTTATCACTGAGTATATACCAAGTCCTTTGTCATTTTTTATTTTGAGATAAGGTCTCTGTAATTTTCTGAGGGTTTTGCTAAATTGTTGAGGCTGTCCTTAAACTTGAGATCCTCCTGCCTTGGCCTCACCGGTTGCTGAGATTATAGGCATGTACCACCATACCTGGCTTGTTTAGGGGATTTGGGATTTTCTTTCCCTTTTTTATTGGTTAAGATGTAAATTCTTTGCACTGGGCCTCATGGAGCAGTGTGCTCCCTAAGTTACTTGGCACACATCAAAGAAACTGATGGAAAACAAGAGCCTGCATGGCAGTGGCACATGCCTATAATTCCAGTGTCTTGAAAGGCTGAGGCAGGAGGATTGCTAGGTCAAAGCCAACCACAGCAACTTAGTGAGGCCCTAAGCAACTTAGCAAGACCCCGTCTCAAAATTTAAAAAGGGTTGATTGAGGATATGGCTCAGTGGTTAAGTGCCCCTGGGTTCAATCCCCCAGTACCATAAAAAAAAAACAAAAGCCTACAATCAGAAAGGACCACAAACAAGTACGATGTCCCATATAAAAAAAGGTATTTGTATTAGATAGGATAACAGAAAAAAAAAACCCACATCTTTGTGGTTTTACTTTGGCCAAAGCATTCGTTTTCATTCACTTCATAGATTGGAACTGTGGGAATTAGAAAAGGATAACTTTTCCCAAAGGAATTCAAGTTAGAAAAAGGTTAGATTAAAGTGAACACTTATTTCATATTTTTTATAACATAGCCTTTCCTGTAGAGCGTGAGCCTTTGGAGATTTGATAAAAAGATTTTCTTAGCCATTCCCTTTCCAGTCCAAACAGAACTGAGAGGGAGAGAAAGAAATCTGAAGCCACTTGGGAAATTATTTTTTGGTCTTTCACTCATTCAGCTCAGGAGCATGCTTTCAAGCATTTCCTTTAACCTTTACTGAAAGCCTTAGAAATGAAATAGTTGAGGGAGAACTTAGTGTAAAGCCTGTGGCGTCACTTGGAGGTCACTCATCACTTTTTCTTTTCTTCTTTTTCAGTAAACGAGATAATTGGGAGAGACATGTCCCAGATTTCTGTTTCCCAAGGCTCAGAGGCGAGCAGAGTCACTCCCATCCTGGATCCTGAGTCCCTGGATTTAGGAAGATCTGATGAGCTCTAACAGTTCTCACTGCAGCCTGGTATCCACCAACTTCTCAGCATGTTGCTCTCTTGGACCTTGGGTTTCCAACTTTTTGGCCTTCAGGACTGGTGCCAGGCGTTGGATTCACCACTGTGGGGAAAAGCAGCATTCCTCCACCTCAGGCCTTGGATGGATTTTGTAAAAGAACAGGAGCAGTATAGGCTATATTTGAACTGTGGGGAAGAGAGCTTTGCATTTTTTATATTTAAATAGGATACTTTTTATATGATGGGTGCTTTGAGTGTGAATGCAGCAGGCTCTCCATTTCAGAGGTGCTGCTTTTGCAGGTGATCTTGTTGTGTAACTAGGATTGGTAATTTGTACTGTTTTCCTGGTCATTTGAAGGTCCCCTTAGTTTTGATGATATTTTTAAAATAGGAACTTTTGATAAAACCTTCCAGAGGCAAACAGCAACAACAACAAAAATTATCCTAAGCCCATACCAATGCCTCAGAAATTTGGCATGTGTCCTGAAGCCTTTCATAGATTCATAGGAAATAAAGCCAAATGTAGCTCATACTCTTTATAAAAGTAAACTATTAGAAAAATGAGACCATTCCATCATTGAAGTGTTGGAATATAAAGACATTCCAGAGCATAGCCTTTTTGTAACTTTATAGGTAATCTTCCTGCAGTCTCTCCATACTGACTCCATGTTGAAACTGCTTTTTTTCCTCAGGACCATGGGTAAGATGGCTACTTATAGGTGACACTGAAAGGTGAAGTATTAGCTAGGTAATTTTCAGTTCCTGCCATTTTAAAAACTAGCAGTCAGTAAGAGTGCTCTTCCCATTTGTGTTTCCTGGCCCCAAAACCTTTTCCAAGTGGGAGCTTCTGCTTTTAGTTTGTTCTTGTCACCATTGAAGCAAGTTTCCTCCTGATGGTTCAGACGGCTTTGCAGTTTTCTTTTCTAGAGCCCAGGCAAGCTATGTCAGGAGCTGAGCATAACTGACCTATGCATTAGGATGAACAAAGAAAATGCAGGACTCTATATGGAAAGGCTTTAAGATTCTCACTAGCATAGGTTTGACCTCCATTCTGTTTACAGCCTAAAATGACTTTAGCCTACCCTGTCCTGTGTGGGTGACCTAAAACCTAAAACCCAAAACCCAGCTTTTTTTCTAAAAGGCTTTGAGGTACATCCAAAAAATGAGATGGCATCATAGAACTGACCCTCTATACCAAAGACGCCCTGGTGCTGTTGCTGGTGAGACTGGCATCCAAAGCAGGGGCTAGCACAAACTCCAGCCTGCTGTCTACCAAAGGAGGTACCCAAGGTGGGTACTTTTTTCAAACCCCACTTCATATCCCTCCCTCCAGTGGGATTCACTAATTGTTTCTGGGCCTATTTCAGAGCCCTTGAAATTTTCATTATGTTTTTAAATTAAATAATGTACTTTCATTTATTCAGGAAGCAAATTTTTTGAGTGCCTACATGTAAGACAGTGTACTGGGCAGATTGAAGTTATTATTGATGTTGTTATTCCAGTGAATTGTAGGTCATAGATGCCAGGACTCTTCTGAGGCTAAGTCAGACCTGAGCAAGGGGCTGGCTTGTTGCCTGCCACCTGCAGGGTAGGAGCTACTGACCTAAAATGAGAAAGTATGGTCTTTTGTTGTTGTTTAAACATCATGGGTTTCTCCCTTAAAACTAGTTAGAGAAACAGTGTCCAATCCTTAAGCAAATCACTCTAGCCTCTCTGGGAGCTGGGTGTTTTCAAATTTTATTTGAAAGTAAATTTTGTGTCAGCATGGGTATAGTGAAATTTGCTTTAGGGCCTGTGGTTGGAAGCTCTTCACTTCCTTTGGAGGGAAAGGGGGTTGGCCTCTCAGGTGAAATTTCAGAGACATGGCCAGACTTGCTGTACCCTCTTGCCCCAGGGTAGCTGCCTCATGTGGGGTCCTTGCAAGACCCTTTTGCGGGTTGCTTTGCTGCACTCGAGAAGAAAAGCCTCTATGATCCAGAGTTGCTATGCACCAAATTTTTGATGCCTTTTAAATACCTTGATGCCTGTAGCATTAGAAATGCTTTCCTATTTAAAATAAAAGTTAAATTTTAAAATAGAGCTTTGTATACTATGTAAGCAGTTTTATATTAGCTTTGTAAGAGCTTTCATGTAAGAGTCAACAATATTTTCTGGCACTGTAGATAAAGACGAATTTTTGTGCGACTTAGTGATGTTAAAGCACACATCCATTGGACTATGCAAACTAACTTCTAGTGGCAGCACTAAGCAACTGGACATGTGATAGCATGTCCCCCTTCCCTCTTAAACTTGTGCTAGATCTTGGATTGAAGAATGAAACAAGCAGCCTTCTGCTTACTAGAGATGCACAGAGAAACATGGCTGAAAACAGCTTTAAAAAGAACAAGTGTCTTTAGGTTCACATGTGGTGCTGCTGCCGCCCCAGGTCCAACCCCACCAGGGCCAGCTACTGTCACCAGACCTTTATTTGGCCTAGCAGTGAAGCCCTGTGTGTGACATTCAGAAAAGATCTTGGTCATCTTTAAGGCCCAAATGGGCTCAGATTGGAACCCTGTATTTCATAAAATGGATGTTCAGTAAAGAAACTTGTTCTCAGTTATGTTTACAGCACTTGAGATTGTGTTTTCTTATACAGTTTATATTTCAAAACGTTTTACAGGAGTGCAGTGCTCCTTAACACAAATACAAAGGGAAGAAAAGCCAATATTTCAGGCTTCTCCTTAGTTGTAGTGCTAAAATAATAAATGGTGACAGATCAAAAGTCTCTTTGAAAATCTGTCTTGAGTTTTTCTCCGCTTGAGGCTGGTTGGAACTCTTCACTGAGGCCAAAATTAAGGGCACTGTGACTTTTAGAAAGTCCACTTGGTTAGCAGCTTTCGTTGATTTTTACAAAGAGAATTCTAAATTCCGTTTGAGGCTTCAGTTCTGCACCCTTTAATGAGTGCAAAGGACATTCCATGGTGTTTGCTGGGTATGGGAAAGTTCAGAGTCCCCTTTAAAATCTAAGCCTGAGTTTTTGTGTGGGGGCCCTCTGCCCCTAGTGTTGTCAAGGGATGCTGCAGCACATAAGAGTTTGTGGTTTTGCCATCTGATATTTGTGCCCAGCTGGCTATTAACCTTGTGTGGAGACACCCCTGGCACAATGTTGTCTCTGAGGTTTAAGTGTCCTGAGGTCAGGAGCTATTTCTCTGCACCTCTCTACCTGCCACAGGAGTAACAGGGATTGTAGAGCACTGGGACCTCTATTTAAAGGCTCAGATGGATGGACCCTTTGATTCTCCCAGAAGTCACACATTGAGGGAACCAGGGTTTACATTTTAAAAAGAAAAGCAAGCCTGCAGTGTGCCTGTGAGCTCCATGATATCTGAGGACATAGTCCAAAGGCAGAACAGACCAAATGCTCTCCGATCTCCGGGTGCCATTCAAGATGCTCATCATCCCTCCAGGTCTCCAGACCCCAAGCCCTGGATGCAAGATAGCCATCATCTTTGGGGTGAACAGGCAGAGAAGTAAGGATGGAACTGGGTTTGGTCTTCTCTATGTGCCTTCTGAGAGCTTTGGCAAGCCAGAAAGAAGCCAGTGGATTGAGGGTGCTCTTGGCACAGGAGAGGCATGTTAGCTGAGGATAGATATCAGCTTATTTCCTGGCTTTCTCATCTACAAGCACACCCACTCCTTGGGGGCTTGTAACACAGGGCGAGGTGAATCACCAACAGGCATCAGAGTGGCGTAGTCATCAGGGGCTAGCTGAAGAAAGAACACAAATTTAGGGTAGGGACTTCCAGACTCAGCCAGACCCCAAATTCCTCAAGCCATACAACCTCACCTGGTAGGCCTGGAAGACACTGAGCAGATCCTTCATACCAGTTGTGTATGGGACACCCTGCATGCGCACCAGGGCTCCTGGCTGGGACAATACTGAGGTGGAAGTAGAAGCCAGGGCAGCAGGGGGTGTGGCGAGGTAGCCCACAGTGGTTGGAGAGACTGGAGGGCTAGGGTGGGAAAGACAGGTGTTTGTGCTTTGTACTTAGTTCATTTCTTCCTTCTTCAGGGGCTTTAGGTGTCACATGCCTGTAATCCCAGCAACGTGGGAGACTGAGGCAGGGAGATTGCAAGTTTGAGGCTAGCCTCGGCAATTTAGTGAGATGTCTCAAAATAAAAAGGGCTGGGGAATGTAGCCCAATGGTAAAGCACCCCTGGGTTCAATCCCTGGTAATAAAAAATAAAACCATTGGCTCTACAGTATCATCTCCCATCTATTTTACAGATGGCATCAGCCAGCCCATACCTTTTACTCCTTTGTCATCTCAGAATAAAGTCCAGTCTTCAACAGACCTTGGGTTGTCTGGGCCAGAAAGGGATCACAATCCTTCCCCAAACCAGGACAAGTAGATGGTCTGTGGGATTCTGGCTGCAGCATACCTGGGGTAGTAGGCTGTGTAGTTCATGTAGAGTTGAGTGGCTGGCCCTGGGTAGTAGGCAACAGGAGTAGGGGCAGCAGGCACCCTAGCAGCTGGGAGCAATGCTGAAGAGGGATACAGAGCTGCTGTCTCCGTGGGAATAAGGGTTGGGGTGGCCTGGAAGGTGGCGTAGGTGGGTGGTGAGAGGCCTAGAGGCAAGTAGAGAATACATCTGCATGGAGTCCAGTACTGCTCTGGGTGGGACAACTATAGAAATTGGGACGTAGAACAGCCTGGTCCCCACATGCCTCTTTCTCCAGCCCCAGGGAACACTCACAGGGCAGTTTGCAAGGTGGAGGGGACATGCCACTGCGGCCCAAGGTGCCACCCATCAGGACACGGCTCATCTCCTCTGTGGAGCAGGGGACCACCTCTACATAGCGTTCCTTCATCACCTTCTTGTGGCAACGCTGAGCAGCAGCTAGGGCCCGCTCTGCTGACATCATCTGAATGAAGGCATCACCAGATGGCCGGCCCTGTACACACCATCTTATAAGCAGTCTGTCTTTTGCAAGAGTGCCTTACCCCTAAAACTCTTCCTACCTGTAAACACAAGTGTTCCCCCTCCCAGCAGCAGTTTCCCCCTCCCAGCAGCAGTCTCACCTGCTGGTTGAGTACCATGTGCACACCATGGGGCCGGATGTCAGCTGCTGCCTCCCCCAGAAAGCTCAGAATATCTTCAATGGTGGCCGTGTAGGGTAGGCCTCGAAGGCGTACACAATCCCTCCCAGGCCCAGCTGCCAGTGGGAATGGGATGGGTAGCAGTGGAGCAGTCAATGTGGGAAGGAGTGGGCTAGATGCATAGCGGTTCAGAACCTAGTAGGAAGACAACAGGCTTATCAACCAAGTAGGGCAGGGGCACAGAGGAGTAAAGGTGCATCCTGGGGAAGGAGCACATTGTGGGGTGAGGATCCCTGAGTACTCACCTGCTGCACTTCAGCTGCAGTGCTCCTGAAGAGTTCAATATAGCGCTTACCAAGCATGCCCTTGTGCCTGCGCAGTGCAGTCTGTGCCAGCTCCTCACAAGCAAAGAGGGCAAAGGCATCACCAGTTGGTCTCCCATCAGGATGGCGTACAAAGAGCAATCCATCAGCTCCCCCAGTGACTGGGCACTCTGGCCCCAGGAAACCTAGTACATCTGTTGGCCCAGCTGAGAAGGGCAGTCCTCGAAGCCTCAGAATCACTTGGTCTTCCCGTGAAAGGAAACGAGCCACCTCTAATGATGTGCCTGGGTTGGGGCACAGGAGTCAACTTGTGAGTCACCTATCTTCGTTCTTGTACTTCCAAACATCCAACCATACAGGGGAGCAGAGAGGTAAGAGGTAGTGGTGCGTGGGATACAGGTCAAGAAGCAGGGGAGCTAGGCCCTGCGGAGGGTACACTTACCCCCTGCAATCTTCACAAACTCCTCCCCTGATGCTTTATATACCTGTGGATACAAAGGGAACAGCCCATGGGTCTCCAGCCTGATTCAGCTTTACCCTGCTTCACTCCCGGCCCAAAGCCCCACCTCAATATAACGGATGCCCATGTGGTGCTTGTGTCTCTGCAGTGCTAGGTCCCGCTGCTCGCTGTCCACAAAACGGATGAGGGCCTCACCATTTCTGCGGCCCTGGGCGTTGAGGCAGAGTGCTACACCACCCCTGTGGAGCCAGCACTGTTAGTGCCTCCTGGGTAGGCCTGCCCTCTGGGCCCTCCCATCCTGCCACACCTACCTGGCAATGTTGAGCCCTTTGAAGAAGCGAGCCACATCCTGGTCTGATGACTGCCAGGGCAATCCACGGGCACGTACCACAGTCTCACTGTCCACCACATCAGCCTTGCTGCTATGGGGGCAGGGCACAAAGTCAGGGGTGTCCAATTGTTGTCACCCCACCCCTACTCCCATACTCACCAAGGCCCCGTCTCATACTTCTGCTTTACCACCTGGGGCTTTGAAAACAGTTGACCTGAGAAGAGATGACATGGGGGTCAGCAGAGTATGGTGGAGGGGGTCTTCCCACAAAGCTCTACAAAAAGAGGACAGTTGAGGGGGCTGGCTGAGGAACTGACAATGGGGTTTGTATTCTCTCAGAGGAGGTCACAAGTGAGTAAGAGGACTTTGAGGAATAGGCATTTACCAACCTTGACAGAAAGTAACAGGATGAGGGAACCTTACCACTGGGCCTTTCAAGCAGGTGGAGGATGATGGCCACCATTGTCTTTACTTCCCAGACCCCAAAGTCGTCCTCTGTGGCATCTGTCTCTAGTCCCAAATCTATGGATAGAGAAGTGACAATAAAGAAATTCCAGCACAAGAGGCCATGGGGCACCCAGCATGAACACTAATCATGTTCACACCTAGGCCCAAGTCCCCTCCAGATACATGCAAAATCTCAAACACACTGGTTTGACCCAGTTCATGTGTCACCAGCCCAAATGCAGGTCCCCAGCCCAGATGCAGGTAGATGTGCTCACATCCCAAATGTCTACCAACATAGACAAAGAAATAGTTACCCTCAAAGACTCCAGATAATGCAGACTTGCCTGTGTTCACAATACCCACCAGCAGCATGCACATGCTTAGAAACATAAAAAAGCCTGTAGATGTCCCTCCACTTTAACCCTGTTGGGTCACAGATACCCTGTGCCATGGTGGCCACTGTGAGGTCCCTGGCAGAGCAGGCAGTTGGGTGCTGCATGTGGAACTCTCTGCGGAGGTCGTAGAAGGAGAAGAAAGTGTCGGGGAGCACCAGGTTCTGGGGGCACATGGGAGAGGAGATGAATGAGGAAACTGAGTTGTGTTGCCCACCCCCATGACAACAAGGGTCTTGGGAACCCTACCACATATTGTGCCTTAAGTGGCATACCTTCCTTGAGGCCTCAGGGTGCAGAACCTGTCGCAACAGCTGCTGCCCATCAGTGCAGAGCACATAAGGGTCCCCACCCAGAAGAGCCACATCCCTGTTCACCAGCTGTAAGAACTGGGGATAGGGAGTGAGGAGAGATTCAGTTAAGACACACACATAGACACAGCTAGGTAGGCAGGAATTAGGACTAGGAGGAGGGAGGGCACAGGTTGCAAAGCTGGTTCAGCCAGATGTTCAGCCCTACCCTGCCCAGGGAGGAGGAGGCCACACCTGCGAGGCCTGTCTCTTGTGTCCCAGCCCCCTCCCCAAAACCCTGTCCCAGTCCCAGTCCACTGTCGCCTCCTCCAGGCCAAATAAGGGCAGTCACATAACCCAAGCCCCCATCACACACACTCCAGAAGTCTGGAGAGGGGCCAGAGCAAACACTTGGTAGAGTGGGACAAGCAGTGGAAGGGGAGGAGCAAAGCAGGTTAAACCTGTCCCTGAATAGGCACCACCCTCAGGCAGGTGGGGGAAGGCCCAGGCCTGCCAGAAGGCCAGAAAGCTCATGGTCAATGGCAGCCCCGCCTCCAGATCTAACCAACCAGAGGAACAGAGAAACTCCAAGGACAGAGCTCCACACTTGAACACCAGGGGCAGCATGAGCTTTGACCCACACCCTATTGACCAGCTGGCACCAAGTGTTTGCTCACAGAGGAGGTGCACTCAGGAGGCTGCCCAGCCCCTCCCCCAGGCTCCATCCCTGCTAGAGAACTGGTATAAGCACTAATCACCAATTCACAAACCCTCATCCCACCCCCATCCCTGCCCCTGCCAATTCTGTGACACCTTACAACCTGAGGCTAGCAGAGCAAAGAACCCAGCTTTTCCCTGGCACCTCCCTCAGGTGAGGGATAGGCCAGGAACTTTTTTGGAACAGACTCAGAATCTTTGTGCTTCCTCATCAAAAAAGATGAAAGAGTGTGCGTGTAAAGGTACTTACGCTCTATACTCAAGAGTCAGTCACAGAATGGCATAGCAGTAAAGAGAACAGCAACACCTCCCTCTTTAGCCAGGCTCAGGAGGCACTCAGCAGGCAGGCTGCCCCCAGACAGGGTAAGGACAGCGCCCACGCCTGGCCAGCCGACCAGGACAGGCCTGGACTAGCACCTTACACCTGGCGGCGTCTGCCCTAGAGGCAGACACCGCCCCTACGCCCCCGCTCCAGCAGCCACCCGGGGGGCGGGCAGAGGACGAGAGCCGTAGAGCCGGGCGACCTATGGCCAAATCAGGGCCCCTCGACTCTTTCGATTCTGGCTGCTGGCTCTGGAAAACCTGACCCGGCAGGTTTAGAGACGTCTCAGCCTCCTCCCCTGCTGGTCAACGACTCGGAATGGATCTGGCAGCCGCCATCCCCTGCCCCCGCCCTAAAGCAGGAGTGGATGCCCGCAAAGGTTGAAAAGCAAGGCCAGGCCACTGGGAATGGCCAGCAACACATACACACGTACACGTGGGAGTAGCTCAAAGTTTCAAAGAACAAGACCCTCTCCTACCACCCGGCCAATTGGTCGCGGTGCGCCAGGCCTTGCCTCCTGCCGCTCTCTCGCGGCTCTCTCTTACATCCCCACGGCCCGGGTGTATAGTCATCTTTGCCGGCTCCGGCGCTCACCTGCTGCAGCACCTTGTCCAGTGACTCGGCCCGCGCCAGGCTGTCCGCGCTCAGCCCGCTCGCCTCGCGGCACTGTGGACTCAGTGCAGTTGCCTCGGCTCGAATCAAAGACTTGTGCAGCGTCCCAACCTGCGACAGGCGGGGTAGTCCAATCACCCGTCGCGCTCCGTGGGCCCTGAAGTTTCCTGGCGCCCCTCGCCACCTCGTTTCCACCCTACCTGACGGCTCCGCGGCTCCACCACTTGCCATACTATAAGGATTAAGTCGGTCTCATCAGAGCCCAAGTCCGGCCCCAGCGCACCCGCAGTGGCCCCAAACAGCACGACCAGTGATCCGGACCCGGAACTGGGGTTTTCTGCGGAGTCTACTGCGGGGTCTGGGCCAGGCGACAGGGGCGGGGGTGGCGGCGGCGGCGGCGGCGGCGGCGGCGGAGTCATGACCGCAAAGCAAGGGGGCGCCCGGCCACACACACGCGGACCAACGAGGCGCACGTACGCACCGTCGGAAGGCCGACGCGGTTGAGCTTGGGCGGGACACCTTGTGTTGGGGGCGGCACCTGCGGCACCTCTGGCGCGGTGGGCGCGCCGAGATCCGCCCGCGGCGCCCCGCAGGGCGGGGCGGCTACCGGCCTCCGCCCTCTCCCTGTGTTACCTGCCGGCCTGGCGGACCACGTGACCCGGGGCGGCCCCTGAAATCTTGGGGGAGGGCCAGAACTCAGCCCAGAACGCTGGAACTCACACTCCCTACGAGGGGACGCGCTCAGGATCCGGACTCCTACTTCCCGGTCCGGTCCTGCCCAACTGTGGTGAACCCAGTTTTTTTTTTTTTTTTTTAATTTTTTATTGTTGGTTGTTCAAATGAACCCAGTTTTTCTCCTTTCGCCCGGACCTTAAGACCTTCGCAAAAGAACGTGCAAGACCTGAGGCCTCTTCCGGTCCATGACTGTCACGCCGGACTTGTGGAAGTCACCAGCAGTCCAGGGGCTGTGGGGGTCACGACGGCCGGCCGGGGTTTATGGAAGAAATCACCAAGGGTCAGAGGGGGCGGTGAGAATTACCACGTATCACTTGGAGGCTTCCGGGAGAGATCACTAGAGAATGGAGATGGCGAGGGCGGCAGAGATGAGGAGTCCTTAGAGCTATGGGCGGTCAACCCAGATCACAGCAAAGGATCTGTCCACATAGGTGCCAGGGCCGGCCTTAACACTGGGGTATGAGGAATCTCTTTTCCCCCAAACCCCGAGAGCTGCACCTTAGATGAGGCTGAGCCGAATGATCCAGACCTGGGGCTTCAGTGCTACCTCATGTAGGGGCGCCTGCCTGTTTTCGTCGCTTCGTTGGGCGACTGTCTGATTGCCTGGAGATTATGAGTGTGCTGGCGGTAGGAGCTAGCGGTGATGTGTACGCGCGCAAGCGAACTTCTGACTCCATCCCTTGTCCATTGGGGGCCAACAATCCTATTCTAAATAGTCCCTTTCGCCCCCTCGAGGCCCGGTGAAACTTGACAGCGCGTTTTCAGACCGCCCTGTACTTCCCTAAATTCTTCCGTTAGGTGACTGAGAAATTTGTAATCCGGCGCGTAGGGCTCCAGCCTGGAAGGAGCAGAGACGTGAAATTGCCAAACCCAACCCGCGTCCAAAGCTGGAGCCGCTCCTCCTGCTGTCAGAAAAGTGGGTCCCTGCGTCTGGGACAGTGAAAAAGAGAGCGCAAGACCCGGGCACATCCCCAGCTCATGCCCAGGGAAGGGACGCAGCCCAAGAAGAGAGGGGAGACGAGGTTGGCGGAGATGCCTTCCAGGCCATGCCACACTACAATTTGTCCCCACTTGGCAAATGAAGAGACTGAGGCTTCTGGGCCGGATGTGACTCGCGCCGGAACCCAGCTACCCCGACAGAGTGGTAGGTGGACCTGGGACAACTAGAACGTTCCCCAAGGATTGCAGTGGTGCATAGCAACCCTTCTCCAGACCGCCCATCCAAGCGACTGCCCGCTGTCCCTACCCCAGGGAAAAAAAGAGAATCGTGCACTGAGAGAGGGGAGAATGTAGCTCCTCAGGCCCCACCCCCAAGTTTGGAATTTCAAATATTTATTCGTGGGGCTGGACGGAACTGCGAGATAGGCCCCTCCTTTTCCCCCCCATCCTTTGTCAGGAGTCCCGCCCTCTGGGCTGTGCCCTTCCAGCCACCTCCCCTTTACCTGTGCAACCCTACCTTTCCGGATCCGTTTCCAAAACTACCTTGGCGTTTGCATCTGGCCTTCCCCGCCTCCTGTCTGGCACCGTTTCCTACTGAACAGTCCCGGCGTCCCTGCAGGGCTTTCCCAGAGCCGCTTGTCACTGTTGCCCCTTCTTCAACCCCATTCGTTTAACCTCCAAACTATGTGCCCAACTCCTCCAAAAGTCTCCCTGTCGAGGTCAGTTCGTTGTGGCATCCTTGGTGATCCTGAACCCATTCCCACTAGAGAGGCGCTCATGTTCGCTACCCAGGGTCTCCACTGGGTAGCGAACCCCAAGNCCCCACTGCTAAGGGTCCTGATCTCCAAGGCCAACAGAGTAGCTAGAGCTCTGGGCTCCTCCGCGGTTCCCATCCCAGCATCTTTGCAGAATTGCGTCTGAGTTCCCACCAGAGGGCGCGCTGACTCTGTAGTCAGAACCCAATGGTGAGGATCAGAGGGCAGGAACGTGCTCCTGCGGGAATGAGGCTAAAATGCAGATGCCCTGGACTCCGCTTTCTAGGCCGCTTCTGTCTGGCTTGGAATCTTGTAGCTCCTGGATCCTTGCACATTGGCCGAGTCTTAAAGCTTGTTTTTCAGGGTCCTCAATCTTTACTTCACTCTGCCCTAGTCTGTACCCCAGACACATTGTGATTCTTTGGATCCATGGGCTGCTGAAGCAGTCACCTACCTACATATCTCTTTACAGATCTGGGAAACTACTTATCTTTCAAGACCCATCTCTAATGATTCTTACTCTGAACAACCTTCCTTGATGCCTAGACCAAGTTAGATGATCTGGTCTAGGCCTCTTGTCTCCAGGATTCTGTGTTGAATTACTAATTTGATCAGTTTGGCCTCTACTTCAGGGAGGCTCTGGCAGGAAGGAATAGGGGTCTGCTGAGGGAGAATCACTTGGCCTCCAATGGGCTCAGCTGTGATCACCAAATCAGTTTAGAGGCCTTGGTTGGGGTTTGGTTGACCCAAGCTCAGCACCCACCTGGTCTATGGTTCCATGCTCCCCTCGCATGGAACATGGGATAGTGAGAGGAAATGCAAGGTCCAGTAGCAGCAGAGGCTGTATTCTCACACATTACAACTGGCCTGGCTCTTCAGTCTCTGAGTTTATTCCCACTACTGGTCTTTACTCAATGTATTCCCCTCTTCAAACACACCCTCCTTCTTTCCCAATCTTTTCCAGAATTCGCATCCAGCACTGCTGACCATTCAGTCCTTTATCTCCACCTCCAGGTCTGACAAGCACCAGGGTCCTGTCATGGAAGAGGGATGTTGTAGAGAAGGATGAATACATTCCTTCAACATGTATTAATCATCTGCTGTGTACCAGAAACTGTGCCGGGTAGTAACTAGTAACCAAGGATATGATAGAAAAAAGACAGGTGAAGGAGTCGTGGCTCAGTGGTAGAGCACTTTCCTGGCATATGTAAGGCACAGGGTTTGATTCTCAGCACCACATAAAAATAAATAAAATAAAATAAAGATTATGGGCTGGGGTTGTGGCTCAGCAGTAGAGTGCTCGCCTAGCACATGCGAGGCCCTGGGTTCGATCCTCAGCATGACATAAATATATAGAATAAAGCTATTATGTCCAACTACAACTNAGGGTTTGATTCTCAGAACCGCATACAAATAAATAAAGATCCATTGACAACTAAAAAAAAAAAAAAAAAAAGGTGAAGAGCTTGCTCTTGCAGCCATTGTAGTATAATAGGAGCCAGGCGAGGGATGCTTCAATTCCAGTGGTCATTTACGAGCTGAGGCCTGAATGTAGACTCCCCCAAACTGGGGAATGCAGGGTAGTCTCACTGTAGCAAGTGCAGAAATCCTGAGGAACGGGACTTTATATCCTGTTCTAGGCAGAGGTTATCCTGTTCTAGGCAGCAATAAAGCCATTAAGGCTAAAAACAAGCCAACTGGAGAGAAGGGAAAGTGAAGTTGTGGAAACAGAGCCAGACCTCATTCACTGTGAGTGAAAAGCATACCATGGGAGTTCTGTAGGTGGGCTTAGGAGGAGAGCGATGGGACTTGACATAATTTTTTTGGGGGGAGGAGTACTGGAGATTGAATCTAGAGGCATTTTACCACTGAGTTTCATTCTCAGCCCTTTTTTTAAAAATTTTCTTTTTTTTTTTTGTAGTTGTAGATGGACAGCATGCTTTTATTTTATTTGTTTATTTTTATGTGGTGCTGAGGATTGAACCCAGTGCCTCACATGTACTAGGCAAGTGCTCTGCCATTGAGCTACAGCCCCAGCCCCCACCCCAACGCTTTTTTTTTTTTTTTAATATTTATTTTTTAGTTCTCGGCGGACACAACATCTTTGTTTGTATGTGGTGCTGAGGATCGAACCCGGGCCGCACGCATGCCAGGCGAGCGCGCTACCACTTGAGCCACATCCCCAGCCCCCCCAACCCTTTTTAAAATTTTGTAAAAATATTTTTTTAGTTGTAGATGGACATAATCTTATTTATTTATTTGTTGTAGTTGGACACAATACCTTTATTTTAATGTGGTGCTGAGGATTGAACCCAGGGCCTTGCGTATGCTAGGCGAGTGCTCTAACGCTGAGCCACAACCCCAGCCCATAATCTTTATTTTATTTTATTTATTTTTATGTGGTGCTGAGAATCAAACCCAGTGCCTCATACATGCAAGGCAAGCGCTCTACTGCTGAGCTACTACTCCAGCCCCCGCTTTGTAAAATTTTGAGACAGGTCTCACTAAGTTGCTTAGGGCCTCCTTAAGTTACTGAGGGTTGCTTTGAATTTTTTTTTAAATATTGTTTTAGCTGTAGACAGACATGATGCCTTTATTTATTTATCTGTGTGTGGTGCTTAGGATTGAACCCAGGGCTTCACACACGCAAGGCGAGTGCTCTACCACTGAGCCACAACCTCAGCCCGGTGGCTTTGAATTTTGCATCCTCCTGCCCCAGCCTTCTGAGTAGCCGGGATTACAGGCATTTGTCACTGTGCCTTTGCAATGACTTAATGTTTAATGATGTCAGTCTGGCATGTGGAAAGCAGCCCACAGGAATAAGGGCATAAATTGGGACACCAGTGAAGAGGCTACTGTGGGGATGAAGGCAAGGCAGTTTAGCATTGGGATGGGTAGAGCTGGCAAGACTTAGTGATCATCCAGTTTGTGGGATGAGAAGCAGGGTGGCATCCAGAGTCCAGGATGACCCTAGGTCTGTAGACAGGGGGAATGGGTAGATGGTAGGCTCATTGAGTAAAAGTGGGGACCCTCACCTTCTGACCCTTCTCCACAGTGCCAGCAAGGGTCATTGCTGACCAGGCATTGCCATCCCTCATCCAATAGTCACGGTTCCTAATATCTGAACTGCTTGTGGGAGTGGGCTATCAGTGAACTCCTGAGAACAGGGCAACCCTTCCAGGGCCCATGGTCACCTGAGGCTGCTGGCCTGTTAAGAAGTTTAGTGTGGCCAGAGTCCAAATCTACCCAGGTCCTTTGATCCCTTCTCTCTATCATGTAACTCTTGGCTCTGGGCTTCTGACTTTCCCTAATCCTGGCAGAAGGGTCTCTATGGTCTCCCATAGTAGGCCTTCAAGAGCAGTCTTCAGTGATCTTCTATTGGTGCCAGAGGTGAAGGAAGGGGAGGCAGGGCTTGAGGTAGGGAATATTTGGACATCAGGAGAGGAGGTTACCCTAATGACTAAGTTTCAGTTTCAGCATATGAACCCAGGGGCAGGCCAAGATAGAGATCATCTTTAACACAGGGTCAGCTGCTTACCAAGAAGAGGGAAGTGGTTAGACAGAGGTCCTAGGACCAGACAGGGATGAACAGGGTGTAGCTGGCCCCAGGGAAGGGATGTGTGGAAGACCATGACTTCCATTCCCCAAACATACTGGTCTCTTTATCCCAGAATGAGGCATGGGTGTTGATATCCAAGCTGCTGTCCAGTTCTCGTCCACATTGTTTGCCCCAGATTCTTGGCGTAGGGAGTCTGTGTCCTCTCTGGATCCCTAGGTTTGCTTGGAGTGGAGTAGGAGGCAACACAAGCTCCTAATGCCCCTTCCACTCTTCAGGGTCCAGGCTCAAGCCCATTCCCATCCCGAACTGCCTCATCTGGTTGAGTACCCCAGGCTCCACTTCCCAAAACGCTTACGCTGAGCCACAACCTAACTAGTATCCATAACCACAAGGTCAGGACATAGGTAGAGGGTCCTTGAGCCCGGTGACTAAACTTACCCTCAGGGCAAGTTGGGAAGAGCTGGTGTGGGGATTGGGCAAAGGTCCAGGTTAACTGCTGGTAACCTAAGGCCCAAGAACTGCCCTTGACTCACTTCCCCTCTTCTTGCTTTGCCAGGGGTAGTTAAGCCACTATGATGAGCTCGGACCCGGTATCCCTCTAGTGGTCAGGTGGGTTTCCTATCCTCGAGGTTTGGGAGGCTCCAGGATCTGGAATGAGGGCTGCGCAGCGTGGACCTCCGATGGGTACGCACCGGGTGAGTTGGGTCAGCCAGGGAGATTGAGAGCCGGGAGCCCAGCGGCGCCTAGAAGGGCTGATCGATGCTCTCGGCACGCAGCGCGGTGGAGAGAGCCAACCCCTGGGTGGACAAGGGCGGAGCTGCGAGCTAGGGAGGGAGGGACGCGTCTGATGGCGAGTCGCTATTGGCAGGCTTTTTGCAGGAGGTGCCGCGGGCGGCGGGGTTAAGCTCTTAGCCACTGTCCCGGCCTAGGCACGAGCTCGGAACACTGAACCCGCACCTCGGACCTGCAGTCCACCGCCGCACGCCATGGACCTACGCCTCTGTCCCTGCCGCAAGGCCCTGCTCCCGAGTGGCCTCCTGTTTGAACTGCTGCTGCTGCTGCTGCTCGCGGACCCGGCGCTCCAGGCCCAACGTCACCCCCCAGTGGTGCTGGGTGAGGCGTGCGTCTGGTGGTGGGTCGGTCCAACTGGACTGGGAGAAATAGGGCCTCTCTCCGGTCTGCAGCTAATAGTGAAATGGGGGATCGTCTTGGTATCAGTCTTGTCACCTGGGTCTGCCAGTCCACCACCCGCCATTCTGGGCAAGGGTGTGGTCAGCCTCTTACCATCTGCCCCTGGTTAAAAAAAAAAAAAATGGGAGTGAGTGGGAGTGATACCACCCGGTTGTCCACTCTATCAGCAGTCCCACAGCAGTGCCAAGTTTTGCTTCGCCCTATCTCTATTTTGTAGCTGGAAAGAGGCCGTTGGGCTCCATTCCTGGGGCTGGTGGGGGTGGGCAGGGTTGCCTCAGAGTTGGCCTCTCATTGGCCTTGGTCTGAACTAAATGTTACTTTTAACCCCTCAAGTAGTCTGGTACGTTCCATGTTTCAAAGGGCACTGCTGGAAGCAAGGTATTTGGGGAAAAGATTGCTATTCTAGCTGGTCACCAAGCTCATTTTCCCTCACCCTCAACTTATCAAATGGATGGCAATGAGCTGAGGGAAGAAGGCCTCAGGGAAACAGGATTACTGAAGACAGGGGAAAGGGTTGGGACAATAGTCATGGACAGGTGTCAGGGAACATGCATGTACACTCACCTCTTCTAAACCCAGTTAGACCAGGCTGTTGGGACTGAGTGACTTCCTTGATCACTCCCTCCTTGGTTTGAGGCCTGGCAACTACACAGGAACCAGTGTTTCCTTGTGTTGGTGGGCCAGGATCAGACCTCTCACTGGAGAGCCTTAGGTGCCTCCTTCAGCCCATATTTCCCATTTAGAGATGGTGTGTCAGTGGCCTGCCCAGGACTCCAGGGAGCAGAGGCACACTGAGGCATACCTTACATACTGTGTCTGCTGCAGCCACCCCTCCTTTGCCCACCCATGCTTTTCTTTTCTTTTAATTCATTTTTTTAGTTTTCGGTGGACATAACATCTTTGTTTGTATGTGGTGCTGAGGATCGAACCCGGGCCACACGCATGCCAGGCGAGCGCACTACCGCTTGAGCCACATCCCCAGCCCCCCACCCATGCTTTTCTACTGGGGATATTTTAGTGGGGATGATGCAGACCACAGAAGAGTAGAGTAGATAGGCAGCATGGTTTCAGGAGGCCCCAGTAGAAGTTCCAGGTCAAGAAATGCTCAGTCAGGTGTGGTGGAGCAAGCTTGTAATCACAGCAGCTCAGGAGGCTGAGGCAGGAGGATTGCAAGTTCAAAGCCAGCCTCAGGAAAAGCGAGGTGCTAAGCAACTCAGTGAGACCCTGTCTCTAAATAAAATACATATAAGGGCTGGGGATGTGGCTCAGTGATTGAGTCCCCCTGAGTTCAATCTGCCGTACCAAAAAAGAAAAAAAAAAAAAAAAGGAAAGAAAGAAATTCCCCAGGGGGATTCTGGGGCCCGGATACACCTTGGAATTCCTGCTGTCTTGATCCTTTCTCCCCAGCTTTCCAGAGTGGGACTAACAGTGACCCTCAGAGATGGAGTCTGCTGGGCAAGCCAACCTGGATGAGTAGGTGTCAGAGAAGGCTTCCTGGAGTATGATGGAGATCAAACAGGGAGATTCCTTCCAGGGAGAAGGAACTACAAATCAGGAGATAGGCAAACTCTGGGCTGGCTGGCTGGAATGTGTGATGGGGGAAGTGAATTGGGTAGGGCTCATGACTTGTTGGGTCATAGGGACTTTATCCTGGGGGTCACAAGAAGCCATGTGTGAGCTAGGGAGTTCTGAGCATGAGGGGTGTGGCATTGGGAAGTATGTGGTTAGCACACAGACTTTTTGCCTGAATTGGTACTAATTGTACTCATTAATTTGTCCAGTCCTTGCTTAAGTCAGCAAAGGAGCCTCAGATCTTAAAGGAGCCTGAGCAGATAGAATATTAACCTGCCCATTTTCTCAGGGAATTGGGATGATAGTGTTAACTCAGAGACCCCTTGGCAGGCAGTGGTGGAGTTGACCTTGAGGATGAATCCTCTAGGTGTGGATGCCAATTGGTGGAAGAGATAGCAGAAGCCAGAGAAGTGGGAAGAAACTTTTTAGGCAAGTCATTCCCGCCTTTCTCTGTTTCCTTATCTGTTAGATGGGGATAAAGATAACCCCTCCCAAGGTTATTTGAGGCAAATAACCTTGTATGACTCTTATCCTAGTTCTGCGCTGGGGGTCTTAGGAAGCGGCCATTGCTATTTTTAGAGGCCTAATAGTCTGACCAGGGCAAAGGGTATCTGGGAAAAGCAGATCTGGTGACTTCCTCTTTCAGCCATTTCCCCCTTTGTTGGAGGCAGTAACCTGCCTAGTCCACAGGCATATTTTCTTCATACTGGAGACTCCTTGCCTTTTGCACCCACATCATTAAAGGAAGTGTCTTCTACCCTGAAAACACTGGAGTGGTGCACAGGGAGGACACACCCTGTGCTGGGCTGGGTTCAGTCAGTAAGCAGTGAATGTCTGGGGCACTGAATGCTGGCTGTTCATCAGTGGTCAAGGATCCTAAATTGAGCTGTGTTTGGGAAGTGTTGAGAGCATGGCATGTGGGGGCAGGTGTGGCCTGAAAAGGTCAGTAGGAGTAAATAGACTATAAAGGGCATTGAATACTGGGCAGTAAAGCAATGGTGATAGGCTTAGGTGTCATAAAGGGTCCAGGGCTCTGAGTGGACTAAACAGGTTGCAGGGTTGTAGTCAAGTCATCTTTGGGATCTGGTCACACCCACACCTTACTAGGCTGTGACTGGAATTGTGTGCTATTTCAGGATAGCTGTCACCAGTGCCAGCTCCCAGCTTTGCTAGGGCTCTCCAGATGATCTACCCTCTGGAACTTTCTTGGACTTTGGCTTTTAGCAAGGCCTAGGGACCTTAGTAGTCCAGCAGGTACCACTAAGCTTCTCACAACTGTTTCTGTTGATGGCTTCCCTCCTACAACCGTACCTTAGACTGCCTTGTCTGGATTCAGTTCAGTTGCCCCTGTGCTATCTTGTTTCCCACTTCCTCTCTCAGGGAGAACAAGGCCGTCTGTGTGTGTGCGTCTTTTTTTTTTTTTTTTTTTTTTGTAGCCTGGGATGACTTAAATAGAAGTTTAGGCCTTAAGGATTTCTATCTAATGACAGGGCTGTAGTCTTGGCCAAATTAAAAAAAAAAAATTTAGTTTTAGATGGACACAATATTTTTATTTTACTCTTATGTTGTGCTGAGGATTGAACCCAGTGCCTCATGCATGCTAGGTGAGCACTCTACCACTGAGCCACAATCCCAGCCCAAATTTTAGGGGTTTGAGAAAACTCAGAGGGGTCTCCAAGCTCCTTCTAGTCAGAGCTCTTATTTGGATCCATTAACTATAGAAGCAAGAAAAAAAGAAAAGAAACCCTGTATGTGCTTGTGGGGGATGGTTCAGGTTAAGATCTTATTTGTCAGATAAGGAAACTGAAGCTTAGCAGGGGGAAGTGACTTTGCCCTAAAGCCCCTTCCAATAATCTGAATGGCCTAGGAGGAAGTTCCAGTGAAGATTTATTTTATCTGGAGTTTGGGAGATTGTTAGGGGCCTCCCCACAAACATGTCAGGCCTCTCCCAAGTCCCCCACAGGGTATGTACCCATAGGCTTTGTATGTGCCCTACAACAGTAATAGCTGATCTGCATGAAGATGATACCCTGGCTTCTATGTCAAGGTCCCTGCTTTCTGACTTTCCTGCCCTGTGCTTTAATTTGCAGAGTGGAACTGCAGAGGTCTGCCATTATGTCCATGGCTCTGCAGAGAGGAGGCAGTCCTGCTGTAGACTTGAAGGTTCTTGGGGGTCTCCAGCTTGCCAGAGTTCACAGATGTCCTTTGTACCCCCACAGTGCCTGGTGATTTGGGTAACCAATTGGAAGCAAAGCTGGACAAGCCCTCGGTAGTGCACTACCTTTGTTCCAAGAGGACCGACAGCTACTTCACTCTCTGGCTGAACCTCGAACTGCTGCTGCCCGTCATCATTGACTGCTGGATTGACAATATCAGGTGGGGGCTGGGGCACACAGACAGGTACCACTCACCCGTGGGGCCCAGGAAGGCCTCCAGAGTCCATTTCCTTCTCATCTGTATCTCAAGAGACCTTGAGGTCAGTGACCTCTCCCTCCCTAGGCCCTCAATCTGTTCTGATCTGATCTGTCAGCCACCTCTGCACTCTGCTAGGAAGAACTCTCTTCCCCTTTCTGTTGCTCTTGTCCTTCCTCTCTCCAGTTTAGCCCTTAGCCTTCAGACCTTACACATAGTTTCTATGCCTCGTCCAGCCCCTATCTATGGCCCCACTGTTCCCTTTGTCTGGGTCTTGGTCACAACTGCCTCTGTAGCTGCTTGTTCTTCCTAGGATATGCTGTGTCTCCATGTCTTTGTACATGCTGTTTTTTCCACATGGAATTTACTTTCATGGAATTTATACTTTCATCTGATAAATTCTCTCCCATTTACCCTTGAAAACCTGACCGTAGTTCCTTTATGAAATCTCTCCTGCCAATCCTTCCCCAGGCCGCATGAATGCTTCCTTTAACCATCAAGTGCCAAACTATGTTAAAAGGATGATTCCCCAAAATTAAATATAGGCACTGTACATTTTGTATACAGTCTTATGCCACATTCAATCCCAGACTGCATTTGTAATGGTGGTTTCATAAGATTATAATGGAGCTAAAAAAATACTGTCACCTAGTGATGTAACCATTTAACCTAATAATGAAATGTATTATGCATCTTTTATGTTGGTGCTGGTGTAAATAACCCAGTACGTAATACTTTTTTGGGGGGGCGGGGGTACTGGGGATTGAACTCAGGGGCACTGAACCACTGAGTCCCAGCCCTATTTTGTATCTCATTTAGAGACAGGGTCTCACCTCGCTTTTGCTGAGGCTGGCTTGAACTTGTGATCCTCCTGCCTCAGCTTCCTGAGTCACATAATACTTGATAATAATAGTAAACCAGGAGCTGGGGTTGTGGCTCAGGAATAGCGCTTGTCTAGCATGCGTAAAGCACTGGGTTTAATCCTCAGCACCACGTGGAAAAAAAAATAAATGTATTGTTTCCACCTACAACTAAAAATTTAAAAATATGAAAAAAAATAATAATAGTAAAAGTAAACCACTATATTACTGATTTATGTATTTACTTACACAATATTTTATTGTTATTTTAGAGTGTACTCATACTTATTAAAAGAAAGGGGGGGTTACTGCAAAATAATATGCCATGTTAATGTACTCTATGATGTTGCTTTAGTTAGCTTTTTTGTTGCTGTGACCAAAAGACCTGGAAAGAACAATTAGAGGAGGAAAAGTTTATTTTGGCGCTCAGTTTCAGAGGTCTCAGCTCATAGATAGCTGACTCCATTGCTCTTGGCCTGAGGTGAGGCAGAACATCATGGTGGAAGTGTGTGGTGGAAGAAAGTAGCGGGGAGTATGGCACCAGGAAGCAGAGATAGAGAGTGCTCTAGGGCTGGGGATGTGGTTCAAGTGGTAGTGAGCTCGCCTGGCATGCGTGCCGCCCGGGTTCGATCCTCAGCACCACATACAAAGATGTTGTGTCCGCCGAAAACTTAAAAAAAAAAAAAATATTAAAAAAAAAAAAAGAGAGAGAGAGAGTGCCCTACTTAGAAGGGACAAAATATATACCTGGCGGCTGGGATTCTATTTCAGTGGTAGAGCACTTGCCTAGCACGTATGAGACACTAGGTTCAATTCTCAGCATTACATAAAAAAATAAAGAAAGATATGTGTCCATCTACAACTAAAAAATTTAAAAAAATATATATATATGTATATATATATATATATTAGGTTATGCTTATGGCCTAATCAGTTCACCTCTGAAATTTGTTGCATTGCCTCATACGTGAGCTTTCTAGGGATAACTCATATGTAATCATAACAGATCACACAATGAAATTGCCAAATGACCCATTTCTCAGAATGTTTTGGTACTGGGCATTGATCCTCCTGCCTCAGCCTCTCAAGTCACTGGTTTACAGGTGAGTAACACCACACTCAGTGAACGAGTGCTGTTTTTAAACTTGCTTTCCAGGGACTGGAGGTTTGGCTACTAAGTGTTTCCCTGACCTGTACAAGGTCCTGGGTTCCATCCTCAACACCTCAAAACAAGACTAAGATTTTCTTAGTTCTGGACTAAGGAAATCTGGAAACTCAAAAAAGTTACAAAATTGACTACTCACTCAGCTAATAAGTGGCAAAATCAGAATTCAAACTCAGAAATTGTGTGACTCCAGGTTAATGTTCCCTCTCACACTGACTTCCCTGAGGGCAGGGATTATAACTGTCTTTATAGCAGTAGAAGCAAGAACACTGATGCTCAATAAACTTTCACGAATTTAAAGTTTTCCCCAGATACCTACTGGCTACTTTTCCAGGTACCCGGCTTTCCCTGTTTATGTTGCCTGCTTTGTTCACTATTTTTTCCTCAGTGTCTGATTTGTGTGTGATCAGGGTTATTTCTGGGCTGTTGATCTTCATTTCTATTTTTGTACTGAAGACATGGCCTTAGGTACTGCCAACTGGAGGTGTGGGTGGTTACTGAGAGGGGCTTGTTTGCCTTTGTTGAGCCTCTGACCTGTTTAGATTTTTAAACAAAACTGCTTTGGTTTCTTTTTTATTTTATTTTTTTCCCCTTTGGATGTCAGGGATTGAACTCAGGGGCACTCAACCACTGAGCCACATCCCCAGCCCTTTTTTGTATTTTATTTAGATACAGGGTCTCACCAAGTTGCTTAGCACCTTGCTTTTGCTGAGGCTGGCTTTGAAGTCATGATCCTCCTGTCTTAGCCTGCTGAACCACTGGGATTATAGGCGTGTTCACCACTCCTGGCTGATTTTCTTGTTTCTTTAAATTTTTTTAAGTTGTTGATGGACTTTTATTTTATTATTTATTTATATACAGTGCTGAGAATCAAACCCAGTGCCTCACACATGCTAGGCAAATGCTTTACCGCTGAGCTACAACCCCAGCCCCTGCTTTGATTTTCTAGAACAATTTTCTGCACTTTGTTGGATGGCTTTTGGGATAATCTATAGAATGAGGAGAATGGGCCCCTAGGACCTATTATTTGGGTCAGTGCTGGGGATCTTGTCAGCTTTTTGTGATCCCTGTCCCCCAACATCCCCCCATTCATAATATAGGCCAGGTACAAGGCCTGGGCTGAGGTATATAGAGGACAGGTTTACTCTTCTTCCACTTTGTATACAGTCAGTGTAAGAATACAGTCTGTGGTAAGTACCAGAAAGCCTCTGTGGCTGATCTTTAAGGGGGTGGGTAGTAACTTCACATTTTCTTGGGCATCAAGGCCACCGTAGGAGTCCTAGCCTGGCACAAGACTTTTCTTCTATCTTGCCCCCAACCCCACATTCCCATCATTCCTCTAAGCCCTCCCAGCTCCCTACCTGAAGCAGAGGATAGAGCAGCCATGTATTCAGTCCTGAAGTGGGGGGGGGTTCCTCGTGTCTGGTTCTGTTTTGCACTGTAGCTATAGAAATTATCTATATCAATAGAAAATTAACAAAAGGGGTGTTAGGGATATCAAGCAACTGGCATACATGTCATGGTTTTAGGAGTTTGTTGGCCAAAACCTGTGTGTTATAGTCACTGGCAGGTGAAATATAGATATATGCAATATCTATATCTACCCATCTATATAGCTCCATCCATCTATATCCTTGGGATACTAAGCAAGTCATTTGAACATGGTTCATTCCTGTCTTCTGTTGATGGTATGATTGGGATGAGGCTGGCTACTGGGTCTAATGCCTAAAGCAAGAGGGACCTAGCTATACCCACATGAGTCTGCACAAGGCTTTTCTTCTGTCTCTTTATCTGGCCATGACATTCCTCTGGGTTTTGTCTACCTTCCTATATTCCTACCCTCCTAGCAGCTACAGTCATAAGGCCCTGAGGTGGCGTCCCTGTCTGATTCCGTTATGTGCTATACTCACCATCTCTTTTGCCCTGTGATGCATTGTTGGGTGGCAAGAGCTAGATCTACAGCGAGGGAGTGATGGGAGCCTGCAAGATGGGCTGCCTTCTGGAGCCAAGTGTGAAGTTCACAGCAGAGCTAGGACTGGCACTTCCTTCTGACTGGTCCAGGACCTCATTCTAGGGTAAATGACATTAGAGAGAAGGGAATTTTGCTTTGACATGAGTCCTGTGGTCAGTCTTTGGTGTAAGCCTCAGTGAGGGATTCTTGTTTGGATGTGGTTATTTTTTTTAATATTTATTTTTTAGTTGTAGGAGGACACAATATCTTTATTTCATTTTTTTTTTTTTTAATGTGGTGCTGAGGTTTGAATCTAGTGTCTCACGCATGTTAGACAAGCACTCTACCCCCCTACCACAACCTCAGCCCCCTGGATGTGGTTATTCTGATCCATGCTTTATAAACATGCTTTGTTACTTTTTGGTCTTTTTTTTTTTTACATATAACTAAACCCTGGGGATGAGAAGGGAGTATGACTCAGGTCCCCGTATCAGTTTCCTCATTTTGTTTTTTGGTGCCAAGGTTCAAACAACAGGGCCTTGTGTGTGCTAAGCAAGCCAGGCTTTCTTATGGTAGTTGGAGATTTAGCTCTGCCATTGAGCCATATTTTCTGCCCCACAGGGCAGTATTGGGACACACCAAGCTTAATGTCACCTCTGGATCACCAGATCACTATTCTCTCCCAACAGGCTGATTTACAACAGAACATCCCGGGCCACCCAGTTTCCTGATGGTGTGGATGTGCGTGTCCCTGGTTTTGGGAAGACCTTCTCATTGGAGTTCCTGGACCCCAGCAAAAGCAGTGTGGGTATGTAGCTCCTGGGGCTGGGGCTAGAGCCTTTGCTGGACTCCTCAAGTTGGAGGAACCCCACTGGTTTGAAGGGGTAACCTGTGAGCTATCTGATCAGTGTGGGCACAGAGCTCTTTACTCCTCCTCCAGAGATCCATTTGGGAGACATCACAGTCTTTGTGTCAGTAGTGGTGTGGGTGTCTGGTGCTAGCTGTACCTTCTCTAATCTTGCATATTTTTGTCTATAGGTTCCTATTTCCACACCATGGTGGAGAGCCTTGTAGGCTGGGGCTACACACAGGGTGAAGATGTCCGAGGGGCCCCCTATGACTGGCGCCGAGCCCCAAGTAAGAAGTCACCCTCATTCCTTCCTCAAGGTTCTGGGAGGTGGGCAGAAGGCAATCATAGCTGCCATAGGTCTTGAGCTCTCAGCCCTGGGCTCTCCCCTATCTCTGGGCCCCTGTGGTCACACCAATACCCCTGGTCAATCTTGTCCTATTCTTCCCCATCCCTTATCCCAGGACCTCTGGGCCTCTGAACCCTGGGGAGGGTTGATAGATAAGACTGATGGGAAAAGGGGCCCCTTTATCCTCCCTTTATATAAGCTGGTGGGGAACCAGACTGCTTCCATTTGGGTTTTAGCACTCTCCCCACCCTCTAGTCCTGGGTCTGGCCTGAAGAATGGTCAGTGGTGCAAGCCCCAGGACCCTTCCTGCCTGACCCCTGCTTGGCTCTGGCCTGCAGATGAAAACGGGCCCTACTTCCTGGCCCTCCGAGAGATGATCGAGGAGATGTACCAGCTGTATGGGGGCCCTGTGGTACTGGTTGCCCACAGTATGGGCAACATGTACACACTCTACTTTCTGCAGCGGCAACCACAGGCCTGGAAGGACAAGTATATCCGTGCTTTTGTGTCACTGGGAGCTCCCTGGGGGGGCGTGGCCAAGACCCTGCGCGTCCTGGCCTCAGGTAAGACCTACCTGGCCCAGTGTGGGTGGCTAGTCCCAGGAATGCCTCCTTTCTCTCCTTCTTGCTAGGCCAACACCCTTCATGTCACTTCCTTGGTTCAGTGCCTTTCTTTCTCCAGAGCAACATTCCTTTTCAAATATCTTTTTTTTTTTTTCCTAAAAGAGGATCTAATACTACTACTAATTTCACATCTTTAATTGATAGCCCTTGTAATCTGTGTTTCTCACACCTTGTATTTGGAGAGGCACAACTGCTGTCCTCACAGCCACTTGCTTATGCATATACACCACAAACATATACATGCACACGCATTGCTAGGTCTGGCTGCTGAACTTGGTTTGTCCCAAAGGTCTTTGGAGTACCTTCTCATTCCCCCTCGCCTGCATCCTCACTTCTTCATCTTCACCTGTGCCCCAGAGGAGGAAGGCTGGACCACCATTTCCTGTTTATGAGTTGTACCTCCATCTGTGGGCAGGGGGGGAGCCTCTATGGGTAATGCAGGGAGGAAGCAGGTGCAGATCTGGCTGGGCCTGCTTGTCTTGGCAGTTGGGAAAGTCATCACCTTATTGGTTCCTCCGTAATCCACTTGCCTTTTTATGACTGTCAGAATTTTCTAGTTATAGCCATGGGGTGGGGCTTCCTGCTTTAGGAAGAAGTTTCTCTCCCTTTGCCAGGACTCTGTGGGAGCCCTGAGGACCTTCACTTTGGGGACTGAGCCAGGACCATGCCAGGCTTCCTCGAGTCATTAGCACTGTCTGACTGCTTGGTCAACTATTCATTATAATTGGGTCAGGCCCAGCACCTGTCTTAGTGTCCTGAGTTGTCTGGATAATGAGGTCATGACTCAGACATTCAGGACTGGGTGCCATGATGGAGTTCAGGCCCCAGCCCATTTCAGAGTTTCCTCCTTTTCCTCAGATGCTAGAAAATTGTCGTCAGCACTGGCAGTCCAGGAGTGGGGGGTGAGATGTGGGAAGGTGAACCCCTAGGGGCATCCCTTTCCTCAGAATCTTATAGAAGTCCACAGCAGGCAGAGCTAAGGTCATATGGTTTCTGTTTTCAGATATTGTGGCCCCTGTCTCCAAGTTCAGATCACCCCTAGAGGTCTCACTGGCTGATGGGTGTGTTTGTGGTGTTACATTCCAGTAGGTGAAGGTCTGACTCTGTCTGTAGCTTCCCCTCCTGCCCTGTCTCCAATATCATGGCCACCAGATCAGTGCACAGGCAGGTAGGTGGGATGAGATCAGGCTGGCTGAATTCTGTTCTGAGCTTAGGAAGAAAACAACATGTATATAGTTCAATGTGATAGAGAGGACCTATTGCTTCACCTTAGACAAAGCCAGTGCCCACAGGTGTGGTGATAACATGTTTGGAGGAGGGTACCAGTTACAAGTGAGGAAATATAATAAATCACTAGGAAGAAGGGGAGAAGGGGAGATGGTGAATTGCCTAAATCCCTTGTGAGGAAATGCAAAAGAAACAAAACAAACAACAACAAAAACAAACAAACAAAACAAAAAACCCCACAAAGTTTGGATTCGCTTCCTAAATAAATGTAGCAAAAATAAAGGGAAATAATATCTTAGCTATGTGAGAGGCTGAGGCAGGAGAATCAAAAGTTTAAGGGCTGGGATTGTGGCTCAGTGGTAGAGCGCTGGCCTAGCACGCGCAAGACCCGGGTTTGATCCTCAGCACCACAAAAAAATAAAGGCATTGTGTTGTGTCCATCTACGCCTAATAAATAAATAAATAAATAAATATTTAAAAAAAAAAAAGTTCAAGGGAAGCCTGAATGTAACTCTGGTAGAACACATGTGGGAGACCCTGAATTAAATCCCCAGTACCAGAAAAAAAGGGGGTGGTGGTGGAAGGGGAACCATAAAAGCTAATGTAGAAGTGGCTGGGGATGTAGCTCAGTTGGTAGAGTGCTTGCCTTGCATGCACAAGGCCCTGAATTCAACCCTGAGTTCCACCAAAAAAAAAAAAAAAGCTAATGTCAGGATGATGATTAACAGTGTAGAGATTCCAGAGTATTGACTGGGCCATTGGCTGGGATCCAGCAGAGGACATGGTCCTGAACCTGCTGCCCATCCTATTTGTGTTCATCAGCACAGAACTGATTGAAGTCCTCTCCCTGCAGGAGACAACAACCGCATCCCTGTCATTGGGCCTCTGAAGATCCGGGAGCAGCAGCGGTCTGCAGTCTCCACCAGCTGGCTACTGCCCTACAATCATACCTGGTCACCTGAGAAGGTGTTTGTACACACACCTACAACCAACTACACACTGCGAGATTATCAACGGTTCTTCCAGGACATTGGTTTTGAAGATGGCTGGCTCATGCGGCAGGACACAGAGGGGCTGGTTGAAGCCATGGTGCCACCTGGTGTTCAGCTGCACTGCCTTTATGGCACTGGTGTCCCCACACCAGACTCCTTCTACTATGAGAACTTCCCTGATCGCGACCCTAAAATCTGCTTTGGTGATGGTGATGGCACTGTGAACTTGGAGAGTGTCCTGCAGTGCCAGGCCTGGCATAGCCTCCAGGAGCACCAAGTGTCATTGCAGGAGCTACCAGGCAGTGAGCACATTGAGATGCTGGCCAATGCCACCACCCTGGCCTATTTGAAACGTGTGCTCCTTGGGCCCTGATTTCTGTGCCAGGCAGGGCTGCTGAATGGCTTGGCCATGGGGTTTCCCCCAGTCTCTGGGACTGTCATCAAGCTCCTGGGTCTTGGGCTTTGGATTATCTGCCTTGAGAAAGTACTGTTTCTTATCCTTCCTCTATGGTAGTGAAGAAGGAGGAAATAAGCATGGACTCAAGGGACACTTTATAGAAAGAATGCTGCTGCTGTTGGATTTGTTGTGACCTCAGAAATGGGCTCTGTGGGGTGGATTGGTTGGTACCTGGCCCTAATCTCCAACTTGGGGGTCATACATTCCTTCTACCCCTATGGCCTTTCCACACTTGCCCATTGGCCCTTGGACTTCCTGTGAGAGATGTTACTTAGCGATGGTCCCTGCCCCCACAGGTCCCAGGGTGACCCTTTTCACATGCTGGCCTCAAGTAGGCCTGCTGTTGGCCATGGGTGGCTGGAGCTGCTGGCTTCCCTGTGCCCTCACTGGTAGACACAGTGGCCTGACTTCAGGCCATGGGGTAGGCTTCATGGGGTAGCCTGGTACCCCCTGCAGGCAGGGGCAATTTGTTTTGTTTTCCATGGTTCCCAGATCCAGGGGCATATACTCCACTCCTACCTCTCACCTCCAGGAGCAGCCTAGTCTGGATCAGGCAGCAGATGCTCCCTCAGTTTGGGGGGCTGTGTCCCAGAAGCCCTGATCCCCTTGGTTGTGCTGTGTCAGTCCTAGGATTGAAGCTGGCTCCCTTGGCTCTGGGACTGTGGTTCAAGGAGAGCTGTGCCAGTGCCATGACCTTTTAGGGAACTGAAGGAAGCAACCATGGCTGCTCAGAGCTGCCCTCATGCAAACCCTACCACCACATTACCATCCTGCTAGGGTCTCTTAGAACCTAGCTGGGCTGGCACAGGGCTGAGAGGTAGTGGGTTTCTGACCCACTGCCCAGCACCTTCTCCCAGGAAGCTGAATGGTATTTAGTTTCCAGGGTCTAGCCCAGAGACTTGAGAGTCAGGAGCCTAGGGCCCATCTAGGGGTTTTCTGTCTGCCCCAGGGATGCTGTATGGTCTCCTGTGATAGCTGGGATGGAGAATCTGGACCTGCCTAATGGCAGTGGGTGCCAAATGGGCACATGGCTATAGGCTGAGATCTAGGTCCAAAGCCACCTTCAGGCTGGCCTGCATTGTTGTACCACCAGATTTCACAACTCTAGATTTTCTATGTTGTACACATGCCCAGCATCTGTCTCTTCCTTTATTCCTGGGTGGTGATCCCTGTATGGGGCTCTGAGAAGGCTGTATCTGGTTACTGGCAATAAAAATATTCTGAATGCTGTAAAGTGTCCTGGACTACTCTGAGCATGAGAAGAGGGAGGTTATGGAAGTGTGCGGACAACTAGAGAGGCAGGATATCAGGGACTGGACCTTTATGGCATCTCAGCACCAAAGCATGGCTCCTGTGCCCTACCTTGGGCTTTATCCTCCTACCACCTTTCCTGAAATCCAGTTCACCTCTGAGATGAAGAACTAGGGCTGGGGTTGTGACTCAGCAATAGAGCACTCACCTAGCATGTGCAAGGCCCTGGGTTTGATCCTTAGCACCACATAAAAATAAATAAAATAAAAGTATTGTGTCCAACTACAACTAAAAAATAAATATTAAAAAAGAAAAGAACTAGAATCTGTAATACTAGCCACTTCAGAGGCTGAGGCAGGATGATCATGAGTTCAAAGCTAGAATCAGCAATTAGTGAGGCCTTCTGCAACTCAGCAAGACCCTGTCTAATAAAATATAAAATGGGCTGGAGATGTGGCTCAGTGATTAAGCACCCGTGGGTTCAATCCCTGGTACCAAAACAACAACAACAACAAACTAGAACCTGAAACAGTCCTCTTGGAAGGGGGCTCCTGTCTTCCCCTTATTCCTTCCTGGTCAGACTCCACAATCTGCCTCAGAGCTGGGGGCAAGGATAGTCTTGCAAGTCACTGGCTGGACTCTCCTTCCCAAGCTGTGTCCTCCTTCAGCTCTCAGGTCTCAGCATCCTTTGAACCTAGAATTCCTTTTTCCTCATTTGCCTGTCATGTAGACTCCTTTTGGGACAGAGACTGAGGGAAGCAGAGAAGTTAGGCTGAGACTGGTATAGGCAAAGAGAGATGGGACCAAACAAATGGTAGAGAGGAAACATACATAGGGATGGGGTCCCAGACTGAACTTGGTAGTGGAAAGCCTGGGGCCAATAGGGTTGATAGGAGCCCCAGTTCCTGTCTCTCACAGAACCCCTCAGCCTACACTCCAGACTTTGATACAGTGTTGGCCACTAGAAGGCGCTCATGCCCTCCCGGGACTAACTACAGTACCGTGTTAGTAGGGCTTGGATAAAAGGGGTGAGCCAGAGAGAGGATGAAGATACCTGGGAATACAGAGACCAGCTGCAGATCTGCCCTCTTTAAAAGGATGACAAATCCCAGCTCTACCAGTTCCCGTCAGGTCGCCTGGGCAGCCTCGTGGCCCTCCTCATTCTGTTTCCTGGGCTGAAAAAATATATCCTGCAGAGTGGTGTGTGAAGCACTGATAGTGTTGGAGAATATCTGATTGAGTCCCTGGTGCCGTGGGCTTTCAGCTGATGGGTTGCTTGTGACACAGCAAAGCCAGAGGTTTGGAAGCCAGCAGGTTAACTTATGCAGTTGTTGCAAGGACAAGTGGACTGGCTGCTACCAAGTTTCAAAAGTGTTCAGAACTGTCCCTCTGCCTGGCCAGAGAGGCTGGAGGAGCTGCCTGGAGGTAAAGGGTCAGATGTACTAACCCAAATATGTATATATAGTCCTTTATACTTATGGAAGTTGTTCTAAGCAGAGGACAAAAGAAGTTAGCATTATCAAGGGCTCCTCAGACTGTCATCCCAGGCCTATGGGTGGGTAGGACAGGGAATGGAAAAGGTTTCTTTGGGGGGAGGGGGCAGTACCCGGGATTGAACTCACAGGTACTCAACCACACAGTCACATCCCCACCCCTATTTTATATTTTATTTAGAGACAGGGCCTCAATCAGTTGCTTAGTACCTTGCTGTTGCTGAGGTTGGCTTTGAATTTGTGCTCCTGCTGTCTCAGCCTCCCACCTGCAGCTGGTGGGAGGAAATGGAAAAATTTTTAGGGGAAGCTCAAAGTTATTACAATCTGTATTTTAGGATCATTTCTTATCCTGCAGAGATGGGTTAGAGCAGGATAGGGATTGGGAGGCTATTGTAGCCCAGGAGAAAAGCAATGCTTGTAGCCTTGGGGACAGAGAGGATGAAGAGGTCAGGTGCTGCTGGACCACTAGGTGGAGGGGAGCAAGCATCTGAGTGTAGTTTGGAGCTAGAGGATGTGCAGTTGTCAACATACAACTGGGAGAAATGAATGAATGACCCAGTAGATTCATTGCCCGAGGTAGACAGGAAACCAAGGGGGAGGGCCCAGGAGCCCATGAGGTCAGGAGGAGAGGGAGAGGACAGAAGGATGCAACTCCTCAAAGAGGGGCACCACCAGGGTCGGGTAGAATGAGGACAGAGCCGTGGGGAGGCCCAGATTTTGCTAAGGGAGCGGCAGTGACTGTGTCTGCCAGGGCTTCAGTGATTTGAGTCTGAGCAAAGTGTGCAAGGACAAGTCCTGGGTGTGTGCCTGTCGGGAGCTCTTTAAGTGAACTGTTTGAGTCTCTTTGGATGTGGGGTCCCCCAGCTAAGGATCAGATGGGAACAAGGTAGGAGGGCCCTCTACAGATCCGAATTGTAGCTTCCGGGTGAATGTAGGCCCCCCCCCCCCCCGAGGCTTCCTGTGACTGCGTGCAGGGTCTGGAAGTGGCCATCCAGGACAAGGGTGGCTGGGCCCAACTCAAGGTCCACACCAGTCTCGACGCGGCAGGCTGGGGGCATCCCAGGAATCTGCACGTACGGGCCGGGCCCGGGATCGTGGATGCCGCGGCATTGTCTGGGGCCCGGAAGCGACGCCGCCAGAGGCTGGGGCGAAGAGCCCTGTCCCGACATCCGGTGGCGGATGACGTGGCGGGAGCGGGGGCGGGGCCTGAGCGGCCGCAGCGGCCGTGCGGCTGGGCGACCGAGCATCCTGGCGGCGCCTGGCCACCGAGAGGTAACGGGCTGGGCTGCCGGCCGGGGAGCTGGAGCGTGGGGACGCGGGGACGCGGGGCGTAGGGCGGGGAGGGGCAGGGACCGCCTCCCGCGGGGCTGAACCCTCCGCGCTGCCGCCGCCGCCGAGTGCTGGATGCGGGCCGGAAACTGCGCGGGGCGGGCCGCAGCCGCGTGAAGGTGACTCTGTGAGTGTAAGAGGGACCTGGAGCTTGAGGGTGACGCCAGGAGTTCGGGAGACCCTGAGTGTACGACTGAGTGTGTGAGAAAGACTGTGTGTGTGTGTGTGTGTGTGTGTGTGAGAGAGAGAGAGAGAGAGAGAGAGACCCCCAGGGTCGTGTTGGCTTTGTGAGTGTGCGAGACCCTGAGAGAAGGTCTTTGAAGTGAGAAAAACCACGGGTGTGAGAGAGCCTTCGTGGGTGTGTGAGGGAGAGATCGTGAGGGTGAGAGACTAGGAATAAGTTGTTCCCAGAGAGAGAGAGAGAGACACCGATTGTGAGAAACAACCTGTGCTGTGTGACACGTTGAGCGAGTAAAGGTCTGAGGGTGCAGGGACCGAAGTGTGCGAAGGCAGGAACCACGCTTCTGGGGTTGCTTCAACCCTTGCCTGGGGGTCAGGGCTTGGAGCGCTGTGATATTGGAGCTTGGGAACTGGATGCTCCCGTTATTAATGGTTCCTCTGAGTGTCTCTATATCCTGATGAGAGACCCCAGCCCAATAACTTTAGGCCCAGTAACAAATCACCAGGGCTTGCTTCCGCACCTGCACAGATGTCAGATGTATTTTTCAGAAAATCAGTTAAGTGTAACCGATTAAGAAAGGACAGGATGGTTGGGAAAGGAGCCGGCACGGTTGGGCAAACGGGATCATACAATGAAAAACCATACAATGAATAACAAATGGTTTTTATGTAGTTTTTCCTTTATGTGGTTTTTCCAGGAACCTATAGTGAAAAACAAGTTTACCCTTTAAGTGACCTATATGCTGGATTCAAAAGAGCCAATGAGATACCTGTTACTGTGCTAGGAGGGAAACTGACCACTGTACCCTACAAAAGATCTGTACCCCAAAGCCCGGTGTGCCAGTTCACCGAAGCTCCGGCTGAGGTTTCGCTGAGCACCCGCAGGCGCCTGTGTAGCAATAAATCGCCTCTTGCTTTTGCAGCCAGTGTCTCGTGTGCTTTTCCTTGAGCAGGGAGTCGGAGGGTCTTTCATTTTGGAGGTTTCACCGAGATCCCCCTCCCCCTCCGCGCCCCGGTCCGAGTCCCTGCCCGAGGAACGCCCGGCAACCACTGGGAGGTAAGCTGGCCAGCTCGTGTCATTTTGTGTTTCTTTTGTGTTTCTTTTGTTCTCTGTCTGCAGTCTCCGATCGTTGTCTGTCTGTGCGCAGCGTCTGCACGATTACGGCGTAGTCGCTCTGTATTCTGGGCAGCTTGAGAAGGAGTTGACGAACTCGGACTTCTCCCCTCTCCCAGGGATCCGGAGGGCCCAATTTTTGGGGCCTCAAGTGTTTTCGAAGAGTACTCTGTTCTGGTGGGTGATGGAGTTCCTCCTCCCCCTAATCTGATACTTTCGGTTTGTGCCGAAGCCGCGCAGCGTTCTTTGTGTTTTGTGTCCTGTCTGATTTGTATCTGTCTCCTTGCCTCTGCATTTTCTCGTTCCACCTGAGACTAACATGGGACAATCCATAACAACTCCTTTGAGTCTCACCCTTGACCATTGGCAGGACGTCCGAAATCGGGCAGACAACCAGTCAGTAAAAATTAAAAAAAAAAAAAAAACGGGTAACACTCTGTACCACGGAGTGGCCAACATTGGCCCACCCTCGGAGTTGAATGGCCCCCAGGAGAGTCCCTCCATCTCTCTCTCTAATCTGCAAAGTCAGAGATTGTCTTTCAGCCGGGGCCACATGGCCATCCAGATCATGGCTTTTAACCTTTCAGGACCTCTGCGAATCTCCTCCTGCATGGGTGGGGTCCGCGCAGTCCGACGGGAGGATTCCACCCGGCGGTATGGCGGATCTGTCCCGTCCCTGTTCCTCCCGGCCCCTCCACCCACCTGTCCTCTCCGCCCCCTGGCCGTCTCCCCTGGGGGGGGAGATGCTCCGGCGGGCGCAAGGGGACGGGTGGACAGAATCGGGGGTGAAGTCGGCGGGGGACCGCCCCTCTTCGCGTCCTCTGCCGGCAACCAGCTGCCACAGGGCGAATTTCCACCACAGCGGGGCGGGCGGGGTCGGAGATGGAGTTGGCGGGAGACTGCCCTGCCCCCTGTCTGCCCAGTGAGCAGGGAAAAAAAAAAAGCAGCTCAGGGGCACCCGGCTCTCTCCCTCCCTCGTGGGGGTAGAAGGGAACGGGTCCCCAAACCTCCCGAGTGTTATCACAGGGCCAAGGAAGCGAACGGGTCTTCCTGGAGTCGGGCTGCTTGGAAATGCAGCCCAAGGCGGATGATAAATTCCATCTAAGGCTGAATACTGAGACTAGGGAAGCAATGTTTTCTT
>NW_026000222.1:16357810-16385095 GCF_001458135.2 Marmota marmota marmota | reverse complement strand
ACCATAGTGGGACCTTTAGTTATTTTGCTGATAATCCTGACGTTTGGACCCTGCATACTCAATAGATTGGTGCAGTTTATGAAAGAAAGACTTTCTGTAATCCAGACTATGGTTCTAACTCAACAATATCAGTTGCTTAAACAACAGACAGGGTCACAAACGAGCTTAATCCAAGAACCTGAGCAAGCAGGACAATGGATATAAGATTCTATCCATGATAAAGAAAAAGGGGGGAATGAGAGACCCCAGCCCAATAACTTTAGGCCCAGTAACAAATCACCAGGGCTTGCTTCCACACCTGCACAGACGTCAGATGTATTTTTCAGAAAATCAGTTAAGTGTAACTGATTAAGAAAGGACAGGATGGTTGGGAAAGGAGCCGGGATGGTTGGGAAAGGAGCCGGGATGGTTGGGAAAGGAGCCGGCACGGTTGGGCAAACGGGATCATACAATGAAAAACCATACAATGAATAACAAATGGTTTTTATGTAGTTTTTCCTTTATGTGGTTTTTCCAGGAACCTATAGTGAAAAACAAGTTTACCCTTTAAGTGACCTATATGCTGGATTCAAAAGAGCCAATGAGATACCTGTTACTGTGCTAGGAGGGAAACTGACCACTGTACCCTATAAAAGATCTGTACCCCAAAGCCCGGTGTGCCAGTTCACCGAAGCTCCAGCTGAGGTTTCGCTGAGCACCCACAGGCGCCTGTGTAGCAATAAATCGCCTCTTGCTTTTGCAGCCAGTGTCTCGTGTGCTTTTCCTTGAGCAGGGAGTCGGAGGGTCTTTCACTGTCATCTCATTTGACCAGCTCGTGTCATAACTGTCAGGAGATATTTGTGAAACATTTTGAAAATTCTCCACTGAGCGCTAAGCCAACAGCCTGGTCATCATGTTGTGTAATGGTCAGTATAAATAGGAGTCAACACCTAGTTTAACAGATGTCTTGGAGAACCTCTCATGGACACTGGTCTATGTACGTGGTGACACAAATTAAAAAGAACTCAGTCTCTGCCCTTGATGGAGAAAAAAATGGCCCACTTGGCTAGCTAATGTAGCAGCAAGGTAGCAGAATATGCTAAGCCATCTGGTGCCTTATTCCCCGATTTAAGATCTAGGAGGAGCAGGCTGACTGCTTCCTGGGGTCATTTTGCCTCATTTTACCTGGTGGGGCTCTTCAGGAAACTGCCCACGCTGCCTACATTTTTCAGGTCCCATTGTGGTTGTACACTGATGGCTTTTGCTTCCTGACTTTGGTCTCAGGGTTGTTATTTGTGTTGTTATATTTGATTTTCTTTTCCTGGCAAATATGTGGAAAACCGCAAGCCTGATTTTTTTTTTTCCTTATCTTGTTCATTTCTACCTCCTCCCTTTATCTGGCTGTGAGCATATTTTTATTGAACACCAAAAGTGTATACCAGATATGTGATTCATCTTCCCTGTATTTAAAAATTTTTTTTTGCCATGTTGAGGATCAAATGGAACTTCTTGAGAGAGGAAATTTCCTGACCTCTGTGTTTCCTGCTGCAGTCTCTAGGATATGGAGATGTTTCTACAAAAGTTATGCAAACAGTGTTCATGGGACCTGGGACTCTGGAGCAGCAGCTGCCTAGACATGCATGATTTCAGATAACCAGGCTCCTTTTTTGAAGTTTGGGCCGATTGCTTCAGTTACATCCCTGCTGTGGGTATGATGGAACTCAGAAAAGGAGGGCTGCCTCTAACTGGCATGTAAAATCTATTTTTTTTTTTGGAGGGGGGTTTGGACACAGGGGTATTTAACCATTGAACCACATCCACAGCCCTTTTTCTTTTTAAGCTGTCAATAGACCTTTATTTTATTTATTGATACTTGGTGCTGAGAATTGAACCCAGTGCTTCACACATGCTAGACAAGCGCTCTCCCACAAACCCAGCCCATCTGAAGCCCTTTTTTTTTTTTCCGTTTTTTGAGACAAGATTTCACTAAGTTGCTTAGGGCCTTGCTAACTTGCTGAGGCTGCTTTGAACTTGCAATCCTTCTGCCTCAGCCTCCTAAACTATTAGGATTATAGGCATGTGCCACCATGCCTGGCTTGGTATGTAAAATCTAGATTTTACAAAGGGAAGTATCCTCCTGTTTACTAGGTTCATTTAAAATTTTTTTTGTTGTTGTTAGTTATAGATGGGTAGCATGCATTTATTTTATTTGTTTATTTTTTTGTGGTGCTAAGGCTTGAACTCAGTGCCTCATACATGCTAGGCAAGTGCTCTGCCACTGAGCTACAGCCCCAGCCCCTAGGTTCATTTTTTGATAAATTGCCTCATATTCTTTGTTGCAGAGATAGACTGGCCACAACAGATAAACGGAATTTGCACTTGCTGTAGAGACTTCATTTTCTTCTCAGTAGTTTACCTGATGAATCAGTTTATAAAAGTGTGATTTTTGTGACAGGTAAATAATATTGCTCTATTCTATATTGACTTTCTTTGATTTTTATGATTTATAAAAGTTTTAGTTATTTGCATAAAATATGAATGTATTACTAATAAAGAGAATGGCTTATACATCACTAACAACTCTTTAATATTACATGTTATGTAATACTAATTTATTATACAAGTAAGTTGCATATTTATATCTCTTTCTAAAAAGTAATTATGGTGGTTTATAATTAAAGATACTTTTAATGAGGTTGTTAAAAACAAATAGAGAAAACTGGGGCTGTCACTGGTTCGATCCTTAGCACCATATAAAAATATACAAAATAAAGGTATTGTGTCTATCTACAACTAAAAAAAAGAAATTAAAAAAAAAAAAAAAGAGAGAGAAATAGAGTAAACTAAAGCCATGGGAAAGACTAGGTAGCAAACGCTGTTGAAATACAGGCATCTTATCTACTGTGATTGGGAGCTAAATTTGATCCTGAGTTTTCTGATATTCTAAGTACAAAGACAAACATAAGGGCCACATGATTTTTGTCTTTTGATTGGAAGTTACAATAAATACATTTAAAACTTTCTTTGTAATCAAACTTTGATGTCTGTTTTTTCCTTTAGAAATTGCACATGATAGTTTCATGGTTGTTTTCATCAGGAAATTTTAGTGGTCTGGTAAATTACTGAATTAGCTGCAGAATTCTTTAAAATGGGATGAAATCTGTTAGAAAAACTGTTTTGTCTTCTTCCCCTTTTTTTCAGCACTGGGGATCCAACCCAGGGACTCCTGCATGTCTTTTTTTTTTTTTTAGATTGAACTCAGGTGTACTATACCATTGAGTCATATCCCCCGTTCTTTTTATTTTTTATTTTGAGACAGGCTATTGCTAAATTGCTGAGGCTGGCTTTGAACTTGCAGTCCTTCTGCCTCAGCCTCCCAAGTGATTGGAATTACAGGCATGTGCCAACATACCTAAATGCATTTTATCTAGGCTTAACACTGTTATTTCAAGATTAGACCTTATCAGGTACATTGAATAATTTAATGAAACCTATTTTATTTTTTCTTTCTTTCTTCTTCCTCCTTTTATGTGAGTGAGTGTGTGTGTGTGTGTGTGTGTGTGTGTGTGTGTGTGGTGCTGGGGATTAATTCCAGAGGCATTCTACCACTGAGCCACATTCCTAGCCCCTTATTTATTTATTTATTTTTGATTTTGAGACAGGGTCTTGCTAAGTTGCCTAGGACCTCACTAAATTGCTGAGGTTAGCCTTGAAACTGTGATCCTCTTGTCTCAGCCTCCCCATTAGCTTGGATTACAAGCCCATGCCACTGCACTTGGCTCAGTCTACCTTGAAATATTATTGAATTGCTTCACAAGAAAGAAACAGTATGCTCCCAATTCTTCCCACTTATTTTTTGTGTTACTGTTGTCAGACATTTTACTTTTAAGTATGTTACACATTGCTACTGTTTTTGCTGTAGGCATCAGTTACATTCTAAGCAACTGAAAATAATCAGCAATGTGTTCTTTTTAATATTTACCTTAACTATTGTATATTGTCCCATAGCTCTTAGATGCTCTGGTATGTTTTACTTTCTTCCATTTGACTCATGGTTTTCGTTTTTCTACTAAAATTCCATATTTAGCTGGGCATCACCGTGCATGCCTGTAATCCCAGCAGCTCAGGAGGCTAAGTCAGTATGAACGCGAGTTCAAAGCCAGCCTCAGCAATTTATTGACGCACTAAGCAACTCAGACAGACCCCATGTCTAAATAAAATATAAAAAGGGCTGCTGATGTGGCTCAGTGGTTTAAGTGCTTCTGGGCTCAATCCCTTGTAACAAAATAAAATAAAATTCCATATTTGTTCCCACTTGCTACCTAACTTTAACTAGAGACTTCAATGTATTAATCATAATTATTTAATCTTTATTTTTTGGAGATTCTGGGGATCAAATCTAGACCTTATGCCTGCTAGGCATGTACTCTACCACCGAGCTATACTATACCCCCAACTCCACTGTAATTATTTTAAATTGTTAGTTTGATATGTCCAATATCTGGGTCATTTCTAGGTCTGGTTCCTATTGATTACTTTGCTTCTTTATAGTGAGTTGTTTTTCTTGCTTTTTTGTGTTACTTGTAATTTGTTATTGATTGCCAGGCATGGTGTGTAAAATAGTAGAAGCTGAGGTTATATAATATTTATTCTGTCTGGGTTCAGTGGCACACATCTGCAATCCAGCCACTGGGGAGGCTGAAGCAGAAGGATTACAAATTCAAGGCTTGTCCCTGCAACTTGGCAAGACCCTCTCTCAAAATAAAAAGTAAAATAAAGGGCTGGGGATGTGGCTCAAGTGGTAACATGCTCGCCTGGCATGCGCAAGGCACTGGGTTCAATCCCCAGCACCACATAAAAGTAAAATAAAGATATTGTGTCCACCTAAAAACTAAAAAATAAATATTAAAAAAAGAAAATATTAAAAAATAAATAAAAGAAAAAGAAAAAGGACTGGGGCCAGGCGCGGTGGTGCGTGCACCTGTAATCTCTGCAGCTCGGGAGGCTGAGGCAGGAGGATAGCAAGTCCAAAGCCAGCCTCAGCAATGGTGAGACACTAAGCAATTCAGTGAGACCCTGTCTCTACATAATATACAAAATTAGGTTAGGGATATGGCTTAGTGGTTGAGTGCCCCTGAGTTCCTGGTGTGTGGCGAGGAGGGACTGGGGATGTGGCTCAGTAGCAAAGTGCCCCTGGGTTCAATCCCTAGTAGTGGAGGGAGTTGGGGGTGAGAATTATTCTAGGAAATGGGTATTACCTCTTCTTTTGCTTGGTTGTTGGTATGGAAGTTTGAGTCAATTAGGAGAAGAGCTGTTTGGGGTTTGTTGTTGCTATGGTTACCTTAGGTAACTTTATCTTCAAATTCCTCTGGAATTTCCTTGCATTCAGGGCTCAAAGGGCAGGCTTTTCTCAGTGTTTCTGCTTGACTCTTGCCTTAGCTTTTCTCAGGACCCATCACTACCACACTCTGAGTTATACCTGACTGTTTCTTGTTCCTGGATGTTTTCTAACCTGGTGGTGGGAAGTTTTCTGTTTTCTTGGTTCAGCCTCAGTCTTAGGGGATATTTTTCTTGAATCTTGTGGGTAGATCTTTCTGGGCGATTCTGCCCTCCCCCCCAAGAAGTAGGATACTTGTAATGGTCTTGGTCAGAATTTCCTGCCCTTCTCCCAGTCATAGAGGGTTCTCTTGGTACCCTGCCCCAGTTACCTTGGGAGTGACAGAGTTTGCTGTCCTTTCTCTGTGGGGCCAAATTGGCTTTATATTGTTCCTTTTCCAGGCCAGCACTACTGAGGGGGCGGGGGGAGACTCTGCCCAGTGTTTCTTTCTTTTTCTGGTGGTGCTGGGGATTGAACCTATGGCTTTGTGCATGTGAGGCAAGCACTTTACCAACTGAGCTATATCCCCAGCCCAGTATTTCTTTCTTTTTTTTTTTTTTTAAATATATTTTTATATTTGTTCTAATTAGTTATACATAACAGTAGAATGCATTTTGACATATCATACATAACTTCTCATTCATCTGATTGTACATGATGTAGAGTTACACAGGTCAAGTAATCATATATGCACATAGAGTAATAAAGTCCGATTCATTTTACTATCATTGCTACCCTCATGCCCTCTCCCCTCTCTTCACTCACTACTTCTGTCTAGTCCAAAATACCTCTTTGGGCTGGGGTTGTGGCAGCAGTATAATGCTCACTAGCACATGCGAGGTCCTGGATTCTATACTCAGCACCACATAAAAATAAATAAATAAAATAAAGGTATTGTGTCCAACTACAACTAAAAAATAAATATTAAAAAAACCTCTATTCTCCCCCAATCCATTGTGAATTAGCATGCACATATCAGAGAAAACATTCAGCCTTTGGTTCTTTGGGATTGGCTTATTTCACTTAGCATAATATTCTCCAGTTCCACCCATTTACTGGAAAGTGCCATAATTTCATTCTTCTTTAAGTCTGAGTAATATTCCATTGTGTATATATTCCAGTTTCTTTATCCATTCATCTGTTGAAGTCCTGCCCAGTATTTCATGTGAGCACCTACTGAGGCCTGTAGAGAAAAACCTCTAAATGGGTGGCTCTTGATAACCCATATTTGACCTTTAGTAACTCATTGAAAAAGTTCTTGAATTCTTCTTGCCCACCTATATGGTGGTCCCATCATTTTCCCACTAAGTGGAGCTTATATTTCTCTCTTGGTGGAAGTGGTTGTCTTTCCTTCAGTTTTACTCTAGTTAGTTGCCCTGTAACCTCAGCTTCTTATGGTTTAAGAAAATTATGGTTTTATAGATTATCTGGATTTTTCTTGTCACTGAAGTGGGAATAATACTTTGTTTCTAAGAGGAAGTTAATAGTCAAGAACTTCCTATTTTATGCTAGATTTTTTTCTTCCAGTGAAATAGCCTTATGTCACTTCTTCCCTCTTTTCCTTGCTTCTAGAAGTTATCTTTCAGCAATATTAACTCAGCTAAGAAAGCTTCACATTTTACTGAAGAGTTTCATATTGCCTAACTTGATGCTTACAAAAGGTCAGTGAAGCTGTTAGGGAAGAAGAGCTGGAAAAGAGAAGGGTGAGATACATCTGGTAAGCTGTGGTCTCTGACTACAGGGCCTTCTCACTTCCATGCTACCATACTGCCTGATTTTGTATTGAGGGCATGGTCCCTAACAATCTTTTTCATATTATAGGCACTTATTTTATTTTTTGCAGTACTGGGGCTAGAACCCAGGGCCTCATACATGCTAGGCAAGTTCTCTACAACTCATCTACATCCCACCTATATCCCACGTGCTTAGATTTTGTGGAGGCATGTGAAGTGAGATGTAGATAGGGAAGGCAGGGGAGGGATGACCTTGGAGTTGTGTGGCCAAGCCATCCTGGGATTTAGCCATCTGTTCTTGGGGAGCTTGCTGGAGTTACATCACAAGTCTGCTCTTGGGTGTTTAACAAAGAGAAGGAACTTTAATTACTTTTGTCCAAGGACATGTGCTTAGGGTCAATCACATTTTGTTATTGAAAGAAGAGAAAGAAACCTCAACTACACTCAGTTGTCTATGAGTGTGACTCTCCTTGGCTGAAGGAGGAGTTCTTAAATTCCAGCAGAAATCTTGTCCCTTATTCAGCTGCTGGGACTGAGATGCTAGGAAACAGCTTGTGGAGCTGTGACTGTACTCTCCCTTTTAAATAAACTACTGGATAGTTTCACTGGCATGTCAGACCTACTTAATAAAGCCACATCAGAGCTGGGTACAGTGGTACTTGTCTATAATCCTAGGTACTCAGGAGGCTGAAGTAGGAGGATCAGAAGTTTGAGGTCAGCCTGCACAACTCAGTGAGACCCTATCTCAAAATAAAGAATAGAAGGGGCTGGGTGGTAGAACATCCCTGGGTACAGTCCCTTGCTGAATAAAAAAATAAAATAGTCACATCAGATGCACCATTGTCATACTGTACAAGTACAAAAGGGAGATCTGGTAGCCTGAGCTTCCTACCTCCAACTGGGATCTGATGGAATAGAAGTTGGAGCGGTCACTGGGACCAGGCATCTTTGCTCTTCATCTCTGTGCTGAATACGGTAGAAAAGTAACCTAGGTCTCTGGGCACCTGACTCTCACGTGAGAATATGGGTTCTCAGCTGTTTATTGGATTTGTTCCCATGGATGCCTGGACTCACCTGACAAACATGTGAAAACAAATCTGTTCCCACATGCCTGCATAGGGAAACCTGCATGGCTTGGTGTCAGAGGTGAAAAATAAAAGTGGTGCTGCCTGAAAGCCCTGCCCCATCTAAGCAGAGATAGGCTGGCTCATCTCTGGGACGGGGGAAGGCTTCTGGTGCCCCAGAGAAACTTTTTCACTCAGGCTCATGTCCAGACTCTGTAACGGGATTGGGACAGGTAAGGCAGGAACATCGGGTGGGATCTGTGGAGATCAAAATTTTCCCTGACAGGTGTGTGTGTGTGTGTGTGTACACCGGCCCCCCCCCCCCCCACAGATTCTCACCAAGTTGCTGAGGCTGGCCTTGAACTTGTGATCCTCCTGCTTTAGCCTCCTGAGTAGCTGGGATTACAGGTGTGTGCTACTGTGCCTTTCCTCACTCTTGAGTGACTGTGATTCCCTTGCTCTGAGCTTAGTGAGGCCAGGATATGTCATATACATCTTTGTTGAGTGATGTGGAGGCTTCTGGAAAAATGATGTGCTGATTGCCTTCTTATCCCTGGAAATTATCCCTTTGACCTCAATAGACTGACTCCTGGATGGGAATCAAATAGCCCACCAGATTCCTTTTTCTAAAAAGTGAGGTAATTTCAGGGGATTTGAAGCACGGCCCACACAGAAATTTAGGGAGGACGAAGTCTACACCAAGCACAGGGTAAGGAAGGTAGTTGTCTTCCTCTGACAGATTCTGGGTCCTTTGTAGGTAGTATAATGTGAATCCAACTTCCTTAAGGTTTCTGGATTAGCCCAACTCTAATCCAAAGGTGGTACTGTATGTACCATCTCTCTATGGGATGCTTTCCAATGCCAGATCTGTCACTAAGAGAAGCCTATAGCTTTTGTTGGATGTCAAGACTCCAGGATAATGTTCTGGGAAAATCTTAGAATTTCAGCCCCAGGTAAAAGTGAGGGGTGTATTGAGGAAAGCAAATAGACAAATGTTTAACCCTAGTTTATGGTGCTCCTTGGAGATCCTTCCTCCATTTTTGTCTTGTTGTATAATCACTTTCTTTTGGGTACTTTGGAAAAAGAAAGGTATTGAATGGGCAAGCAGCAATGTGGGGAATAAGATGAGTGAACACGGGTATGTATTTCCACACATGTTCTCTTCTTGGTCCAGTCCCTGCAAAAGTGATATACTCTTGTCTAAGGATCTTTTTAATCCTTCTCTGTACTGCTCATGTTCTTTGCTATCCTGAGAGTAGCTATAGATCTCTCTGTGTGAGGCTGGACACTGTGAAAATTCTTCTTGTCCTTTATATGAGAGCTGAGTAGGCAGCTTGGTAGGCAGCTTGTATACTTGGTGTATACAATGAGAGGCCTTTCAGGCTAGAGAAGGCTATGTACATGCTGCAGGGGCTTTGATCTTCTCTGCATGGTAGGTTTGTGTGTTTTAAGCTGGTAAGAAAAGAGCAAAACCAACACTCAGGGAGAATGAATTCAGTGGACAAACCCAGTGCCTACCCACAGGTCTCTTGTTGGAAACCACCATCAAATCATGCCTGTATTCTCATGGGTATCTTTCTCAGGAGCAATAGAAGTCTGCCTATCTCCATTTTCCTGTGTCCTATTGTGGGAACTGAGAAATATATTGTATTTTGTGTGTAGCATACTGTCTGTCCCTAAGCAGGAAGTGGGCAGGGAAATTTGTCTGACCGCAGGTCTAAACCAGAACCTCACCAACTCCTGCCAAAGATTTGACATATTTGTTTTCTTTACCAGGCTAGTGTAAACACAGTTGTGCGGGAACCATTTGCCATGGAAGCCAGAGAGATTGTGAACCCCGTACCCAGCTACCATCTCATCCCTGAGGCCAGCCAGCCCAGGGTGGAAGAAGATGTCAGCTTGCCACCTCAAGTTCCCTCAGAAGCCATGCAGCTGAAGAAGGAGATCTCTCTGCTGAATGGGGTCAGCCTGGTGGTGGGCAACATGATTGGCTCAGGGATCTTCGTCTCACCCAAGGGGGTGCTGGTATACACTGCCTCCTATGGGTTGTCACTGGTCGTGTGGGCCATTGGTGGGCTCTTCTCTGTTGTGGGCGCCCTTTGCTATGCAGAACTGGGGACCACCATCACCAAGTCAGGGGCCAGCTATGCTTATATTCTAGAGGCCTTTGGGGGCTTTATTGCCTTCATTCGCCTATGGGCCTCACTGCTAATCATTGAGCCCACCAGTCAGGCCATCATCGCCATCACCTTCGCCAGCTACATCATCCAGCCCTCCTTCCCCACCTGTGATCCCCCGTACCTGGCCTGCCGTCTTCTTGCTGCTGCTTGCATATGTAAGTATGGGGGCTGAATGTGAGAGGATATGTGGGGGCATGGGTGTGTGTGTGTGTGTGGGTGCTGTAATAATGGTATGGGTGCCTTATATTTAAATAGCATAATTTGCTGGGTATAATGGTGTAAAACTGTAATTCCAGGAGGCTGAGGCAGGGGGGGTCACAAGTTCAAGGCCAGGGTAATTTAGTGAGACCCTATCTCAAAATAAAAAATAAAAAGGGCTGGGATATAGCTCAGTGTTAGAGTGCCCTTGGGTTCAATCCCTAGTAATGCAGGGAAAGGTGGGGGGAAAAGAAAGCATAGTTTGCTTTTTGGGGAAGAGGTAGATACCTTACCTTTGGAAGGACTAATTTCATCAGAGTTGATTGATCCTGAGAGATATTAGAGCCTCACATTCTTCTTACTCTTGGCTGTTTCTGAGGTCTTTCCTCTACTCTTTGTGACAGGTTACTACATGTCTTATATTTATCTTGTCTGGTGCTCTTTTTTTTTTTTTTTGGTCAGTTTCAAGAGATTGGTTTCAACATCAACTAGTTGAAACTTAACACAGAAAACAATTAAAAAGTCAGTGTTGAGTCCTTTATTGTGCTGCTCAAAAAGAAAAAGTGTTATTTTACTTCTCAGCTTTTCATCTTAAACTAGTTTAAAGGCATCAGTGAGGAAATAGGCTTCTCTAGACTGCGGGGTCCCAAGGCCTTATTCCTAAGCCCACAGGACCCCCTTCTTCCTGCTACTGCCACTCTTTGAGGTCCATTCCAAGCAGCAAGTACCACACCAAAATGGCTTTTTCTTATTGGTGTTTCATTTTTCTGTATACTGACTTTGTAAACAAGCTTTGCCTGCAGCTCATGAGAAAAAAGTAGCTTCTACCCTACCTTAAGGATGAGAGCCCCATGCATCCTTTTTTATTTTTTTGCATTTTCTTTTCTCTCTTATGTGAGAGGGATTCTTATGTAAAGAGGGATTCTGTGTGAAGCCCTTGAAAGGAGAGAAGATTCTTATACAACCTTGCAGAGCTAGAGCTTCAGTTAACCCAGAATTCTCTGTGTTCCATAGCACTGTGCTGCCAAAGGCACTTAATTATACCCTGTTCTTTCCTTATCTCTGCTTATAAAAGCTTTGGCTATATATAGTTTGTCTACAATATTAAAAATAGACTGAGAGTACCTTGGAACTAGCAATATGGATTGTATAGTACACCATGCCTCCTGACTTTAAGGACTTTGTTAAAGCAAACAGTGAGGAGAAAACATACTCCTGGGAGGAGAAAGGATGATTAGTATTCACCTATGTGTCTAATAGACTTTGGTCCTGAAGATTCTGGCATGACTCATCTCTAAAAAAAGGGAGTAAGTGTATGATTCTAAACATGGTCATTAAGGAGAGAATTAAATTATCCTCAAATTACCCATAATCTCTCACTAAGAGATGAGTACTTTTAATAATTTAATATTGTCTTCATTTTTTTTATAGAATTGGGATCAGACTTTGCTTATTAATTTATATTCTGGTTTTTAAATTAATTAATTGCATTTTACCCCTGAACTACAGCTCTCCCTACTCCCCCAGCCTGCATTTTTTTTTTTTTTTTTTTGAGACAGGTTCTTGCTGAGTTGCCCAAGCTGGCCTCAACCCTCCTGTGAGTCATGGAATTTCACTGGAATTAGTGGTGTATGCATGCAACTGCACCTGGCTATATTCTGGTTTTTAAGCTTAATATATAATTTTCCCTTTATTTCATAAAAACAACATTAAAAAAATTTTAAATTATGGTTTCTTTGTTGATTCATAAGTTATTTTTTAAATTTTTAAATTATTTATTTGTTTTTATGTGGTGCTGAGGATCAAACCCAGTGCCTTGTGCGTGCGTGCTAAGCGAGTGCTCTACTGCTAAGCCCCAGCCCCAGCCCCCCAAACAACATTTTTTAAAAATATATTTTTTTAGGGCTGGGATTGTGGCTCAGCGGTGGAGCGCTCGCCTAACATGGGCGGGACCCGGGTTCAATCCTCAGCACCACATAAAAATAAAAGGGCATTGTGTTGTGTCCATCTACACCTAAAAAATAAATTAATTAATTAAAAAAAATATTTTTTTAGATGTAGATGTAAATATCTTTATTTTATTTCTTTATATGTGGTGCTGAGTATCAAATCCAGTGCCTCATGCATGCGAGGCAAGCGCTTTACCCCTGAGCTACAACCCCAGCCCAAAAGCAACATTTTTTAAAGTAGTGTTTTTTTAATTAAAAGATAATAAATGGACTTTATAGACAAGTTGGCAGATAAAGAATAGTATAAAAAAATTAAAATCATTCATGATTTTACCTCCCAGAAAACTATTGTTATTATGAGTGAAATACCTTCCAATATTTTTTTCTATATATATATATATATATATTTTTTTAATTTTTTAGACGTTGATGGACCTTTATTTTATTCATTTATTTATATGTGGTGCTGAGAATCGAAACCAGTGCCTCACACATGCTGGGCAAGTGCTCAACCACTGAGCCACAACCCCAGCCCCATCTTATATAAAATTTATCATTTTTAAAATGATCCTGCTGAGCATGGTGGTACACACCTATAATCCCAGCTACTCAGGACACTGAGGCAGCAGAATCATAAATTTGAGGCCCACAGTGACTTAATGAGGCCCTAAACAACTTAGTGAGACCCTGTCTCAAAATTAAAAAATAAAAAGGCTGGGCATGGTGGCACATGCCTATAATCCCAGCGGCTGGGGAGGCTGAGACAGGAGAATCAGGAGTTCAAGGCCAGCCTCAGCAATGGTGAGGCATTAAGCAACTCAGTGAGACCCTATCTCTAAATAAAATACAAAATAGGGCTGGGATGTGGCTCGGTGGTTGAGTATCCCTGAGTTCATTTCCCGGTACCAAAAAAATAAAAATAAAAAAACAAAAAATAAAACGACTGGGGATGTGGCTCAGTGATAAAGCACCTCTGGTTTAATCTCCCAAAAATAACTTAAAAAATCAAAATAAAAAATCATACTCTTTGTGTCTTATATACTGTTTTTCCCCACATACTTTTTTTATTAGTGCATTATAGTTGTACATATTGAGGGGATTTATTGTTACATATTCATACATGCACACCATATAACAATATAATTGGGCCAATATCACTCCCCAGCATTTCCCTGTCCTACTTCCCACCCCTTAGTCCCTTTCCTCTACTGATTTCGCTTTTTTAAAAAATATTTCTTTTAGTTATAGGTGGACACAATGCCTTTATTTTTATTTATTTATTTTCCTGTGGTGCTGGGGATTGAATCCCAGTGCCTTACCTGTGCTAGGTGAGCACTCTACCTGAGCCACAACCCCAACCCTTGATTTTTTTTTTTTAAATATATATATGTTTTTAAATTGTAGTTGGACACAATACCTTTATTTTATTTATTTATTTTTATGTGGTGCTAAGGATTGAACCAGCACCTTGCATGTGCTACTGCTAGATGAGTGCTCTAGCTCTACTGATGAGCCACAGCTATAGTCCTCACTTTGATTTTTAGAAGATCCACCCCCACCTTTGTTTTCCTTTTTCCTCTCTAGCTTCCTCATATGAGAGAAGGCATACCACCTGAGTTTGACTTATTTTGCTTAATGGGATGGTCTCTAGTTCTATCCACTTTTCTCAAATGCCATATCATTTTTCTTTTTAGCTGAATAAAAGTCCATTGGGTATATAGCCACATTTTCTTTATCCATTCATCCACCAATGGACACCTAGGCTGGTACCATAGTTTGGTTATGGTATTGTGCTGTTATAAACATGGGTATGCTTGTATTGATGTATTATGTTGACTATAATTCTTTCGGATAAATACTGAGAAGTGGTATAACTTGGTCAGATGGTGGTTCCATGCCTAGTCTTTTGAGGAACCTCCACACTGATTTCCATAGTGGTTGTACTAACTTGTAGTCCCACCAGTAGTGTAAAGGTGTTCTTTTTTTCTCCACATCCTCTTCAGCATTTATTATTTGTATTCTTGTTGACTGCCATTCTAGTTGGAGTGAGATGAAATCTCATTGTAGTTTTGATTTGCATTTCCCTAATTGCTAATGATCCTGAACATTTTTTCATGTATTTGATGGCCATTTGTATTTCTTCTTTTGAATACTCTGTTTAATTCATTTGTCTATATTAATTGGATTATTTGACTTTTTTTGGTGTAAAGTTTTTTGAATTCTTTATATGTTCTAGACATTAATACTGTCTGAAGAGTAGGTAACATAGATTTTCTCCAATTCTATAGGTTCCTTCTTCATAGTCCTGTTTCTTTTGTTATGCAGAAAAGATTTTTAATTTGATTCTGTCCCATTTATTAACTCTTGGCATTATTTCCTGAGCTTTATCGGTTCTTATACTGGTTTTTAAATTTTAGCATCTAATCTCTTTTATCAAATATTCTTAGAAAACATGATTTGGGGACATAGGTGTGATTTCCAGGCGGTGTAGTATAATGATTAAACTCAGAGGGCCCAAAGCTGGACTGGGTTTGATTTCTAGCTTTACCACTGATTTAGGGAATTAATTATCTGCTGCCTTGGTTTTCTCATTTGGAAATGAGATTATTAATAGTGCCTAGCTGAAAAGATTGTTGTGAAGAATAAAAGACAAATAGCTGTGTAAATGCTTTTCTCTTCCTGACATATAGTAAGAGCTCTATAGTAAATAATGCTGTAAATAATTATGTCTTTGTACATAAATCATTTTAGAGTTCCTGAATATTTTTTTAGGATTAAATTAAACAAGGGAAATCATTGTGTCTAAGGAAATAAACTGTTGCGGGATTCTTTTTAGAGTGTTGTATGAGTTCCTCAATTGATTGGGCATCTGAAAGTGCCTGTGCGTTAGTGGCTGATAGCTTTAGAGTAAATTCAAAGAACAACCAAGTCAAAGGGCATGTTATATATAATTTTTGATACCCAGAAGATTTTTATCTTAATTTTTGTTTGTTAAATTATATTTTCTTCCCTTTATTATTTTTCCCATGTTTTTTTTTACTTAAAAGCCTATCCTCATACTAGGCACTGATCTTGGGATTGGAGGAGTAGCCTTACTTTTTAGATATGCCAAATATTGGTATTTCCTGGTCTCTTTCATTCAACATGTACTTTTACCCAGATTTCTCAAGATTGGAATTGCTGCAAGCCCCTTATCCCAGAAGCCAAGGCTTTTCTAGAATCCAGGCCTGAGGGCAGGAACTTATCAGAAATCAGCCAAGTCATAAAACTATGCTCCATAGTCCTAACTGACTTGATTTTAGGGTTCAACTTATTTCCCTTCTTGGAACTTTTAGGTCATAGGATTAGGCTTTAAATAGAGCTGAGGTATGGGAGGGAGTCGCTTTGGGTAGGAATGGCAGTGGGAACAGCCTGATCTCAAGAGACATAAATTGGAAGAAACTGACTAGGTCATTATTAGGGGGGAAAAAACCAAAGATCCATTGAATCCAGTGTGAGGCTTGGATAGGATAGGAGAATGAAGTTAGTCTTGAAATAGAGACATAAGAGGGGCTAGCTTGTTGTTTAGAAGAATGCACAAAGAAGTTATAGCCATGCCAGGCTAGATAATTAAAGTTCCATTCTTAGACTAGAGGGCCTAGCAAGTCTCCAGACTTGGACCATAGATGGATTTGTTAGGCCTGCACAGTGTTTTAAATAATATTGAAATAGTTGCCAACATTTGAAAAATCAGTACTTGTCCTTTCTCTGAAAAAATCTGGCAACACTAAACTTAAATTCCTGCCTGATTCAATCAGCTAGATTTTGAGTATCTGTCCTTTCCTTTAAATGGAGTATATACTTTATAGTCTACTACAGTCCTGCTTCCTCTCCTTTTATACCCAGACTTTCTTTCTTTTCCTTATTTTATCACTTTTTTTCATGCCTGAAGCCATTGCTGCTTTAGACTCTGGCTCTCTGTATAGCTGCACCCCACCATATTCCTAGGTTACACTAACAGGGGATTTAAGCAGCTTTTTTGGGATGTTGAGCTGTCTTAGTTACCTATTATCTTAGAGTAGTGGTTTTCGACCTGAAATGAGTTTGTCTTCCATGAGATGTTTGGCAATGTCTGGAGGTGTTTTGGTTGATATGATTAGTGGGTATTGGTGCTGCTGGCATCTAGAAGGTTGGGGCCAGAGATGATGCTGAACATCTGCCATAGACGAGACAAACCTGCACAGTAAAGACTTATCTGGTCCAAAATGTCCATAGTTCTATAGTTAAGAAACTGTGTCCTAAAGGTATACTTTGTTCAAATGTATTCAGGAATCTTGGAATTTTCTATGGTGGGTGGAGCCTCAGACTGTAGACTATACTTGGTAAGCTTACTTATGGGACCATAGTGGGGGAAAAGATGGTTCTTGAGGAACATAGGGTCTTCTTTTTGGGTAGGACCCGTACATTTGGTAACATGGATACCCAGTATTGTAAGGATATTTGATTTGACAGCAGAAGAGTAACACTTCTGGCTTAGGTGTTCTTAGTCCATTTATTTTGCGGGATTTGACTTATGGATCCTGCCTGTTACGTGGACTCATATATATCACTGGAGAATGCTTGCCTTGAAGGAATCAAGATGGAACCAATTCAGTAATGACAGTGACATCACAGCCCAGAGCCTCACAGCTAAGACTCTGTTTCCCCTGAGTTTATTTGGTAAGGCTGACAATGAGGAGGAGGAGAAGTGGGGAAAGAAGACTGATATTGATGAGACTAGAGTGAAGAAACACCTAATGAGTCTTGAATATCTTTCTTTTGTTTCTTGCTGCCTTGGACTCAGGCCTGGTCAAACTTTTGAATAAAAGGAATATTCTTGCTGGGTGACTTGGGAGGCTGGAGCAAGAGGATTACAAATTTGAGACCAGCCTCAGCAATTTAGCAAGGCCCTAAGCAACATAGTGAGAACTTCTCTCAAAATAAAAAAGGCTTGATATGCATCTCAGTGGTAAAGTGCCCCTGGGTTCAATTCCCAGTACCAAAAAAAGGCGGGGGGGGGGGGGTGGGGTGGCGGATATTCTCCCCCTATTATGATCAGTAGTTACTATGGATAGATGGGTCTCTCTCTCTCTCTCTCTCTCTCTCTCGTACTGGGGAGCACTTTATCAGAGTTACATTCCCAGCCCTTCTTATTTTTTATTTTGAGGTGCTTAGGGCCTCACTAAATGGCTGAGGTTGGCCATTTAGCAATCAAATTGCAATCCTCTTTCCTCAGCCTCCCCAATTGCTGGGATTACAGGCTTGTATCACTGCACCCAGCCATCTTTCATATTTCTAAGTGACACAAGGCTAAGGAGACTTGATCTTGCTCAAAGACTCTAACCCTATATGTAGTTCAAGTGTTCGGATAATAAGACTAGATATATTTGTATGACTAAAGACAAAGATTCTTTTTTTTTTTTTCTTTTTTGGTGTTAGGAATTGAACCCTTGCCCCCCACACATTCTAATACTAAGCTATATGCCCCCCCCAGGTAGTTTTATCTATCTATCTATCTATCTATCTATCTATCTATCTATCTATTCAGTTATCTGACTATCTGTTGTTACTGGGATTGAACCCAGGGGTACCTTACCCTTCTCTCAAAATAAAAAGGGCTTGATATGAGCTATATTCCCTGTCCTTTTTTTGAGACAGGTCTCAAGCCTCAAGTTTGTGATCCTCCAGTCTCAGCTTCCTGAATTGCTGGTATCACAGTTGTGCACTACCAGGGTTGGCAGTTCTGCTATTTTCAGAAATTAGGATCTAATTTTTTTCTTTGCTGCTTTTTTTTTTTTCTTTGCAGAACTGGGGATCAAACCTGAGCCACTTTACCACTGAGCTACATCCCCATCCTTTTTATTTTTCATTTTAAGGCAGAGGCTTGCTAAATTGCTGAGGTTCTTGCTAAGTTGCCAAGGCTAACCTCCAACTTGTGACCCTCCTGTCTCAGTCTCCTGAGTTGCTAGGATTACAGGCATATGCCACTGCACCTGGCTTATTTATTTATTTATTTATTTTTATGATGTGGTCTTGCTGTGTTGATCAGGCTGGCCCTGATCTAGGCTTAAGTGACCCTCCTGCCTCAGCTTCCTGAGTAGCTGGGACTGTAGGGGCATGCCATTGGGCCCTGCTTTAGGAATACTCCTTAAAAGGCACCTAAATTACATATTCCTATACATTCTAGGAGGTAGCTACTGATTCTGGATTTCCATTTGGAAGGAAATGGACTGTTGTAGAGCATTTCACTCCGAAGACTTAAAATTGGCCCCCTTGGGCTGGGGATATAGCTCAGTTGGTAGAGTGCTTGCCTCTCATGCACAAGGCCATGGGTTCAGTCCTCAGCAGCACAAAAAAATAAAAATTTGCCCCCCTTTTTTTTCCCACCACCTTTGTCATTGCCACGTAGGACCGTACTCCTTTGTCCTTGGATGCCCTTGGTAACACCCAGCCTGTTTGTGAGAAGACTTGGAAGGTTTCTCTCCTCTCCCCTCTGGGAAAAGGAAACTGTGACTCTCAGCATAGCTGGGACTACAGCTTCAGGCCGACCAGCCACTTGCTGTCAGGAAGAGTGTTAGAGGTACAGCTCTGTCAGGAGGAGCATGTTACTTAGGATTAGTTTAGGTTTCATACAACAGAAAACCCAAAGAAGCATAACTCCAATGTTGAAGTTTATTTCTCTCACCTGTTAAAAATAGGCAGGTTGGGTTGGTAAGACAACTTTTAAAATGCTTCAGAGAGCCAGGTTTCTTTCTTCTATCTTAATGCTCTGCCATCCTCAGCCTGTGACGTCTACTTGTGGTCCAGAATGACTACTCAAACTCCACATGTCATGTTGGGCATTGTAGGTGACCAGAAGGACAAAGGTATACTCTTCCTTTTAGAGGTCTTATCTGCTCACATATCTGGGAGAAAATCTAGTTTCCTAGCCTTAACTACTTGCAGAGGAAACTAGGAATGTCTGTTTTAGAGTGGCCAAGACTAGCTCAAGTTTCTATTAAGGAGTTTGGTAAGTAATGACCATGGAAGATGACTAGCAATCTCTACCACAGAGAGACTTTGGGAATTTGTTTCTGTGTCAGGGTTGGGTCTGGATCTCTTTAAGTACTGATTTCTTTGGGAGAGAGAGCCTCATAATGGGTCCCTGCTTATTGGTGCCAGCTTATCCAGCAAGGAAATGCCATGGAGAGGGAAAGCTTAGAAGTTCAAGTGGAGGCAGCGGAATCTGAGCACCTGGCCACAAGGCTCAGCCTTGTCTTTGAGCTCTGATACAGTCTAGTGAGCTAGCTAGCTGGGAGTTCTTTATTTTATTTTATTTTTTTAACATTCTTTTTTAGTTGTCAATGGACCTTTATTATTTAATTTATTTATATTTGGTGCTGAGAATCGAACCCAGTGCCTCATACTTGCTAGGCAAGCACTCTACAACTGAGCCACAACCCCAGCCCCATGGGCTTGGAGTTCTGGGAGGCATCAAGGGGTGTGATTTAGATGGTGAAATTGTGTTTCTTAACTAGAATCAGGAAAGCAGTCAAGGGACTTGGCTTCTGCTTGGTAGAATGTTCTCTGGCAGGGCTGAGAGTAGAATGAGGCAAGCTAGGAGCCTGGAGCCAGGATGTAAGGATACACTCACTCTCAGGTTCCTGCACGTGGTCCCCTGAAAGTGGATGTTTTTTTTACATTTTGTGCCCTGGATATCTGACTTTTGATCCTACCCCTGGCCCTGTTCTCTGGCCATACATTGTGGCATTTTAACTATGTTCATTGAGAAAGAAGTATATGTGCATAGTGAATGTGTCAAAGTATAAAATGGTGTAGAAAAAGGCTCCCTCCCTCTCCAGATCTTTAGTCTTCTTCTCAGGAGTTAGTGTTACTGACCAGGTGCTTTTATATCCTTGCAGCAGGTCTTTTGGAACTGACCCTGCAGGGACTTCCTTGGGGAATGGACTTCATTCATTAGTTTAGCTCACAGTCATTGAATTTCCACAGTGTGCTCTATTTACTTGTGTGCAGAGAGGACTAGCCCTGCAGGAAATTAGCAACAGGACTGAGGGAAGGAGAAGGTGCTATGCCTGGCATTGTGGAATGAAGATTGTTATCAGTCCCTTCCCCATTTTGGTTCTACATACAAGCTCAGTGAGCACTTCCAGGATATTGTCAGTTTCTTTTCTGATGTGGATCCTTTTTCATCCATGTTATCTTTTTTTTTTTTCCTTCCCTGTGTCTCTATCTCATTGTCTTTGCCTTGTATCTATCTCTGCTGTTTTCTTTGTGTATTTCTTTTTCTTTTCTTTTTTTGTACTATGAATTGAACCCAAGGGTGCTTTACCACTGAGCTACATCCCAGCCCTTTTTTAAATTTTGAGATAAGGTCTTGCTAAGTTGCTTAGGGTCTTGCTACATTGCTGAGGCTGGCCTCAAACTTGCAATCCTCCTGCCTCAGCTTCCCTAGTTGCTGGGATTACAGGTGTGCACCCTATGTCCAGTTCTGAGTATTTCTTACTCTCTCACTTCTGTTTCTTTTTGTAGTCCTGCTTCCTTCCTCTGCTTACTTGTGGTTTCTGGTCCTCTGTTACCAAGGGCTTGTGTGTTTGACTTGTTGTGGTTCCCAACTCATTTTAGAGTACCCTGCTACTATTAGATTTGGTCTCTTGGTATTCAAATTCCATGTTCCTGGGGGAGACAATCTAAAAAGCCAGCATGGGTCCAATGTCTGGCTTAGTTAGCTATGATGAAGAGGGGAAGCAATTCTCAAGAAGGGACTGGGTAAGTACTTAAAAATATGCTTACTGTATTATATCCACAGGGGTAATCTACAGAGGTCTGTGGATTACTGGTGGCTATTAACTATGTATGTTAGCTGATTAGGCTTAGCCCATACATACAATTTTGATAATCAGGTAGGTCCCTGGGAAGACTTTCCAGCAGCACGCACTCCTTTGGGTTGCTTCTTTGTGTCCATTGATGCCTCCAGTCCCCCCTCATGATTGACTAGTGAACACCTGTGTAATTTGCCAGTGTATTGAGTGAAGCTCTTAAAGCACCATAGAGACTCTTCTGCCTCGTGTTTACTTCCACAGCTGGCCCTGGGTGTTCTCCTTTTGACACCTTTCTGACAATTGCCTTATCCCAGTGAATTGGCTGTCAAGTGAAAGCCATCGCTACTTTGATTCCAGCACAGGTTCCTTAGTTCTCCTTTGCTTAGCAGTGAGCTTAAAAACATGCTTTGCTTTTTTTGCCGTCTGAAAATTTGTGATCTTGGGGAAGCACATAAACACCTAAAAGACCTGTTTTAAGACAGATGTCCAAAGGAACCTAGCATCAGACTCTAGCTATGAAGTGGGAATGCCATAGGGTTCAGGGGAGAGAGTACACAGGGAGGGGATAGCTGGTATTTGGGGGGATGGTTTTTAGAGGGAATGGGGACTGAATTAGACCCAGCCCTTTTTGTTTTATTTTGAGACAGAGTCTCAATAAGATGCTGAGGCTGGCTGGCTTCAAAGTTGTGATCCTCCTATCTCAGCCTCCTGAGTAGCTGTGATTACAGGTATGCACCATGTGCCTGGCTACCTTTATTATCTTTGAATATCCACAGTATTGGGACATTCATAGGTGCTGTCAGGTGGGGCAGGTTCAAGTTATCTGTCTATTTGCCTGTTTTGGTTCTCATTTGTCCATTGTTCCCTCTAATTTAGGCAAGAAGGGCAGAAGTGATGCTCTCTGTAAAGAGGGTGGGCCTATGTGCCTTCAGCTTAAGCCTGGCAGTGACTTTATGGTTTTCCTCCTAGGTCTGCTGACATTTGTGAACTGTGCCTATGTCAAGTGGGGCACACGAGTACAGGACACGTTCACTTACGCCAAGGTCCTAGCCCTCATTGCCATCATTGTCATGGGCATTGTTAAACTGTGCCAGGGTAAGAGGGGCCTGAGGTGGGAAGAAGGGTGGATGTCCAGGAGCTCCTCTGGTTCCCTGAGGAAGATATGGGGACTTTGCTAGCTTTACTACTCAGTTCTTTCTGTGTACATGTTAGTGTTTCAGTGAGTTCAAGAGATGGCCTTGAATCTCTTTTTGCCCTTGTAGGCCAGGCTAGATATGTCAGGCCCTCCCTCAGGGCTGCTTTAATTTTGTGGAGACTGGGACCATTGTAAGAAGCCAGTTGAGGGCCTAGAAAGTCTTGAAACTTGGGTCATAATTGGGTCACAAAAGTAACCAGGGGGAGGATAGAGTGGGCTCCTGGGTTTGGGTCTGTGACTGCCAGGCAGTGGATAGGAAAATTTGATCTTCCTGGAGGGGAGTGTCAGGGTGTGTGTGGGTGTGGAAATGAGTGGTTATTTTGTAGCCTTTACTTTTCATCTGAACTTGCATTTAGCATTCTGTCCCAAAGTCAGCTCTTAAGAAAATACTAGAATATTAGGAAACTGATACTGTCTTTCCTTACATAGGCTTTTAAAAGCTTTTCATTTCTAGATCAGAGCAGATTGGCAGTGAGGGTAACAGGCCTCCTAAGATCTCCTGAGCCCTTAGAGAAGTCCTGAGAGGTCTTTAGCCAAGGATTTCTCCCTCACTTAACGATCTCATTTTCTAGATCATCCATCCCTAAATGTGTCTGTTTACACCCCATGGGGATCTGAGACCCTCATATAAGACCTATTGAATCATACTTTGGTTGGTTGTTTTTTGTTTTGTTTTGGTACTGGAGTTTGAAATAAGGGTGGGGAGGGGTGCTTTACCACTGAGCTACAGCCCGAGTTCTTTTTAGTTTTTATTTTGAGAGAGGGTCTCACTATGTGGCTGAGGCTAACCTTGCTTGCAATCCTCCTGCCTTAGCCTCCCAAGTTACTGGAATAACAGGCATGTGCCACTGTGCCTGACTTAAGCTTTGGCTGGTTTTAAGTCCAAAAAGCTGTGCTTTTAATAAGCATCCTGTGTGATCAGTCCAGGACCTTTGTGCACTCATGCTAAGTGCAGCCAGCCATCTGGGTGTCCTTGGAGTCTCAAGAACATCTTGGTGTCAGTGATTGTTGAGTAATTCTCCTCCCAAAATCTGTGCTTCAGGGAACCACTGTGTGCAATGACTGACACCCCGGGAGGATGGATATCTATTTTCACTGCTCTTACTGCACACCTAGCCCTTTCTTCCATATTGAAAACTGCATCTAGGCTTTCTGCAGCAGGTTATTACAAGCTTCCTTAGAAGTCTGAGTTCTGTTAAAAAACCTCAGTGTGTCCAGAAGGTCTCTGATCTGGGTGGCAGGGTGCTGCCCCCTGGGATTTCAGATTTGTAGTCTCCAGAGGTCTCTAAAGAGAATGACAGGTGCCTGGGTTGGCTCCCTGAAGAGTGAGTGTGGCCCCATGAGAGACAAGAAAATCTCATTTCCTGTATAGCCTGTGATTTCCTGCCCCGTGCAACCACACCCACTGCAAGTGGAGTGGCAGATCCTTTCTGCAAGACTGATAAACCCACATGACCAAATTGTGCAGTGATGTGGGCCAAGAGCCTCACAGGAAGTTCTAATGAGTAGTGGAAAATGACCTCTTTATGTGAAAGCCTTGTGGTGTTATAAAAAATAGAAGAAGAGTTGTGGCCTGCTGTGAGTCATTTGTAGGAAATGGAAATTCCTTAGGGTTTTAGAAAAAATATTGGCACATCTGAGGCAATGCCTTTGTTTTTCTGAGATTGTCTAGTTTTACGGAAGGAATATGAGCTTTTCTGAGGATGTGGGTTGGGTGGTAGAGTACAGGGAACTGGTGGTTGTTGTTCTTTTGGTGCTAAATGATATTTTTTTTTTCTTTCCCTTGTCCTATATTTTCCCTGTCTTTTCTTATCCCTCCTTTTTTTCCTCCCCTTTTTTGCTTTTTTTCATTTTCCTTTCCTCTTTCTTATTATCTTCCCCATTTTTCCTCTTCTCCATACACCTTCCATCCCCCTTTCCCTATTCTCCTTCAACTTCTTTCTTCTCTCTGAATTCCCACCTGCTTTTGTCCCCACAGGACACTCTGAGCACTTTCAGGATGCCTTTGAGGGTTCCTCCTGGGACATGGGAAACCTCTCTCTTGCCCTCTACTCTGCCCTCTTCTCTTACTCAGGTTGGGACACCCTTAATTTTGTAACAGAAGAAATCAAAAACCCAGAAAGGTAAAGGCGAGATCACACTCTCAACTCCCCAGCTTGGCTGGAACTCCTGCTGATAATGGGTACATTGCCCTCTTCCCACAGTCTTCCCTTTGCCTCTCATTCCCTCTTCTCTCTATTACCCTTCTCCAGTTAGGAGGGGTTGGAGGTTAGTGAGTGGGAGTGAGTGATGGTGGGAAAGCCCTTGGTTATCACCCTCATGTTTGCACTGGAGGGTCCCCAGGGACCTTTCTAGAGGAGAGGTCTTCAGTGGGCAGCAGCAGATCCGGCTGGGTCTGAGGTGTCAAGACCTTACACTCTGCTGCTGAGACTGCAGCCTGTGAAACCTGAGCTGCTTCTGGCCAGCTGGTCCCCTAGTCTGGCTTCTGGTCTCCATAGGACTAAATCGCTCCTTGGATTTGTCCTGAGATGATAGATACAGAAGGATTATGAACCCTGTGGGACTCATTGGACCTTCTGTGGCAAGGATTTTCTCTATTTCTCAATAGAAAGAGCCCAGGGGCACTGGATGTATACCCACTCTAGGCCACATGGGGAAAGACTGCCTCAAAGACTTAGAGGCCAGGGAACTATTAAATGTTAGGAAAATTTCCCTAGAGACTTACTGAACTTTGATCCCTAGGAGAGGTGGGTTCTAGGTAGGGTTCTAGGTTCTATCTCACTTGTCCTGACAGAAATTTGCCCTTGGCCATTGGGATTTCTATGCCAATTGTGACGTTTATCTACATCCTGACCAACGTGGCCTATTACACAGTGCTGAACATTTCGGATGTCCTTAACAGTGATGCAGTGGCTGTGGTGAGTCTCTTGGAAACCTCATTTTCTTCTCATCTCATGATCCTCAGCCCCCGTAAATGGCCTAGTCTCTCCTCTGCAACTACTCCAGCTCTGAAAGATGATGGGATGGGTCTAGGCCAGATGGTGGGCTGTTCAGCAGTGACTACTTTTGTCCTGAGATTGTCAATGCACAGGATTTGAAACCCTGTCCTGTGTTGAGTGCCCCTTCTGTGCTCTGCCACCAGACATTTGCTGACCAGACATTTGGCATGTTCAGCTGGACCATCCCTATTGCTGTTGCCCTGTCCTGCTTTGGGGGCCTCAATGCATCTATCTTTGCTTCATCAAGGTATGTATCTCAGCTTTACCAATAATACTCTACAACATTTAATTTTCTAGAGCTGTAGGTATAAGAGATTGTCTTTTTTCTGTCCCTCTTATAGGCAGAAACTCTCTTGTGTGGGAGCGTGTGTTTGTTTTTGTGCAAACATTTGTATACTGGTACCTCATGTTTCTGTCTGATGTTAGGATGGATGGTAAGGGTATAGGGGAGGAAGGAAATAGCTTATAGTAGTGACTGTGGCAGGTACCAAGTTTTAGGCTCCTTGTGGGTTATACTAAAGTCCCAGGATTTGTACTTTCAATAAATTAATAACTGAGCATTTGGTATATACCAGGTACTAGTGCTGCAAACAGGATGACTCTGCCCCTCACTTCACAGAGAACACTGAGGCTGTTAAGTAGGCTCCTGCTCTTCTCTCAGTGCACAGAACTGTCTTCCTATTGATGCAGATAAAGAATTATGTCTCCTTCCATTAGCTGGCCTCAGGGGTTAGCACTTCCCCTTTTTTTAAGCATTTGCTTCATCACTTATATCCCATCTCTTTGGTGGATGTTCACTTGGAGCCAGCTCTCCATGTCTTTCTCTTATTTCTACTTAGAGAAGTCACAGCTTTTCCCATCTCTCCTTTTCCCCTTACATGAAACACTGTGTGTGGGTGTCTGCTTGGGATTGAACTAGATCCCTACATATATTAAATACATACTCCACCCTTATCCCTGGTATGTACTTGAGAACAGTAGTCAACATTTCATTTTCCACTTATAGTTTGGCTTCTGTTACTTGACAGATATTCTTTTTTTTTTTTTTTAAGAATTTCTGTTTTAGTTGTAGATGAACACAATATCTTTATTTTGTTTATTTATTTTTTTATGTGGTGCTGAGGATTGAACCCAGTGCCTCACACATGTTAGGTGAGCACTCTACCACTGAGCCACAACCCTAGCCCTTGACAAATATTCTTATTAAGAATACCTTCCTTTTAGCCTGTCTTCAATCGTCATTCAACTGGACCTCTGAAGCAAGTGATGCTGAACACTTTCTCTTTCTGAAACTATTTGCCTGGCTTCTGAGACATTTGATAACTGAGAAGAAGACTTCTTTTCTGATTATTCATCCATTTATCCTATAAATGGTTTTGTCCCCAGGGCCAGGAGTGTAGCATTTAATATATATTTGCCACATGAACACACAGAAGGATGAATCAGTAAAAGCTTTGTCCCATTCATTCTTTTTACTAGTTTTTACACACCAATATATGTATCTGTGGCATCTCTGGGGCAACCAGAGTAATAGAGTTTTCAGGGCCTTAGTAAAGAATATAGTGTATCCAGCATGATGGCGCACACCTGTAATCCCAGCAGCTCGGAAGACTGAGGCAGGAGGATTGTGAGTTCCAAGCCAGCCTCAGCAACGATGAGGCGCTAAGCAACTCAGTGAGACCCTGTCTCTAAATAAAATAAAAAATAGGGCTGGGGATGTGGTTCAGTGGCTGAGTGCCCCGAGTTCAATGCCCACCCCCTCACCCCGTGCCCC
>NW_026000222.1:16340428-16357789 GCF_001458135.2 Marmota marmota marmota | reverse complement strand
CCCGAAAACATAGTGTCATTCTCCCTCAACTTAGCCTGGTGTGGCTCTTCACAGGGTGCCCCACCCAACATGGTATTCCCCGTAGCCTCATGCTTACTGATGCTCCAAGACATCTCACTTGGCTCTGCCAGTTGTCCCAGATAGTGGGTGCTTTCTCACCTCTCTCGGTCGTCTTGTGGCATTGGCAGTAAGGGGGTGGAGGACACTTGGAGAGTGATGTCAAAGTTGCTGCCTGTGTTATCTTTTTTGCTTTGTCTTCTTTGCTTTGTCAGCTATTTGAGGCTTCGTACATCTTTGCCTCCTCTCCTCTTCCAGCATGCCCTTTGTCATATTTCTCCTCTATCTAGTACAAATTATTAGCCTAATGAACAAATTCCAATATCTTGCCTTATAATGTCTTTCCAGGTGATGTCATTGACCCTAGGACTCTGTGAGATGGCCCCCAAGTATCTCAGACTTACTGTGAACTCCACATGGGATTTCTCTCCAGTTGTGCCCCATGTTTTTTCTTACTTGGCTACTTGGTATCTTGATTTTTTTCCCTTGGTGCCACCCTGTTCCCCCCAGCTCAAACTTGCACATAAACATACACACACATACAGTCACAGTACAATGCTTGAGGTTATGCTATCTGTCTTGTTCATTCTTCAACCTTGGTACCCACCTTTAGGGCTCTGATATTATGGAACAATTGTAATGGATGACCTTGTCTGGCCTTTCTTTCATACCCTAGCATCTTCCTGCTTTAGTGTGGCCACCATGATGCCACCAGGGGTCACCAGAGGGCAGTAAGTCCTAACAGGTCTTTATTTCAAAGTCACAACTGGCTCCCGGCTGGGCCTTTTTATACAGGTAATTCCAGGCACTCCCTCCTTGTATACTTCATCCTGGGTCTTTGAATTGTAGCATCAGCATTCAAAGAAGCAGTGCTCTTTCATGCCTCCAAGCTCTTTTACCTTCGTACATGTTGGTTCCCCACCTACCCACTCCTGGCAAACTCTAGTTCTTCTTCTAGCCCAGATGTGGTCATCTTTGTAAAACTTTTTGCTCCCTCAGCCAACCCTCAAGCCTAGTGAATGAGTGCTATGCACTCTGATGCTGCTGGTTACCCTGGGTACCATTTCATTTTCATGCTGGTCTGTTTTTCAGTTGATAAAGCTCATTAGGTATAGAGAGGAGGCCTGGGTTCTCTCTTTGATCCCTATACTCACCTTGGCCTATCATATATCAGGTACTTGGGGAAGATATACTCTGAGCACAAATAGAAATCTGGCAGCTCTTCTTTAAAAGCCATTGGGTTGGCTATGAATTTGTAATATGGCAGAGTGGAGGTATCCCTGGGAAATGGATTGTTGTGCTAGGAAGCAATGGCAGGGTGTGGCATCTGTGGGATGTTGGTGAGATATCTGGTTGAGAGAAGCGTGGGTATCTGTGGGGGATAGCAAATTCCATTGCTGATGGCCTGGGGTGGTCAGTGGATAATGATTGGGGGGTGGTTCTAGGGTATTAGTGAGGGGCTTATGGCTAAGGGTGGAGGCATCTGTGGGTATTATGACTAATGAGTTGGGCATGCATAGAGCCTGGGAGACTGTCCCCTTTTTCTGGGGCTCTAGGCTTTTTTTGTCCAAGTGAGGAGTATGGCTCACTAAAAGAAACATGTTTACACATTTCTTACCCCTCCAGGTTGTTCTTCGTGGGCTCACGTGAGGGCCACCTCCCAGATCTTCTGTCTATGATTCACATTGAGCGTTTTACACCCATCCCAGCTTTGTTGTTCAATGTAAGCTTTGTTGGGGGCAGTATGGGCTTGGGCATGTCTGTGCAGGGCTCCTAATTCTAACTAGGGTGTTTTATATGGAAGAGTGTTTTAGTCCCTTGTTTTTTTTCCCCCTTGAAACCAAAATACCCAAAAAGAACAACTTAGAGGAGGAAAATTTTATTTGGCGCTCACAGTTTCAGAGATCTCAGTCCACAGACGGCCAATTTTATTAATTTGGGCCTAAGGTGAGGCAGCACATCATGGGGGAAGAGTCCAGCAGAAGAGCTTCCTTCATGGCAGCAAGGAAGCTCAGAGAAAGAGAGGGAAGAGACTGCAGGGAAAATGCACACTTCCAGAACACCTAGCCAAGTGACCACCTCCTCCAGCCACACCCCACCACCCGGCCCATTCATACTAAGATGGATGGATTAGATTACAGCTCTTAGAATTCAATCACTTTACCTCTGAACATTCCTGCATTAACATAGGAGCTTTGTGGGGAGCACCTCATATCCAAACCATAACAAACAGGGACCCAGAGAAAGGCTTACTCTGAGATTTGAAAAGCAGTTCATCATATATTTTGCATTGTGGGGATGAAACCCAAAGTCTTTTGCATGCTAGCACATTCTACTACTGAGCTACATCCCTTAATACAAGGTCCTCACTTATCTCTTTAAATTTTTAAATCTTTTGTTGATAATTTGGGGTAATTTTAGGTAGGGAGAATTCTTCATACTTGAGTTTAAGCAAACCCAAACTGTCTCAGGACTGTAGTCCCTGACTCTTGTCCCCCAGGATTCTTCTTCTTCTTTTTTTTTTAAATAAAATTTATTTATTTATTTTAAATAGGTATATATGACAACTGAATGCATTTTGATTCATTGTACACAACTGCAGCACAACTTTTGATTTCTCTGATTATACGTGATGTAGCCTCGCACCATATGTGCACTCATACATGTACCTAGGGTAATAATGCCCATCACTTTTCATCATCTTTACTACTCCCATACTCTCTCCTCTTGTCCCTCCCCTTTGCCCAATCAAAGTTCCTCCATTTTTCCCTGTTCCCCCCGATTATGGATTAGCATCCACTTATCATCAGAGAGAACATTAGGCCTTTGGTTTTTGGATTGGTTTGTTTCTCTTAGCATGATATTCTCCAACTCCATCCATTTACCTGCAAATGCCATGATTTTATTCTCTTTTAATGCTGAGTAATATTCCATTGTTTATATATACCCGTTTCTTTATCCATTCATCTATTGAAGGGCATCTAGGTTGGCTCCACAGTTTAGCTATTGTGAATTGAGCTGCTATAAACATTGATGTGGCTGCCTTATTATAGTGTGCTGATTTTAAGTCCATTGGGTATGACTGAGGAGTGGGATAGCTGGGTCAAATGGTGGTTCCATTCCAAGTTTTCTAAGGAATCTCCATATTGTTTTCCAGAGTGGTACACCAATTTGCAGTTCCACCAGCAATGTATGAGTGTGCCTTTTCCCCCACATCCTCGCCAACACTTATTGTTGGTATTCTTGATACCATTCTGACTGGCGTGAGGTGAAATCTTAGTTTTGATTTGCATTTCTCTAATTACTAGAAACATAGAACATTTTGTCATATATTTGTTGATTGATTGTATATATTCTTCTGGAAAAGATAGCACAGCTCCTTAGCCCATTTTGTTTTTTTTTTTTTTTTTGAGTTCTTTATATATCCTGGGGATTAGTGCTCTATTTGACGTGCATGTGGCAAAAATTAGCTTCCAGAATGTAGGCTCTTTCTTCACCTTATCGATTGTTTCTTTTGCTGAGAAGAAGCTTTTTAGTTTGAATCCATCCCATTTATTGATTCTTGAGATTATTTCTTGTGCTTTAGGAGTCTTGTTAAGGAAGTCAGGGCCTAATCTGACATGATGAAGATTTTGGCCTACTTTTTCTTCTATTAGGCACAGGGTCTTTGGTCTAATTCCTAGGTCCTTGATCCACTTTGAGCTGAATTTTGTGCATGGTGAGAGACATGGGTTTAAGTTTCATTTTGCTACATATGGATTTCTAGTTTTCTCAGCACCATCTGTTGAAGAGTCTTTTCTCCAATGTATGTTTTTGGCTCCTTTGTCTAGTATGAGATAATTGTATTTATGTGGGTTTGTCCTCCTCCAGGATTCTTTGTTCTAGAGGGCAAGTTCTGTCATACCCACCCCTCACCCCACCTCTCTTGGAGGTATGGATCCATTTTGCTAATCTGCTTTTTTCATACTGGGGATTGAGTCCAGGAGCATTCTATCTCTAAGCCCTTTTCTTTTAAATTTTATTTTTGAGACAGGGTCTTGTTAAATTGCCCAGGTGGAGCTGGGTGTACTGGTGCATGCCTGAAATCCCAGCTACTCAGGAGGCTGAGGCAGGAGGATCATAAATTTGAGACCAGCTTCAGCAATTTAGTGAGATCCTGTCTCAAAATACAAATCTTTTTTTTTTGAGAGAGAGAGAGAGAGAATCTTTTTTTTAATTTTCGGCGGACACAAGATCTTTGTATGTGGTGCTGAGGATCGAACCTGGGCCGCATGCATGCCAGGCAAGCGCGCTACCACTTGAGCCACATCCCCAACCCTCAAAATACAAATCTTTAAAAGTCCCTGGGTTCAATCCCAGTACCGTAAAAATAGATAGCTAGATAGCACAGACAGGCCTGAAACTTGTGATACTTCTGCCTCAGTCTCTCTAGTAGCTGGGATTTACAAGCCTGTGCCACCACACCTGGTGCTAATCTGCATTTCTGAAGCCAAACAATCCAAGTTTAGCATCTTCCTAGGGTAGAGTGTGATTCATGTTGAGGTTGGTGCATTGAGGGCAAGTTCTAGAGGGCAAGTTCTGCCATCAGAAGAGGAGAGAACTTGCCTTGCTATTGAAGTGCTTGCAACAAGAAAGGAGGCACTGATTGTAGGAAGGGCCTAACAGAAGAAGGTGAGGCGCTGCCTTGAAGATTAATGTGAAGAACAGGTGTATATAATACCAAGAGGTCACTGAAAACCAGAGATAATCTGGTGAAGCTACATCAGATCTGATGATTGCTGGAAGGTGGACTCTCCTGGGGTGGGCTTTTGGTGATAATATTCCCCTCCTCTCCCTTGCTGCTTTCCCCAGTGTACAATGACACTCATCTACCTCACCGTGGAGGATGTTTTCCTGCTCATCAACTACTTCAGCTTCAGCTACTGGTTCTTTGTGGGCCTATCTGTTGTTGGACAGCTCTACCTTCGCTGGAAGGAGCCCGATCGGCCCCGGCCACTCAAGGTCAGCAGCTCTGTGCAGACAAGGAAGTGGGGGCCCTCTCCCTAGTATGCCTTCTTACCCATGCCCTATTCCCTTATCTCATCTCATTTAATATCTCACCCCCCTCCATTTCAGCTGAGCCTATTTTTTCCCATCGTGTTCTGCATATGCTCCTTGTTTCTGGTGATTGTGCCTCTCTTCAGTGACACCATCAATTCTCTCATTGGCATTGGGATTGCCCTCTCCGGGGTCCCTGTCTACTTCATGGGTGTTTACCTTCCAGAATCCCGGAGGCCTCTCTTTCTTCGGAATGTCCTGGGTGAGTTTCTTTGTCCCATCACTTATTGGCTATATACACATGTGCACAGGTTCCCATAGGGGCTAACTACTCCCCTTGCCACTGCTGGTGATTTTTTGGAGGATGAGACCTGGCTGCTCACAAGACTTTTCTTTTGATCTTGACATGATCTCTTTAGTTCTGATTTTAGAGTCCTATTTGGGGGTTAAAGCATTATCTCTTGACAGTACAAGGAAAACAAGTGGTCATGCCTCAGACTGGCTGGGTATGGAATGAGGACAAGGAGGCTGGATAGTGGGGAGGGGTGAAGCCTGGCCCAGGGTACCTAAGGGACAGGTGGGAAGGGAGCCACAAATGTGCTTTTAGCCTTCAGTTTGTTCTGGTTGGGGCTGCAGCTAAATGTGTTTGCTAAAACCTATGATTCTTTGTTTTCATTTAGCTACCATCACCAGAATCACCCAGCAACTTTGCTTTTGTGTCCTGACTGAGCTAGATGTAACTGAAGAGAAAAAGATTGAGAGGAAAACTGACTAGAGGCCAGAGGTGACATTCCCTGAGGCCTGGAAAGCTGGCCACCTGTGGCCATAACCACCAAAGTCCAGATAACAAGACTATGTGGGCCTAGCCCTCCTGAATTAAAGGAGCCTATTGAGCCACATTCTGTAAGGGGACTCAGGGCCAGTGCTCACTCATTGGTAAGCTATGGGAGGAGACTCAGGGTTGGGGATACCTGAAGGTGGGGACCTCAGGGTAGAGGGGGGTTGGGGAACAGGGGAATGGTTGTTTAGTTTTGCAGTGTGAGTAGGTGCACCCCTGACATACTGGGTAAGTTGCTACAGAGGAGAGGAAGTGCTAGATTGATGGCTCTGATTGTGGTTCACAGCATGTGAAGTTTGAACCAAAAGTCTCTAAAGTGAGGATACTTTATGGGAGCTTTCCTCTGACCAGGTGCAACCTCCTGATGTTAGAGGCTCAAAATGCTACCATTTCTTCCTCTGGCTCAGAATTCTTCCCTGGGAAGAGGGTTATATTCCTTGTTTGTTTTGGGGGAGGCACAAACAACAAGCTTTATTTAACTGATGTGGGAACAGTGTCTCCCCTTTCCTGAATTCCACAAGAGAAATACTATTCTGTGTAATGGAACTTCACACTCAAACAATAAGCTTGACAGGAGGAAGGCTGTTCATGGTCTCAATGGTGGCCACTGAAGTTCCATATTGTCAAGGTTGACTTCTCATTTGTGTCCATGTGCTTAGGGAGCCACAGGATTTTGCTGTATACAGATTAGCCTTCTTTTGGAGGAGGTCCTGCCTGACTGAATTTCCCTGGAACACATTTGCACTTATGGTCAAAATCCTTAAGAAAAGAGGCAAGCTTCTGGCTCTGTAATGAGTTGATTTTGGCCACCTGCCTACCTGTACCTTCCTAGCTGGAACCATGATGCTTTGGCAGAGGCTGCAGTCCCAAAATAAGGGCTGGGGAAGACCTCCCTGTTCCAGCTAAGGGGGAGCAGCTCTGTGGCTAACTGGACACTGCCACTGCTACCACCAAATTCAAATTCCAGTATTCCTTTACTTATTGATATTTAACCTGGAACACCAATTCTAGCAAAAGAATGTTCATTCATGTATAGGAAATAATAGTCTGTGTGTGTTTAAAAATTCAGAATACCCCAAACCGAGTCTCTCTGCCCTGAGAGATGTCTCAATGTGGTGGTAAATCAGATTCTGATAATAGATTTTATGTTCACTTTCACACAATCTTGAGTCTTACCTGCAAAAGTGAACTTTAAGGATTTTTAAAATCATGGACATATACTTTAGTTTATAGATAGGTCTTGTGTTACTAGCAACTGGCTCAGGTCTGACAAGTAGATATGAACAAATTTATGAGTCAGAAATCTGGTAATACTAATATTTTTGAAGGATAATCCTTTATTTTATTGAAACCTTAGGTCATTGTTCTAGTTGATACAGTTAATCTCTGGGTTTCTGGTATGAAGTTTAAGAGGGCTGAAATGTTCTGGAATTCAGGAGGGTCACCTGAAATCTATCCACTATCAGTAATTTGGGGGAACATCTTATGGATCCAAGTCATCAAATAACTTGTTCCTTTCTGAAAGGGCCAGTGTGAGGGACTGCTGTGCAGACCCAAGCAAGCCCACTCTGGTGCTGAAAGTAGTCATTTTCTTTTTCTGAAAACCTCACACCAGGCTGCATCCTGGCTTCTGTTATTGGCACCAGGCTTTGTTTACACTCCAAGCTGCCTCAGTGTGGGTCACAGGGATAGTGCACTCCTTTCCTGCCCACCTTCCCTTGCCCCTGAGGCCTTGCAGGGCTGCAGTCTCAGGAAGCACTTGGTACTTGTGGGACTTCTATTTTTTTTTCCTGTGGAGATCAGTGAAGACTCTAGGGGAAAAGCTACTTCAACCTCAATCTGGCACCTCAGCTAACTTTCAAGAATGGAAAGCAACTAACTTTGGTGCTTAAGTTGGGCCACCAGGTCAGTCCAGAGCAGCAGGTTTGGCCTAATGGGATCTTCCTTCATGGCTGCATTGGATTATACAACTGTTCTGGGATGCCCCCAGATACTGTCATCTTAGGCCCAGAAGAACTTGTTGGTCTGGCACATCCCATGGACATCTTGTCTTTAGATTTTGGAATTGGTCGACAGTGAAGACAAGAACTGTGGGGCAATCTTTCCTTCTGATCATTCTTCACCAAACTGACCCCAGTTGCAGACAAGGTAATTACCTTGGACATATACTTGCTTAATAAAGTTTTAGGGGAGCATGATCAGTTGTCTTTGGTTCAGGGCATGCATCTATGAGAATATGGGGGGACATTCCTACTGTCATGGGTTGGGGATTTGTATACCAAATTCCTGTCTGATGACAAGGAGTCTTGTGCAAAGGCTGACTTGCCTAAACTATATAAATATGATTTCTGTCTGAGCTGAGCTGGCACCATCCCAGGGCTCCTCTGGAGCTAATCCTTTAAGCATTATGCTTATCTGAGGATCCTTGACTCTGGCTTTAGTGTTTTCCACCCAATAACCAGCTTCTCCCAGGAATGTGCCGCCCCCCAGTGGCTTCTCAGAAGAAGGGACACCACACTTCAGGTGCTGAGTGCTTGCTTAGTGAGCCATGTCATCTTCCTCTCATTACTGAAGGATGACAACATTCTTCCTCGGTGTTGGGTACAAACTTCTCTTAGAAACCCTTCTGTGGGAGGGAAGCCAGACACCCTACAGACTCAAGTTTCATAGTGGAATTAGTTCCCACCAGGTCTTTGTTAAATCTTACTAAATCCTTCTCCTGGTGTGCTAATCCCTTTTGCAATGGTACAGTTTGTACCCTTTTCAGTAGGTAGTTTGTGAAGCTGTCAGCCCTTTAATGTTGATGAAACTTAATGAACACATAAACAGCAGTGAGTACATTAAAATGGCAAAGTGGTTTTTAATCCTTCATTTCTGTGTCTACAGAAGGAGACTAAGATGACTAGTATTAAGCCTGCGTTTAGGTTTAATTAGCTGCAGTAATAGCCTGAGTACAGAGCCTAATAATTTTAGCAGATTTAACAATTCCATGTAGATAGGAACAAATGTAGGTAAGTGCTTATAAAATGGACATAAAGTAAAAGAATGGGTAGAAGTAGGAAGGGACAAGTAGAGAAACCTATAAAATCTTGAAAGAGATGAGAAGAAGACTTCTTCCTGTATATTTCACTTTCCTATGTGATAAATAGGGTGAGATGGCTACCTCAAATGGAAAGTTTTATGTGTTTCTCTAGACCTGTGCTACCTAGTAGCTAATGTAGCTAGTTAAAACAAAGTAAAAAATTCATGGCCAAGTATGGTAATCTCAGCTACTCAGCAAACAGGCAAGAGGAGTCCAAATCTGAGGCCAGCTCTTAGTGAGACCCTTTCTCGAAATTTTAAAAAAATTAAAAAGGGCTGAGATGTAGCTCAGTGGCACAGCACTTGCCTAATGTGTGTAAGGCTCTAGGTTCAGTAGAAAAAAAGAAAGAAAAAAAAATTCAGTTTCTCAGTTGCACTAATCAGATTGCAAGTGCTCAACGGCCACATGTGGCTAGTGGCTACTATTAGAGAGTATAGATATAGAACATTTATCACTGCACAAAATTCTATTTGACTAGAATCAATGCCAAACAGTTAAGGCAGCTGGGATTTTGAAAAGAGTAGGGATAGAGATTGCTTACAAGAGATTTAAAGTTTGGGCACCAAAATTTGTTCTGTTCATATATAGTTTGTTTTCCCTATCCATAAATTTTGCATTCATGGATTCAACTAACTGTAGATTAAAAATATTTTTTTTGTAGAAAAAAAAAAACTACTTATACTAAACATAGTTTTTGTCATTATTCCCCAAATACAGTATATCAGCTAAGTATATTGCACTCTTTTTTTTTTTTTTTTGGTTGTTTTGGTACTGGAGTTTGAACCAGGGGCACTCAACCATTGAGCTACTTAGGGCCTTGCTAGGTTGCTGAGGGTGTCTTTGAACTTGTGGTCCTCCTGCCTGAGCCTTGTGAGCTGTTGGGATTACAGGGGTGTGCCACAGTGCCTGGCTGCATTAGATTTTATAAATAATCTGGAGATGACAAAGTATTTGAAGGATGTGTGTAGGTTATATGCAAATATTATGTCATTTTATACAAGGGACTTGAGCATCTGTGGATTTTGGTATCCACAGGAGGTTTTTGAATCAGTCACCCACAGATACTGAAGAACAATTACTGTTTTGGTAAGAAACACTTCTCGATAGAAAGCCAAGTTCAGGTTATGCTTACTTCATCCTCCCTTGCTGTGAGATCTTCATGTCTAAGGTTAATTCTGTAATTTCTACCTCATTAACCCCCCATTTTTTTTTATGGGGGAATGTCAATGGAAAAACACCTAAGATATTCAGATTTAAAAGGTTTTGAAGAGTTGGGTGTGTTAGTGCTTATTTATAATCCCAGCTACTTATTAGGCTAAAGGAAGGAGAATGATAAGTTTGAGGCTAGTCATTTAGTGAGACCCTGTCTCAAAAAAATAAAAAGGGCTGGAGGTGTTGCTTAGTGGTAGAGTACTCCTGGGTTCAATTCCCAGAACTGCAAAAAAAAGGGGGGGAAAGTTTTTGAAAAATTGCTTGCTTCCATATTAAAAGTTAATCTTTATTAAATAGTATCACATTCATATGCATTGTGCCTTGGCCCCATTACCAAAGGACAACAGCAATCTTTACAACCATTATTGAAGTCCGAAGCAGGGAGGACAGAGACTTATTGACTAAAACCTCCCAGCTCAGATTCCACATTCTGCCCTAATAGTTGTTATAACTGGGTTGTGCCCTGCAAGGGACCCACTGTAGCCCTTCTAGATCCCTCTATCGAAGAGAGCAGGCTTTTACTGCAGGTAGGCAGCCTGGAGTGGGGTGGGAGGAAGCAGAATATTACTGCTAATGAAACAAGTGTCTCTCCTTCCCTTCTGGCTTCAGCATGGGAGAACTGGAATATTAGGAAAAATGCCTGGGCCAGGAAGTGAAAGGAACTTCCATTTTTTTTTTTTCCCCCAGATGGTAGGGTCTCTTTTGATAGAGGTCAAGTAGCCTACTGTGAGTAGAAAAGATGTACTCCCTTAAGTTTTCACTGCTGGGGTGGTACTATTGGGTCTGCTTTTTCCTTCCACATGTTCAGCTAGGAATCCTAAGAGCATGTTGCTAGGTCAGTTGATACCAGTCACAGAGCCCTCAAAGGCCTGTGGTAGAAGCTCCTGGATATCACAAGACCATCAATCTGAATCCAGGTCGTGGGGGTTGTCATAGCCAAACTCCTTCTGTACATCCAGAGGGTACTTGCTCCATACCAGTCGCCTGCTGCTGCCTCTTTCCTCTTCACTGAGGCTGTTATATTCATCAGAGTCTAGATGGAGACACCAGGAATGGATTCTTACTCTATGATTTTATAGGGTATGGCAAGAACTCCTTCCTTTCTCAAAAAGGTCTAATTTTTTGTTCCCCATTATAAAATACTTTTTCAGTAAATAAAATCTAGAATGTAGAACATTTTTAAAGTATTCATTCCCACCATCTAACCAAGTCCCTAATACTGGGAGTATTTTGTCACTTTCCCCTTTGGTAAAATTCTTTATTATGAGACATCAAAAAATTATTTTTATTGGCTATACTCAGAAGAATGTAGTCACCAAAGAAACTGAGTTGCCAGGATATCCTTCCTCCTTCTTCCCCTAAATACTACGACTGTGTTATATCATTCTCTAAAGAATTGGAAATGTAGAAATTTTTTGAAATTATTTGACAGACTTGTGAAAATCCTGGGCCTATCCCTACTGGCAACCCTCTTTCTTCATTATTCCTAGATAGGAGCAGGGAGAGGGGCATCGGGCTAGATGTTTTACTAAATCCCAACCACTGAAGTTGGTGCAGTATTGTCTCATTTTCTGAAGGAGAAATGAGGCTCATTGGAGTAACCTGCATAAGAGTCATAAGAAGGCAATGACAGAACTAAGGATCTGAACCCAGGCCTGACTGACATTATGCTCCCAGCAGTCCTCCTGGAAATACAGTTCAATGGCAGAGAAGGAAATCAGTTGAGATGTACCTGTCAATTGCCTTCATCTCAGACTTGGATCTTATCAGTCCCTCCCTATCCAGTCTTCCACCTACCTCTGGAATCATCACCATCACTGCTCTCCTCCTCTGGGTACTCGTTGCGCCAATTATTCTCACTGTTCTCATCATCTTCGTCTTCATAAATGTCATCTGGTTGTTGATCATCATTTACCTGCACATCTCAACACAAACATGAGTCTAAGTCAAATCATCTTAAGGGTATGCTCTTTGGAGGAAGCTATTAGGATACTGGGGAGATTCAGGTGAAAGTACCATGTGAAAAAGGCAGATTAGGAGTTAGTTCAACTGCTATACAAGGGACTATGATAATCTTAGGCTAAGAGGAGATGATTCAACTCCACCAGAATGGAATGCAGAGGAGCCACAGCTCTGAGCACGTAATGACAGCAATCTTCAAACTCCTGGAGGGCCACCAGATGGGAGAGGAATTTTATGGATTGTGGGTGATGCCAAAGGTCAGAACTAAAACACAATATGAGGAGGTGCACAAAGGCAGGAGTAGGAACTATGTAGTGGTCCATGGTGGATGCCTGACAGCAAAACTATGGGTATAGTGCAGGTACAAGAGAAGGTACTTAACTCTTACAATTTGAGTATATCAGGTGCCAACTACATCTTTCTCATTAATCATATTAAAATTTAAGAATATGGTGTTAGGATGTTAGCTTTCATCATCCAAAGTTTTCTCCTCTTTTAATACAATTAAAATAAAAACTTCTGTGCACACCGGTAATCCCAGCTACTCATGAGGCTGAGGCAAGAGGATCACAAGTTGAAGCCAGTCTCAGCAACTTAGAGAGACACTGTCTCAAAATTAAAAAATAAAAAAGGGTGTGGCTCAGTGGTAGAGTCCTTGCCCAGCATGCATGAGGACCTGGGTTCAATCCTCAGTGCCTAAATAAATTAATAAAAATTTAAAAAGGGCTGGAATGTGGCTTAGTGGTTAAGTGCCCCTGGGTTAATTCCTCAGCACCCAAAATAAATAAATAAATAAAAGCTTTTGTTCTCATTCATGTTAAGACTGTCTGATTTTGCCAGATGTAGTGGTGCACACCAATCCTGGTAACTTGGGAGGGAGAGGAAAGAGGATTACAAGTTCAAGGCCATCCTGGGTAACTTAGTGAGATCCTGTCTCAAAAGAAAAAGAAAAGGGACTGGGGATGTTGCTCAGTAGTGAAGTCTCCTTGGGTTCAATTCCCAGTACCAAAAAAAAAAAAAAAAATGTTTTTACTTTGATTTTATTTAAGCCCTTATACATATTTACCCTCTAAAGTGGATAGCTATAAACAGGTAGCCATAAACAATGAAGATAATTTTGTAAACCTTGTAAAAGATTATGAGCAAAAATTATCAGTGCTTCTAAAAAATATCAACCCCCATCAGTCCCCTTGGAAATACTGTTCAATGGTAGAGAAAGAAAATTTGGGGGTATTTCCCAAAATTTCCTACACTAAACTCAGGTTTCTAAAAGACGTTTAGAGTAAATTTTTACTGCCACGTGAAAAATTTATTTCCTGCTGGGCACAGGGGCATATGCCTGTAATCCAAGCTACTCTGGAGGCTGATGCAGGTGTATCCCAGTTCAAGGCCAGCATAATCAACTTAGATACACCCTGTCCCAAATTAAAATTAAAAAGGTTGAGGATGTACCACAGTGGTTGAGAGCTTGCTTAGTGTGTGCCAGGCCCTGGGTTCAATCCCCAGTCTTACCAAAACAAAACAACAATAACAACAAAACCAATCTAGAATAAGTTTTTCCTTTTAAGTAAGAACAAGAAAAATGATGAGAAGTGAAGCCCGGAGAGGCAAAGCACCCTAACCAAAGAAAAAGTTTAGGTAGCCACATGCCCTTCTCCCTTCATTGACCTCCTTACCAGGTCCCACTCCTGGCTGTAGGGCTGCACAGAGAGGATATTCTCAATCCACCCTGGAGTGGCCATCTCCAAGTAGTAAATGTCATACACATAGTCATCGTGCTTTTGTTCCTCTTGGTGCCCGACTCCTGGTCCATCCTCAGATACAGTCAACCGCTCGCGGATCATCTCTACAGAATTGCAGAGGATCACATCTGGGTCAGATGTCTGTGAAAACATAATACAGGCATGACTCAAAACGTTTTCCATGAGGAACCGAAGAGTTGTGTGAAAGAAGGCCTGTTACAGTTCTGTTAATATTTAAGATTCTTATTCTCAGGCTGGGGCTGTAGCTCAGTGGTAAAGTGCCTGCCTTGCACGTGTGAGGTATTTTTACAAAATAAAAGAAATCCAGAATGTCTGTAAAACTAACGGGTAGTCCTTCTTTTTGAATAAAAACCTATTAAGAATTCCTCCTGCTCTTTTGATCTTGGCTGACACAAAAAAACACATGGGAGCTGGGGTTGTAGCTCAGTGGCAGAGCACTTATCTTACACATGTGAGGCCCTGGGTTCAATCCTCAGCACCATATAAAAATAAATGAATATTTAAATAAAGATTTGTGTCCATTTACAACTTAAAAAAAAAAAATACCCCCAAGAAAACAGAACAAAAATACATGAGAACACTGGCCTAAAAAGAGGCAAAGGGAGTTAGATAAATTGGCCAGCTTGTTCCCAAGCTCTGAGTCAAACCTGCTTCTACAGATCTAGATCTTCTCTGAGTTCCTTTGGCATGATGTTTTCCCATTAGGGATCCACAGACCCAATCCACCTCTATTGCTGACCATAAAATGGGCTGGCATTTTGTGAGGCCACCTTTAGAGGCCTACAGGCAACTCCTGGGGACCACTACCATTGCTCATTCTTTGGCTTGCCCCACTGACATCATTTTTTTTTTTTTTTAATGGTATTAGGGATTGAACCCAGGGGCACTTTACCACTGAGCTACATTCCCAGCCCTTATTTTTATTTTGAGATGGGATTTTGCTAAGTTGGTGAGGCTGGCCTGCCCCTTGCAATCCTCTCATCTCCGCCTCCTCTCCTGAGTCACTGGGATTATAGATGTGCACTACCATGGCGGGCACTGACCTCTTTTTAAATCACAAATTGATTCACCTATCTTTTCTGCTCAAAAGAATAGCTTGAATGAAATGTCCCAGAATAGGTCTAGTCCAGGTAAGATGTAGTCCAGTGCTTATAAGATGTCTTATCCAGGGTCCTATAGCACAAGTAGGTATGGAAACTAGGGGGATGTGCTGTGGAATGCCCCTCAACAGATTCATCACAGGAAGCTGCATAGCTCAAACCAGATACCTCATGAGAAAGTGGAGAGTGTCCCATGGTCAAAGCACACAGGGAGACTGAGGTTGTCATTTACAGGTTCAGAGGATTCTCCCATCAAAGTCAATGAAAATACAGATGCAAGTTTTTGTGCAGGCTCTTGAGCAAAGCTCTTTATGGGGAAAGGTTTAGCTCTAACACACAGGTCCCGACCTGTTGGTCCACTGAACACCACACAAATTCAGCTTTAGGGCCTTTGCCCTTGCAGGTCCTCTGCCTTGAAAGCCCCCGCCCCCCAACCAATGCCCTGTCATCATTCCTTCCCTTCCTTCCTTCCTTTTTTATTATTTTTTTTATTTTTTAGTATTATGGATTGAACCTAGGGGCTCTTAACTACTGATCCACGTCCTCAGCCCTTTTAAAATACTATATTTACAGACAGGATCTTCCTAAGATCGGCCTCTGCCTCCTGAGCTGCTGGGATTATAGGTGTGTGCCACCGCGCCCAGCCTTGCCATTCACTTTCAAGTCTTTACTTGAAAGGCTTTTTTCACAAAATTGGCACCACGCTTTCTCGCCTTTGTCCCCTTCTAACAATTTACTCGCTAACGTTTTTCTCCTCTGCTTGAATGTTTTCTTCTCTGTCCTCACTGTTGTATGCATACAATTTAAGAACAATACCTGGCACATAGGCACTCGCTGAGTAAATAGGTGTAGAGTAAAAAATCAAATCGGTAAAATCTATTCCTAAGGTTAAGCTATGTGCGGCCACTTAACTAAGTGCTGCCCTCTGCGCAGACTCTTTCTGGTATTACCACCAAAGATGTCCAGCACCCACTTCCCGATGCATACTCACTTTGAAGGAGGCCGTGGTGTCAGCCTCTGGGTCTTCCTCCTCATGTACCAGGTCCAATAGCTGAAAGTCTGCGTCCCCAGCAGCTTTTGGGGTTCCTGGCGCGTACACTGACTCCAGGCTGCCGGAGGTCCCTGAGGATCGGCGGCTGGAGACCACCCGGTAGCGGCCTTCTTTCCGCACATCGCGAGCTGAGGCGCGGAGATCGCGGCGGATACGCTGCTGGCTGCCCCGGGAAGGGCGCAAGGCAGCCCGCACGAGCTCCTGGACTGGCTCCTCCTGGAGAGCAGCAGGGGAAGATAGGGTAGCGTCAGCAAGGGGGTTGGAGATTCGGTTCCATCCCGGCAGCGACCCAAGATCCCCTCCACACAAATTCCATCACCGCCCAATACCTGAGAGTGCACGGTGGCCACCAACTGGAAGACATTATTCTCCGCCGCTCTCTCCAGACCCTCCGGTGTCTTCTGAGCAGCCGACTCGACGTCGACATCGCCGCTCCGAAGGCGCTTACAAGCAAGCACAAGAGCCTCGGCTGGCTCCGCGGTGCGCTTCCGCTTCACCCGCAGCACTGCAGTCCTGCCGGCCTCCATAGCGGCTGTCGCGAAGCACTGTGGGAAGGCGAGGGATACGTCGGGAGAACCCTCCAGTTGTGCTCCAGGTCCCGCCCCGTGGACGCCCGAAGGTCCCGCCCCGCACAGTGACCACGGCAAGATGGCGGTAGCGGCGGCGGCGGTAGTAAGCCGAGTGATTCCTGCGCCGGGTGAGAAGCTGGGCGTGCTGGGAAGGTGGGGTCGTAGTTGGAGTCCCGGCGACAACTAGCGTAGTGTCCTCTGCCTCAGGCTTGGGTGGAGGTGTCTGGCGTGGGCGTACTCGGATGCCGCGGTGTGCCCCTGTTCCGGACCTTTCCTGAGTACGCATGTGGCTGCTCGGAGCGCCCTGGCCGGCAGGAGAGTGTGTTTTCAGGCCAGCCCTGGCTTTTCAGTCCGGTTAGCAATGCCTTCGGTGGGTCAGTGGCTGAGCACAGGACGAGGCCTGTGTTACAGACAGCACTCTTGCTTGGTGCCTCGCACCACGAACTGGGCCACTGTTCCTCGATTAAAAAGCTCTGATGACTCGCCTTTTCTAGTCAGTGTCGTTGAACACCATTTCATATACCCAACGCCGTAACCAGGAGTGGCCCTGCAAAAGTGGGCACCTGATGTAGACATGCTTCTGCTTAAAACCCTTGGGTGACTCCTGTTGCACTTAGAATAGAATGCTTTTGGAAACCGAAAGGCCACGTGTATTTTGTAGAAGCTCACTTCTTTTTTTTTTTTTTTTTA
>NW_026000222.1:16273912-16340407 GCF_001458135.2 Marmota marmota marmota | reverse complement strand
TTTTATCTATTCGTCTATTGAAGGGCATCTAGGTTGGTTCCACAGTCTTGCTATTGTGAATTGTGCTGCTATGAACATCGATGTAGCAGTGTCCCTGTAGCATGCTCTTTTTAGGTCTTTAGGGAATAGACCGAGAAGGGGAATAGCTGGGTCAAATGGTGGCTCCATTCCCAGCTTTCCAAGAAATCTCCATACTGCTTTCCAAATTGGCTGCACCAATTTTATTAATGACATTTTTAAAAGATATACGATAATGAAAAAATATCAGCGTCTTTTTAATGGTGTTTTACCATTGTTGTTTTAGTTTGGAGTACTAGGGATTGAACCCCAGGATGCTTTGTTATGTTTTACTAAATCTACAGCCCTTTTTACTTTTTATTTAGGTATAGGGTCTTGATTAGTTGTCCAGGCTGACCTTGAACATGCAGTCCTCCTGCGTCAGCCTCCAGGGTCACTGGAATTACAGTCTCATGCCACTATGGCCCAGCCTTTTCAGTTTTTTCATGCAAACAACATACATAATATGAAAAATCATGGGAAATATGAGCTACTGCAACTCTGTAAAAAAATTATAATTGAAACCAAATGTAGGTACCTAGAAGAGAGCAATTTTGATGAGATAACAAGAACCAAAAAATTTAATTAGTACCATTATTTCTTTTTATTGCTGGGGATTGAACTCAGGGCCTCATGCATGCCAGATACACCAAAAAGTTTGAATTATTTTCTGACATCTAGTATAACTACCATTGAATAATTGCAATATATTTGCAGCAATGATTATTTTCTATTATTTTTTGGTCAATATTTTGTTTATATAATTTATACAGAATGGCAGTGTTGCTGGAAATGTAACTCAGTGGTAAAGCACTTGCCTAGCATGCTTAAGGCTTGGGTTCCATCTTGAGCACTGGATAAAACAAACACGAACAAAAATGTGTAATATGCTGGGTGCTGAGGCATGGGTCTGTAGCTAATGGGGAGGTTATTTAGGAGGCCCGTACAAGAAGATTCCCTTGCTAGGTGCCATGGTGCATGCCTGTAATCACAGCTGCTCAAGAGGCCGAGGCAGGAGGATGGCAAGTTCAAAGCCAGCCTTAGCAATTTAGCAATGTCCTAAGCAATTCAGCAAGACCTTGTCTCTAAATAAAATATAAAAAAGGGCTGGGAGCTAGGCATGGTGTCACATCTCTGAAATCCCAGCAGCTCAGGAGGCTAAGGCAGGAGGATTGCGAATTCAGAGCCAGCCTCAGCAAAAGCGTGGCACTAAGCAACTCAGTGAGACCTTCTTTCTAAATAAAATACAAAATAGGGGTGGGAATGTGGCTCAGTGGTTAAGTGTCCCTGGGTTCAATCCTGGTACAGAAAAAAAAAGAAGGAGAAGGAGATTCCCTTGAACTCAAGAGTTTGAGGCCTGCCTGGGCAATATAGGGAGACCCTGTCTCCAAAAAAAAAAAAATCACAAAGAGATGGGATGACTTGAATTATCTAAAAGAAGGATCAGGGGGATCTGTGGTATGTATCACCACAACTAATTGGGAGGCTGAGGCAGGAGGATCCCATGTTGGAGGCCAACTGACAACCTAGTAAGACCCAGTCTCAAGATGAAAATGTTCTAGGGATATCGCTCAGTGGTAGAGTGTTTACTTTGCCTATGTGAGACCCTGAGTTCAACCCTCAGGACTGAAAAAAGGAAAGTCTGAAATAGAGATCAGCAAATACAGCCTGCAGGCCAAATTCTTCTCTTGGCTCCCTATTTTTGTTTGGTTTTGCCTTTTTCTTTTTCTTTTTTTTTTTAAATTTTTTAGTTGTCAATGGATTTTTACTTTATTTATTTACTTATATGTGGTGCTGAGAATGGAACCCAGGGCCTCGCATATGCCAGGCAGGTGCTCTACCCCTGAGCCTCAGCCCCAGCCTTGGGTTTTGCCTTTTTATCTTCTGTTGTTGTGGTATTGGGGTCAAAGGCAGGAAGTCCTGCAGGCTAGACAGGCACTCCACCACTGGGCTACACTCCCCAAAACAACTTTTATTGCTTTTCATTGTTAAAGGTAAAAATGATGGGAGGGAGGGCCTGGGCATTGTTTTGGACTGAGTTCCTGAACTGGGTCCCAAAAGGCCAGGCCAAAACAAAATGGAGTGACTCATGCTACATACCATGTAATCAAACTGGGACTTTCAGGAGGCAGTTAGATCCCCAAACAGACAAGTTTTCCTGGAAACGGGAGATTCCAGCCTACCTGAGTCAGGGTAGTAAGGAAGTCCCCGGGGCTTCAAACCTTATCAAATGTAGCAGCCTGGAGCAACCTGATCATAACTACTAGGCTCTTGTTTTCTATTGTTCTCTTTCCCTGTTCCCACCTTACAAAGTCCACGGCTGGCCCAGGGGATTTGCATTCTAGTCTGTAGAATAGAAGCCAATGGAATCTATCATTAAATTTGCTGTAATTTTGCCTTTAACATAACCAAAGAACCCCAACCAGCAGCTCCCTCTCTGGTTTCCCATGGCCCTGGGGACACAGTCAGAAACCTTAGCCAGGACTCAGGGTCCTCTGCACCCTGGCTGACCTCTCAGCTTTGTCCTTTGCTCCTGGCCCTCCCTATTTCCCCTCCAGCTCCTTGAGTCTCAGATTTTGCCAACTCTCCCTTTGGCCGCCAGGTTCTGATGCTTAGGCTCCTAATCAAGAACTTCCTCTTGCCTCTCAGAATACCTGCTTTCCCCCACCCTCAGGTAGCTGGATTTACTAACACTGCCCCTAAAAAAGAGGTCACCTCCACCTGCTCCTGATAGGCCCTGACTTCTCACTGACCCTACCCCTCTCTCACACCAGGTCCAGATTTCCTCACACCTTACTCTCCATTGACAAAAAAAAAAAAAGTGGGGTGGGGTAGGGGGAGGACTGAGAATGTAGCTCAGTGGTCAGCACTTGCCTAGCATGTGCGAGGGCCCTGGGGTGGATCCCTAGGATGACAAATAAAATAAGAAAAGTTTTGTTTTTGCAATTTTTTTTTCCAAATACGAAAGCTATTCAGCTATGTCTTCCCTTCTCCTGTCCTTTCCCACCCTTCTCTTCCTACATCCCTGCTGTTCATTGTGACTTACTGACTCTGTAGGGAGCAGGCCAGGCCTGAAGCTAGAAGCTCACTTCTAATCTCCTATTATTTCTTGTGCGGAAGCGCTTCATTCATTCAGGCTTTTATCACATTTTCTTTATGCATCTTGTTCTTTCTACTTTAGTTTATGGCCCTTGGAAAGTTGGGGTAAGCATTCCTGGCATATAAAAACTATGTCCCTAACTTTTAGCCTGGCTTGCGATGCAGGCTCGCAACTTGAATGTTGTCTTCTTCAGAGTCCTTCTGTAACTATTCTTTTTAAATGTGCCCTGTACACTTCCTTTCTTGCACTCACATAGAGTCTATTCTCTAAGGGGTCAAGGACCTCCTCTGTCTTATAATGGTGGTCCTATTTATCCCAGTCCCTAACACAGTGTCTGCTATAGAGAAGTTTTGAACGAGTAACTGAAATCTGACTAGTAATACAATTAGGGTTTGGCTTGATGATTTCCATTCATTCCTCAAATGTGAGTTCATAGCTTCTGGAGGATGTGGAAAGGGTCAGAGAATGTCTCCTGAATCTGAAGTGAGTGCTCCTTCTGAAAGAGGACAAGTCATACTAATATATGAGGGATTTATCCATGGAAGTGTTTACCCAGAAGTTCAGTCATTCATAAAATTGTTAATACAGGGCATGGTTCCCATCTAACAACATTTATTTGAGACTAGGGGTGTAGCTCAGTGGTAGAGCACTTGCCTACCATGTGATGTCCTCGGTTCAATCCCCAACACTGCAAGGAATTAATTATACAGAATTATAAAGCCAGTGACTACAGTTCTGAAAGGATATTGTATTCCTGGTTTTATCCACAGCAGTATCACCGGCAGAAAAGGAATTCCATTGAACAAAGTTCTATACTACAATCTTGAATTTTAAATGACTTCAGAAGTGGTTGTACATGGACCACAGGATAAGGGTTTTGGGATTGTTTCCCACATGAACCCCTGCAACATGTTTTCTAATTCCCAATCCTTTTTTTTTTTTTTTTAAATCAGGGTTTTGCTGAGTTGCTTAGGGCCTTGTTGAATTGCTGAGTGACTTTGAACTTGCAATCTTCCTGCTTTAGTCTCCCCAGTTGCTGGAATTACAGGTGTGCACCTTCCTGCTTGGCAAGATCAATTAAATCTTGATGGAAAGATGAAAATAGTGATTAACAAATACTTCAATGACTTTGATATTTTTGTCAATTTCTTAATTCTTTTTTCTCACCTTTTGTTTTATTGTCCTCTCCTCATTTTTGGGTACCATGATTGAATAGATTTCTGACCATCAGATCTGTTCTTAAGAAGCAAACTGGCAAGGCTGCTTTTCTATCCAGACACTGGGGAGCTCGTGGCACCATGAAGGTCTTCTGTGGGCGAGCCAATCCCACTACAGGATCTGTTGAGTGGCTGGAAGAGGATGAACACTATGACTACCACCAGGAGATTGCCAGGTAACAAGGGCAGGTTCATAGTTGGGACTACAGCTGGATTGTGCACTCTTCTCAAAGCAGATGCCTGTAATCCATGCTGGGATGACTCCAGTAGACTGTCACTCAGTGCTTAATGATCATAGCTGGTGTTATTCATGAGCAGGTCTGTTTAACCAGGAAGGTATCTGTAGAGTTAGGTACAGTCATGCCCATTGGAGTGCCAGACATTTGTAGCTGCCTTACCAGTCTCAGAAGATCTATCTAGTATTGTAAAGAAGACCCAAGATTCAGTACTAGTGGAGTTGATGAAATTTTTGTATCACTGAAATGGTGACCCACTTACATAGGCAGATTCTCTTGAGTAAAAAAGAAAAAGAAAAATGCTTTTTTTTCCCCCTTAGAAGGGATGTTTGAAAGTATGTGGTTGTAGTTACTGAGCAATCATTAAGCGATTTCAACTTGCAAACACTGTGCTAGGACTGTGGAAACCAAGATGGAGAAAATTGGTTTTCCATCCTTAAGGAATGTGCAGTTTTATGGAAGAGATAGGTATAAAAAATTATAGCATAGCCAGGCATGGTGGTACATATCTGTAATCCCAGCTTCTCAGGAGGCTAAACCAGAAAGATAGCAAGTTCAAGACTATACTGGGCAACTTGGCAAGACCATGTCTTGAAAAAAATGAAAAGCTTGGGTTGTAGCTCACTGGTAGAGTATATCTGAATTTAATTCCCAGTATCACCAAAGTAGGTGGTGAGAGAAGGTGCTGAAAGGTCAGTGGAAATCACATTGTAAAGAGTTGGAATAAAACACAGGAAGAGGAACATGGGCTTAAGTATGGGCTTCACCACTTCTTAACTTGGCCATGCTATTTTACTTCACCAACCTGTAGTATAATACCACATGCCTTGTTAAATAATATTCATGTCACTATATAATATCTTTATCTTAGGGCTGCTTGAGATTGCATGAAATATGTGTCTGCTACAGAATAAGGGCTCAACACTGTTGCCTTACTTCTAAAACTTTGTACATTATTTTCTGAGTAATTAAAATGTTAAGTGGGAGAAAGAAGATCAGGTTGTATTTTGGAACACTTGCTGAGAGCAGTATGGGGAATGGGATGGAAAGAGGAATTCATTTGGGTGAATATTGCAGGCCCAAAGCTTAGGCAGTAGAGATGGAGAGAGAAAGAGACACCTTTGAGGGAGCTTGAGTTTGGTAACTCAGAGTTTGAGTTTGGAAGCAGTGATGGAAGGAGAGAGAAAGTTGAAGAAGCACCAAAATTTCTGATAAGAGTGACTAGGGGATGGAGCTACCTTAGCTATCCCCTAAGGTAGAGGGGATACAGGAGGAATGGGCAGTGTTGAGGAAGGGAAGGTGATGGAGATGATGTGTTTGGGTTTGGACATACAGATGGATATGCCAGTGGGTAGATAGACATGTGGGTCTGGAGACAGAGGATCTTCTGAAATTAGTGGAGTTAAAACAGGGAGGGGTTATAGTCTCTGAGAGGATGTGGAACATGAAAGGCTGAAGAAGAAATCCTGCAGTAGCTCAAGAGGCAGAAGCAGGAGGGATTGGCCAGAGTGAAAAGGGGGAGAGAGTTTTAGGAAAGATGACATGCCCAACAAGGCTGCTGAGAAGTCCTTGATGATTGATGTTTAATGTTAGTGACAGCAGTGAGCTGGTGGTGGTGAGGGAAAGTGAGTAGCTGATGAGGCAAGAAAGATGATGAGTGAATATGCCTTAAAAAGTGGGCAGGGAACTCATTTTCAAGATTGTTTAAATCTGTGTTTTCCTAGGTTGCAATTCTAATTAACCCCAAGTAAATATAATTTTCTTTACTCTCAACTAGGTTGAATTTATTCTTTGTTAGCATAGCAAAAGACTGGAAACCACACAGTGTAGTATTATGGGAGAAAATGAAGTGCAGAATTAATTGCAGACCATAGATTTGTAAATTTCTATGGCAGAATATATGGATAAATGATTCTCCTCCCTTTAATACTTTGTAGTTGTTGAACTTTTTTTTTCTTTTTTAGTTGTTGATGTACCTTTTTTTTTTTTTTTTTTTTTTTTTTTTTGGGCAGCTTGGGAGGCTGAGACAGGAGAATTGCAAATTCAAAGCCAGCCTCAGCAACAACAAGGTGCTAAGCAACTAAGACCCTGTCTCTAAATAAAATACAAAATAGGGCTGGGGATGTGGCTGAGTGCCTGTGAGTTCAATCCCTGGTTACCACCACCCCCACAAAAAAAATAAAAAATAAAGAGAAGTGAAGATGCTAGACATGATGGATGATGGCCTTCACTTACATAGCAAATGTGTGATTTTCCTTTCCCACTTCCTCCTCCTAGCATCACCTGCCAAGGTGCACATGTATGCAAGCTTAGGTCAAGGATTAGGGATATTGAATTTAGAATTCTTCCAAAGGAGGAAATTGTATAACATATAACATGATCAGGATGCTAGTGGCTATGAGATTATTAGGACAGGGCTAATTACCATAGCATTTTGGGGTCTAAGAAGGAACATCTGTTTCTGAGATTTTTTTCTGTAGTACCAGAGAATCACAGCTTTTAATTCTATTATAATAACTTAAAATGGATGATTTGTTTGTTTCATCTGATTGAAGAATGCATTTATATTTGTGAATGCTCTTCATGCGTTGATGTGTGTCATTATGAACAAAGGTTTCTGACCTGTCTTTTTTTGTCTTTTAGGTCATCCTATGCAGATATGCTACATGACAAAGACAGAGTAAGTGTAAAGGGAAATCATTATTTTGATATGGTGTATGAAATCTTGGAATATGAGAATGTTAAAAACTTCTGGAGATGGATGCAGTGATGCATGCCTATAATCCCAGCTGCTTGAGAGGCTGTGGCAAGTGGATCACAAGTTCAACTTGGTGAGACTGGCTCAAAATGTAAAAAGGAGCTGAGAGTATATATAGTTCAGTTGTGGAGTGCCTGCTCAGTACACACAAGGCCCTGGGTTTAGTCCCCAGTACTACAAAAGAAACAAAACTCCCCTAGGAATCATGATGTGATAATAATACTAAGAGGCAGTATTGTGTAATGGTCAGGCAATTAATCAGAAGGCTGGATCCTACCCCTGACTCTGTTTTTTTCCTTTCTTTTTTTTTTTTTTTTGCACTCTTTAACTTTATTAATATAAAAGTTGGGGGGCTGGGGATGTGGCTCAAGCGGTAGCATGGCATGTGTGGGGCACTGGGTTCCATCCTCAACACCACATAAAAATAAAATAAAGATGTTGTGTCCACCAAAAACTAAAAATAAAATAAAAAAAAAGATAAAAGTTGGATATATTTGTGTTGTACTATATGGCGTTTTGATGTGTGTATATATGTTCATATCAAGCTATGTTCATATCAAGATTTTAATATATCTTTACCTACATGCTTCTTTTGGTGGTAAGAATATTTAAAATCTACTCTGTTAGTAGTTTCCAAGTGTACCATTCATTAGTATTAATTGTAGTCACCATGTTGTATAATAGATTTCTAGAACTTACTCATCCTGTATAACTGAAACTTTATACCCTTTAACTATACCATTCTTTGATTCTAAGTTCCAACTTCTTTATATTTGACATATAAGTCAGATAATGAGTATTTGTCTTTCTCTGTCTGGCTTTCAACTTAATGCCCACCCTCAAACCCTGGCCCCATGCCCCCTGTCCATTCATGTTGTCACAGATGACAAGATTTCCTTCTTTTTCAAAGCTGAACGGTGGGATTGCATAGTCTGCCCTGCAGAGCGGGTCCTTTTTGCTGTGGCTTCCAGGAGATTTGGCCAAAAGGCATTCCATCCCAACTTTTTTAAAAATTTTTATTTTTTTATTTTGAGACAGAGTCTCACTAAGTCGCTGAGGCTGGCTTTGAATTTGTGATCCTCCTGCCTCAGCCTCCTGAGCCATTGAGATTATAGGCATGTACCACTGCACCTGGCAGGACATAACTTCTTTCTATCTTGATGGCTCAGTGAAGTAGAGATATCTTATTTTACATCTGTATTGGTTTGGCTGAATAGGTACCCTGATCTTTCTGTTGAAAATAACAAAAAAATGATGGAAAAAAATATCTGTACGTCTTTTTAAATTGATAAAGTTAATAAGGAATATTAAGAGACCATTAGATTTGGGGATAAGTTTTTATGCAGCAGTAAGTAACTAGTACAAGACTGGTATCCACAGGGCAACACTCTTTGACCATAGTGCAATCAATTCAGAGATCTCAATACAAGAATATAACTTAAAAGATACTAAAAGGAATGTAGTTCAGTACTATAGCACTTGCCTGGTGCCTGTGAGGCCCTTGGTTTGATCTCTAGTAAAGCCAGGGGGAAAAGTCCATAAGAATGTAGCTAAAGTAGCTGGGCAGAGTGGCACACACCTGTAATCCAACAGCTCAGAAGGCTGAGGCAAGAGGATTGTAAATTCAAAGTTAGCCCTAGCAACTTAATGAGACCCTATGCAACTTGTCTAAAAAAAATAAAAGTGGCTGAAGGATATGTCTCAGTGGTAAAGCACCCCTGAATTTAATATATGTGTGTGTGTGTGTGTGTGTGTGTGTGTATATATATATATGTATATATATATGAATGATACATACATAAGTGTACATACATATGCATATAAATTTATGTATATAACTAAAGAGCTTGATGGGGTGATGCATGCCTGTAATCCCAGCAACTCGAGAGGCTGAAGCAGGAGGGTAGCAAAGAAATAAGAGATATAAGAGGCATATAAAGAGAAAGGAGGGTAGCAAGTACAAGGCCGGTCTCAGCAATTTAGTGAGACTCTAAAGTAACATAGTGAGACCCTGTCTCAGAAATTTAAAAAATTGCTGGGGAATGTGACTCTGTGGTTAAGCACCCCTGGGTTCCCAAAAAAGGCAGCAAGAACACAAAAAGCTTACTGCGGTAATGCTTGCAGGGAGCCCTTGCCTCACCTAGGGCTGAGAAAAAGGAGAAATTTAAGGTTTGCAGAAACTGGCTGTACAGGCTTGGGGAGCTGATGCTCTCACCTCTGAAAGGGATCACAACTTGAGGGCTGCTGCTTCTCTGAGAGGGTTCTGAGGAGGCTTATTATGGAGGTTCTGGGAGAAATTGGGTCTGAAACCAACTGCTACTCATGAGAGGACCCTGACCAGAGCAGCATCCTTGTAGGAAGGAGCAAGATTCTCCCTGCTCCTACCATCTTGTCACCCTCTTATTCCCCCATTGGCTGTATCTAACACCTAGGAGGAAAAAAAAAAAAAAAAAAGCTCTTGTCCCAGCATCACTAAGCAGAGTATAGAAGAGTGAATGAGGAAGGAATATGATCACTTAATAATGAGCTGGAAGCTGATGCAGTGCTCCTGAAGTCTTAGAAGGCCCACCCAACTCAGCTGGCCACTGTTGTTCCTCCAGGGGCTGGAAAGGTCAGTGGGTCCTGATTAACATTGTTGCTGCAAACCATGATTCTCCAACTCTGCAAAGCACCTTTTTACTTATTTATAATAATTGGTGTGAAGTAACAGCTCTTTTATTTCTCTCTTAGAATATAAAATATTACCAGGGTATCCGGGCTGCCGTGAGCAGGGTAAAGAACAGAGGACAGAAAGCCATAGTTCTCGACATTGGTACTGGCACAGGACTCTTGTCAATGATGGCTGTCACAGCAGGTGCCGACTTCTGCTATGCTATTGAGGTGAGCTACACTGTTTTGAGCGTGTGTCCTGTGTCTTAAATAGAAAGTGCCTTATGCCTTTGCACTTTCTCTGTCTGTTCATAAACATTTATAGAGGGCGTGTTCCATTCCTTGTGCAGAGCCAGGTTCTTAGCACTTAGAGATGAGTCAGATGTGATTCCATGACCTCATTTGCTGCTCTGAAAACAGTGGCTCTTAGTCTTTGGCTGCACATCAGATTTACTGAGGCACTTCAAAGATACTGATGACACGTACATGTGGTGGCATGCATCTGTTGTCCCAGATACTTGGGAGGCTGAGGTGGGAGGATCACTTTAACCCAGGATTTTGAGACCAGCCTGGGCAACATAGTGAGACTCCCTTCTCAAGAAAAACCTTTTGCCAGTCCTCCCCCATACCAACAGGTTTTTTTTAAAAAAATTTTTTTAAATATTGATGGACCTTTATTTTATTCATTTATTTATATGCAGTTCTGAGAGTCGAACCCAGTGCCTCATACATGCTAGGCATGTGCTGTACCACTGAGCCACAACCCCAGCCCCCACCCCCACAACAGGTTTTGATTTAATTTTTCTGGGTTGTGGCCTGGTGTTGGGAAATTGGAATATGCAGCAAAGTTAAATGTTCCTATGGAGCAATCTATCATATGTTTACCAATCAGCTATTTCTTAGAACATTAAACATAATTTTCTGAAATGTAAATAATGTATATTATAGGAAATTTGATAAATATAAGTTGTTTATTAACCCACAATTAACCATTGTTAAAATTTGGGGTGTACAGGGGGGTGTAAATTTAAGTATTTTTCTCTACAAAATTGGATTCAGTTATTGAGATGGAAATAATAAAGATCAAAAATAATAGTGACTTAAAATAGGTTTTTTTTTTTTTTTTTTTTGCTATTTCATGTAAAGTCTGGTGGTTAACAGTCCAGCATGTTCTCTCCAGGCTTTTTTCAGCTCCCTGCCCTGTCATCCCTACACTGTGGCCTCTGATACTCATGTTATAGAAAGGTGGCTATTTTAGGCTAAGGAAATATTGTTTGGAGAACAGTGTTATTCAGTGTCTTGGTAAAGGACATGATAGATCAGGAAGGTAGAGTGCAACCAGTTTGTCTAGGACCTACATGCCACAGTAAAGAGTTTTAAATAAAATTTTGAGTTATTAAAAAAAATTGTTTTTTGGTATCAGGAATTAAACTCGAGGGCTCTTAATCATTAAGCCACATCCCCAGCCTTTTTTTTTTTTTTTTAACATTTTATTTAGATCAGGATCTCGCTAGGTGGCTTTGGGCCTTCCTAAGTTGTTGAGACTGGCTTTGAACTCACAGTCCTCCTGCCTCAGCCTCCTGAGCTGCTGGAGTTACAGGTGTACACCACCATACTTGGCCTGGTAGTGCTGAGAATTGAACCCAGGGTCTTGCACATGTTAGCCAAGCACTGTACTGTGGAACTACATCCTCAGCCTCTTGAGTTAGGTGTATTTATCCTGAGATAAAGAAAATGGACTTGAGGTCTCCATGAGATCAAGTCCTGAGAGTTATAGTACATGTGTGAGAAACTATGCACTTGTCATGGAATTTCATAGAAAGGAGTAAAAACCTCTTCTGGGGGCTGGGGTCGTGGCACAGGGGCTGGGGTTGTGGCTCAGAGGTTGAGTGCTCGTCTAGCATGCGTGAGGCACTGGGTTTGATCCTCAACACCACATAAAAATAAAATAAAGGTATTGTGTCCACCTGTAATTAAAAGCAAATAAATAAATATATATATTAAAAAAAAAAACCCTCTTCTGTACTTTAAGGGACTCACAAGGGTATTTGAGCAGATACAAAGAAATCAATTTTTTAGGATGGTTGACTTGATAGCTTTAAAGTAGATTTTATTGTTTTGGGCTTTGTGTATGTGTGTGTGTGTGGGGGGGGTGGGGATTGAACCCAGCGCCCTGCACATGCTAAGCAAGCACCCGACCACAAAAGTCCCAAAGTAGATTTTATTATCTTTAATTTGCAAATGAAGAAACTAAGACTCAGAGAGGTTAAGGACTTAAGTCCTGCAATTAATAAACAGGAAAGCTAGACCTGAAACCAAAGGCTCTGTTCCTAATTATGTAATTCACTTCATAGTGGTAGCTTTGATGGGAGGGAGTGTGCAAATTTGTGTGTTGTTTTCCTAGTGCAGGTACGTAGGAGGGCAGAGGTACCATTGACTGGTTAGAGGAACCCAGAGGAATATGCTTAATTGGTTGGAAAGATAATACATTTATCTATTTATTTATTAATTTTTAAAGAATTTTTTTGATATTTATTTTTTAATTTTCGGTGGACACAACATCTTTTTTTTTTTTTTTTTTAAATGTGGTGCTGAGGATCAAACCCAGAGCCCCACGCATGCCAGGTGAGCACGCTACTGCTTGAGCCACATCCCCAGCTCAAGTTAATACATTTATATTGGATGTGTTGAGTCTGAGAGATGCTGGTCCTATGGCAGGAGCTGGTACATGAATAGACTGCCACCACGCCCTGCCCCAACGTATATATTCTTTTTTTTCTCCCAACATATGTATATATATATATATATATATTTTTTTTTTAATATTTATTTTTTATTTATAGGTGGATACAATATCTTCATTTGTATGTGGTGCTGAGGATTGAACCCGGGCCGCACGCATGCCAGGCGAGCGCGCTACCGCTTAAGCCACATCCACAGCCCAATACTAGTTTTTATATTAAACGTTCTGTGTATTTTCAAGAAATTAAGATAGGAGAAGATACTTTTTATATTTATTACCACATATTNCCCCCCACACACACACACACACACACACACTCACACACACACAAAAGGTCTGGGAATATAGTTCAGTAGTAAAACACCGTGGGTTTAACTCTAGTAAACTCCCTCTCCCCCAAATATAGAATTTCCCCCTTGATTATAGTAAAGAAATATGTGTTCGTAGTTGAAAATGTGGAAAATACAGAAAAGGATTTGGAAAGAATGAAAATCTTGTCATTGTGACCAGAGATTTTGTCATTTGTTGTATTTCCACTCTGTGTATGGCCACATATGACTTAGTATGTTTTATGTACTAATGTGGTTGGAGCTGTGACTCTAGACTAGGCAGGTTGGAAATTAAGAGTTGGAGAGGTTTATGTTTAGGGAGACTTGCTGAGTTCATGGAAGACTTCTGGAGAGGGAAGGATTTGTGCCGCCTTGTGAAGATGGGTTTGATATGGCAGGTGGGGGTCAGGATAGGGAAGCCTTAGGCTGGCCTGTGGACAGTGGGGAGATCTGTGTGGCTAACTAAGCATTGTTCAGGGGAAGAATTGTATGGGAGCTGGGGGATGGCTGTGAAGGTTAGGTGGCCTGCATTTAGATGACCTTGAGTACCGTAAGGAAATGTAGGATGTATTCTGCCAGCAGTGGGCATCTGGAACAGTTCTGAGCATAACTGTAATTTGTCCACACTTAATCTAACATAATAACAGCCTCAGTTTCCTCTGGAAAGTGTGGCACACTTACCAGGTTTTTGAGGCAAAGTCCTTTCATCTCTATAGCATGGCAGTGACACCTATCGCCCTTCCTAAGAAGTGCAGGATCCTCTCTATTCCCGCTTTGCTGGGTATGCAGTGGAAGCTCCTAAATGCATGTTAATCCTGAATCTCATCCTTTTATGTTTACTTGCATGACACATATTTGTAGAATAAAGCATTTAAGGATTTGGAAAGAATGAAATCTTTTAAGTTAGAAATCTTAAGACCAGAATATCTTGCTAACCCTAGACGATAGGATGTATTTATTGCTCACTTTTCCTTGGGTTTTGGCTCTGATTTCCAGGTTTTCAAGCCTATGGCTGATGCTGCTGTGAAAATTGTGAAGAAAAATGGCTTCAGTGATAAAATTAAGGTTATCAACAAGCATTCCACTGAGGTGACTGTAGGGCCAGGTGAGATCTACATCGCCTGTGTTGAAAGTTTTATTTGTTCTTGTATGAGAGAGGAAAACATTTTTTCCAACTACCTAGAATAAATCCAGGTCCTCTGTGTAGTGGCTCTGACTTTATGCACTTTGCTTCTTTTGATGTTTATCAGTCTACTAGTTAAAACAAATCAGCTATGAAAACACCAGAGCTAATCAAGTGTAATAGCAGTCATACAAACAAAAGCTTCTTTTTCCTTTCTTTCTTTTTTTTTCAGTACTGGGGATTGAACTCAGGGCCTCACACATGTTCTATCACTAAGCTATATCTCAAACCCTGAAAACTGCTTTTGCTTTATGCAAGTTGGAATTCTTATATGGCCAACCTCTCTAAAGTTTGGTCAGACAGAAGTAAAACTAAGATAGCAGGAAGAAGCTTATATAGTTCTGATATCATGTCTCAGCATGTAGCATGTGACATTTTCCTGTATGGTACATGCTCTTGAGGTATCCAGCGCATTTTTAATAGTCTAGGAATTTGATTCAGACTTCTAAAATTTCACATGCCATGTTTAGAGAGCACAATTGAAACATTTGCACACACAAATAAAAATTTTCTGTGGTATGTTATGGGTATCACTAATTTTTTTGAAAATGCAATATTTTAGGAGTGAAGCATCTATCTAAAGTCAGTATGTTTCTTCATTTAAAAGAATATTGGGCCAGGCGCAATGGCATATGCCTGTAATCCCAGCAACTTGGCGGGCTGAGGCAGGAGGATTTTAAGTTCAAAGCCAGCCTCAGCAACTTAATGAGGCCCTAAGCAACTTAGTGAGACCCTGTCTCAAAATGTAAAATAAAAAGGGATGGGGATATGGCTCAGTGGTTAAATGCCCCTAGGTTCCACCCCTGGTACCCCCCGCCCCCTGTCTNATAACTCTCAGGACTTGATCTCATGGAGACCTCAAGTCCATTTTCTTTATCTCAGGATAAATACACCTAACTCAAGAGGCTGAGGATGTAGTTCAGTGGTAGAGCACTTGCCTAGCATGCACAAGAGTTTGGGTTTAGTTGCCAGCACTGCAGAAATAAAAGTAACAATAATAATAATGATGATAACTGAAACGATTGTTCTTATATGAAGAATCTGAAATATATAAAAGAACAGTTTTGTCTTTTATTTTAAAACATAACAAGCATACAAATAAGTGTGGAAATCATCTATTTTTTAAAAAAGGGAAAAGAACACACAAAATTTATTATAAGCCTAAGGCATGGGAGTATTAGACTCCCGTTATCCAAATTTTAATCAACGTTATCAGGGTATGATTCACATAAAAGAATGAACTTATTTTAAGAGTATTGTTTAGTGAGTTTTGACAAATAGAAACACATTTGTAACCATCACCACAATCAAGATAATAGGCTATTGACACCATGCCCAAAAGATTCCTCATGACCCTGTACTTAGTTCCCAAATAGCCTTGGCTCTATTATACCCATTGATGCACTTTCTTTAGGATAGGTCTATCCTTTCTAGAATTTCAAGGAAATGGAATTTTAGCAGTGTTGTCAGTGTGTACTCTTTTGTTTCTGCTTTTTTAGTTTATCTTTGTAGTTTTAACATTGTTTTATTTCTGCCGTCTCTTTCTTTTCTAAGAAAAAAATTTAATTGATTCATTTTTATTCTGGCTCTGGGTCACATTTTTTCTTTTTCATATGTTTAGTAATTTTTTTTTTTTTTTTTGGTACTGGGGTTTGAGCCCAGAGGTGCTTTACCACTGAGACAGGTGTACATCACCGTGCCTAGCTATTGTCTTCTTTAAAAATGTTGGCATGAGTTGGGTCACTTGACTCTACCCAGTAGATGCCCAGAACACTCCCCTCACATCCATCATTTGGGCCAACTAAAAATGTTTCAGACATTTATAAATGTCCCAGTATCTAAGGCAGGGCAAAAGTTTTACCTGTCAAGAACCACTGCTGGGCTGTGGATGTGGCTTAAGCGGTAGCGCGCTCGCCTGGCATGCGTGCGGCCCGGGTTCAATCCTCAGCACCATATACAAACAAAGATGTTGTGTCCGCCGAAAACTAAAAAATAAATATTAAAATTCTCTCTCTCTCTCTCTCTTTAAAACAAAACAAAACAAAAAAAAGAACCACTGCTCTAAGACTACTTTGACCAGACTGTTATGGTATGAGTAGGGCCTCTGCAAGGATTCTGTAGTCTGGGGTGATCAAAACTTGAGTGTTCCTAGTCCTCTGAGGGTTATGGAAATTGTTCAGCTTTGCCTGGCTTTGCGGAATCTTACCCTGTGTTTAAGATTTAAGGAGAACCCTGTGTGGTTCAGAAGCCCTTGTTCTGTATAACTTTTTCTCTGGCTTCCTCCCCTGATCAGTTCTAGCTGCCTCTACTTTCTTGAATCTAGTTTATGTATGTGTAGCTCAGTAGGACTGCTGTGCTCTGCTTTACTTCTTGGCCCTTGGACAAATATCTGGAAAGTGCCAAAAGCCAGAGCAGTAAGTAGGAGCATTCACTGATTTGTTTCTCTCTTGGGGAACAATTTGTGTTGCCTCTTTTTCACTGTCTAAAACACTTGCCCAGTTTTTTGGTTGATGATGGTGGACAAATAAGTCTGATTCCTCATACTCCGTAGTGTCCCAAAGTGGGAGGTCTTTCACTTTTGAAAATTTGTCTTGACAGCATGGAGACTAGCCTACAAAGGAGGCCTTGCATGGAATGCTGTTCCTGTGACTCTGCTCCATGCCCTTGTCCAGGCTTTGTTCACAAATACTCTGGATTAGGCCAGGTCCCTTGTGTGCTTTCTTCATACTTTTCCTTTGGGCACTTATTACTGCAATAGCTAAATAATTAAGTAGTTGTCCACTTAATTTCTGTATCCCTTCACAGCTGCGACATGCGGTCATGGTCCAGGTAGATCTTACTAATAATTCCATTCCCTATCTGCACATGGCCTGGCACATTAAGGGATTCAGAGATAATTTGTTTAGTGAGTAGATTGTTAACCTTGCTTGGTATGTAACTTCTTGTAAATGGACTTTTTTTTTGGTACTAGGGATTTAACCCATGGGATTTGTTTTTAACCCCATCTCAACAAGTTGCTTCATCTTTGACAAGTTTGGTATCTTCCTATTTCCCTTCTCTAATCATTGCAGGATAGGTGTTTCTCCGATTCATTCCTTTCAAAATCTCTCTTCCTGGGTCCCAGGGGCATTTCCTAGTCTTGGTTCTTTTTTGTTATGTTCTTTCTGTTCTCAAATGTGTGTTCTCCAAGGTTCTGTTTGTGCCCTTTTTACAAATGGCATATAAGTTTGTGGTTTGTTCCCCAGAGATGGATTACGTAGCAATCATGGGTAGTAGCAGTTGCTTACCCATCCATTCTGTTCACTTGGCAAAGATTTAGGAAGTGACTGGAGTAACTGCCCCACTTTACGCCTCTCTGTACCTCCCCCTCACACTAAATACCAGGTTCTCAAGAAATATTTATTAAAATTCACCAGATCATAAAGTTTTGTATTTATTTTAATGAAGCAAATTGGGACGATACATCATTTTAAGTTTTATAATTGGCTTAAAAATTATTTTGGAAGGGCTTGGTGATTGATTGGCTGTGGAATGACACAGTTTTGTGTGTGTGTGTGTGTGGATTGAACCTAGGGCCTTGGGCATGCAAGGCAAGCACTCTGCCCACTGAGCTATATCCCCAGCCTGACAGAGAGGAATAAAGAATTCAGCTAGTGTTCACTAGTTGACTATTAGTGGATGCTGTGTTGTCCTAGGCACCAGGATACAGTAGTGAATGGGTAAGGCAGGGTTCCTGCTCTTTGGGAGCTGGTAAATTATGCCATTTTTTGGGCAATGTGATTGGGCAGAAACACATCAAGGAGGAGCAGATATGTGGCAGTAGGGTGGGGTCTGTTTGGGATAGTGTATTCCAGTTGGATTTTGGCATCACAGAAAGATGGGCAAGGCCACTTGAGTGAATGGTCTTTGTGCCAGGAAAAATAAGTTTTTTCTTTACCTCTTTTACTAAATACTGCCATTAAGCACACAAGTGTACTTCAGAGGAAGGGGATGATTTTTTTATCTTTGATGTCCTAACCAATACCATGTGAGTCAGAGCTCATTCTCTTTGTTTTATGAATGAGGCAACTGATGGTCAGAATCGAGGATTCAGGACTAGAAAGCAAGATCCAGTCCAGGCCTGCAGGACTTCAGGCATAAGCTTTCTCTACTACAACCTGCTGAACCATTTTATGTTTCTCTTTTCTAGCATCATCTGTGTGACTTGTCCTCTGTGTAGGGAAGATGAGTGGGCTTTGTCAAATTGTAATTCATGAGTCATTTTAAGTGTTTACAGTTGTTTCTCCATGATGAATGGCCCCTTCTAAAGTCTATTTTGTCTCTTGGCTCATTAAAATTTATAATTTTGTAGAAGTAGCATTTCATTATAGAGGTTTAGAAAACAAGAGTTAACAACAACAACAAAAAACACCCTGTTCTAAAACAGCAGTTATTTAGGAGATTGTTGGGTGGCAAGAAACCAACTTAATTAAGAGGATTTAATGGAAGGAATCTGGGGATTCTAAATCATGAATTACAATTTTGGTGGTTGTAGTCAAGACTCCCAGTGAATAAGTCATCAGACAACCTCTCTTGCTTTGGTTTTCTTGCCCTTTTTCAACAGCCTAGAAGTATTTGAAGTACTTGTATTCAGTTTTTTCTTTCCAAATAATTTTGCTAGTAAGGATAGAAAAAATTCAACATAGTTGACTGATTTATTTTCAGTTTGGACAATTTGGAACTTCCCTCACCCCCGTTTTTTCCCCGTCTTTTTGTTTGTGGTTTGAGGGATCAAAATCAGGGTCTCAAATATATTGGGCAAGTGCTCTACCTCTTCAGCTATAGCTCCAGCCTTCTCTAATTGTATTTTTTTTTAAAAAATATTTATTTATTTATTTTTTTAGTTATCGGCGGACACAACATCTTTGTTTGTATGTGGTGCTGAGGACCGAAGCCTGGCCGCATGTACACCAGGCGAGCACGCTACCGCTTGAGCCACATCCTCAGCCCTCTAATTGTATTTTTATCAGATTTTCTTTTTGGGTTTTTATTTATATTATTATTATTTTTTTCAAGACTCTCCCCCAGTCTTAAACATACAGAAAAGTTGAAAGAACAATGCAGAAAGCACCCATTTTCCTTGAACCTGGATTTGTGAGGTTGCCATTTTTCCATATATATATATTTTGTGTGTGTGTGTGTGTGTGTGTGTGTACTGAACCATTGGGTTCTCTGACACCATTCCCTTTTGTTTTTCAGATGGTGACATGCCATGCCGAGCCAATATCCTGGTCACAGAGCTGTTTGACACAGAACTGATTGGAGAGGGAGCACTGCCCTCCTATGAGCATGCACATAGGCATCTTGTACAGGTAGTGGGGTCAGGGCCTCCCTTGGGAGTGTTGTTTTGATTTCAGCCACTGTGCACACAGTGCTCACTACTGCATCTTGTTTATCACAGTTCTTAGTAGCTCTTCATACACCCTGAGGCACCTGTTAATGCTTGGGAGGCATAGTAGTGCTGAGGTAGAAAGACCCTGTGTAGCTGGGCCAGTGTTGCACACCTATAATCCCAGTGACTTGGGAGATTGAAGCAGGAGGGTCATAAGTTTGAGGCCCCACTGGGCAATTTAGGGAGATCTTGTCTCAAAGTAAAAATTAAAAAGGGTTGGGGCCGGGGATGTGGCTCAAAGGTAGAGCATTTGCCTGACCTGCATGAGTCCCTGAGTTCAATCTCCAGCACTGCTAAATAAATAAAGACAAATTTAAAAAGGGAGAATTGGGGATCCCAGCATAGTGCTAGAGTGCCCCTGGGTTCAGTCCCCAGTACTGGAAGGAAAAAAAAAAAAAAAAAAGAGAGAGATTCTATGTAATTACAAATGAGTATCCTTTTCACTGCCTGATCCCTAGTGCCTGATGTGTAGATGGATGGTTGAAGTAGGAGAACAGCTAGAGAGAAGGCTAGAGCTACATCCAGCATGTCAGGTCAGTTGAGGGTGGATGGTTGTCCATTAGACTTTGAAGTGAGGAGGTTCTGGTCCTGGTGCCTGGGGAAGAGTGTGCTGAAAGGATGCTTTTGAGTCCTGGGCTAGAATCACTGCTTGGCAGTAAGACTTAAATTCTGTCTTCCAAGTAAGTCATAGGAGTTCATCAACATGGTGACAATTAAGGTTTATTTTTGAAGTATTTAATAGTACCAGATAGCTAGGAACTTAACTGATTTAAATCATTTTAGGTGTAATTTATATTCTTTTTGAAATGTAGTTCCTTTTTTTTTTTTCTTTTCCTGAGGGCATAAGACTAAAAACAATGCACTATCCTGATAGTGGGAAGGTATTAGATATTACTGAATTAGCCTAATGAACAATAGTGATCAAAATTACTGTGGGTCAGATGCCTGATTTATTGTTGTTCTTTTGTTTTGTATTTACATAAACTTAGGAAAATTGTGAAGCTGTGCCCCACAGAGCAACTGTGTATGCGCAGCTAGTGGAGTCCAGAAGGATGTGGTCCTGGAACAAGCTGTTTCCTGTCCGTGTTCAGACCAGTCTTGGAGAGCAGGTCATCATTCCTCCCTCAGAACTGGAGAGATGCCCTGGTGCACCTTCTGTCTATGACATACAGCTGAACCAGGTGTCACCTACTGACTTCACTGTCCTCAGTGATGTGCTGCCTATGTTCAGGTACCAAGGAGCCTCCCTGAGTGAACAGGGCTTTGAGACAGCTGATGAAATTTGGGTCTTTGGAAGTTATTTTTGCTTGGGAAGAAAACCTAGCTGCAACCAAGTATCCTTTGAGTTCACCATAGAAGCTTAACAATGCAGTGTTGAGATTAAATTATGTTTCAATTCCTGAATATCCTTTCACAGTGTGGACTTCAGCAAACAAGTCAGTAGTTCAGCAGCCTTCTATAGCAGGCAGTTTGAACCTCTGGCATCTGGCCAAGCTCAAGTGGTTCTCTCCTGGTGGGACATTGAAATGGACCCTGAAGGGAAGATCAAGTGCACAATGGCCCCCTTTTGGGCTCATTCAGACCCAAAGGGGCTCCAGGTAAGAGGCACTAGCTGAACACATTTGCATGTAATTCAGGAAACTTGTATACTTTTGTTCATGGGAAAGTAACCCATTGAGCCTTAGATGGTAAGAATTTAGAGACAGAAGGAATGGTCAGAGTTAAGAGTTTTTTCTTTAAAAAAAAGCACAGGGAAAAAATAGAAAAGAAGCACAGGGGACTGAGGATGGAGTTCTGGTAGAGTGGGTGCCTAGCTTGACTTGTGGCCCTGGATTCTAGCCCTAGTGCTTCAAAAAATAAATGAATAAAAAATTAAAGCACAGACTAGCTATGGTAAGATAGACGTCTTGGGATGAGTTCATGATCATCACCAAAAGTCATGGTTTGCAACACAGAAGTCTTAGTTTTGCTGTTGTCCTTCATCCTGGCAAAACTATTTTCTTGGGATACTTCCCCTCAACCCCAAATAATTCCAGGAGGCAAGGGCTCAGATAAATGTAATAGAGAACCGCAGACTCACTTTCTGCGGCTTTAAACTCCCATCTTCTATAGCTCAATGGAAAGTGGGCGAAGAACATGAACTACAAAAAGGAAACAGATTACTCATCAACATGTGATAAGTTGTTTACCCTCACTCATAGTAAGGAACTACAACTTTAAACAGCAATGAAAATAAAAACTAAATAAAGTACTGTGAGATACCATGTTTACCTATTAGTGGATAAATTTGGTAGCACACTTGATGATGAAACTTGGGGAAAAAGCAGGAAAGTGAACCATCAGAACACCCATTGAGCACAGTGTGGCTCGGTCCTGGTGAAAAGTGATGCCACTTGTACATATTTGGGCTCTGGTAGATTTGCGTATTTGCAGAAAAATGTACATGCAGAATGCTCACCAAAGCCCAACTTAGTAGAAAAAGAACAACCTGAAGACTGCCTGTAAGAACTCCTTGGGTCATTATCCTATATCCTTTCGGTGAATGAGGTAGCTCTCTAGGCATTGATGTGGAACAATCTCCAGGATGTTTTTTTTTAAATCAAACAATAGTCTTTATTTTTTCAAGTGCTTTAAGTAATTCCATTTAAAGCTTAAAAGAAGAGGTCTCAGGGAATTCTTGACTGCACTAATCTCATCCACATTTTTTATTTTGTTTTTTTAATTTATTCTGATTTGTTATACATGATGGCAGAATGCAGTTCATTTCATATTACACATATAGAGCACAATTTTTCAAGTCACTAAAATTATACACAAAGTATTTTCACACCATTTGTGTCTTCATACATGTACTTAGGATAATGATATCTAACTCATTCCACCATCATTCCTATCCTCTACCTTCTTCTTTCCCCTCCCTCCCCTTTGCCCTATCTTCAGATCCTCCATTCCTCCCATGCTCCCTCTACCCCATTGCCATTATGAGTCAGCATCCAGGATGTATTTTTGAGTGAAACAAAAATAAAAATGTTGAGCCAGGCATGTTGGTGCATATCTGTAATCCCAGCAATTTAGGAGGATTCCAAGTTCAAGGCCAGCCTGGGCAACTTAGTGAGACCCTTTCTCAAAAACAGTGAAAGGTATTTTAGGGCCAAGATATAAAACCTTCTCTCTACCTTTGAGCATCTCAGGCACCATCTTTTTGGTGTTACTACTGACTTTTTTTTTTTTAAAAGAGAGAGAGAGAGAGAATTTTAATATTTATTTTTTAGTTTTTGGCGGACACAACATCTTTGTTTGTATGTGGTGCTGAGGATAGAACCCGGGCCACAAGCATGCCAGGCGAGCGCGCTACCGCTTGAGCCACATCCCCAGCCTCTACTATTGACTTTTGTTCCAACTTTCCTCAGTAGCTTTAATCCTCTGTTGGCTAAGTGCCCACGCATGTGCACATCTGGGGGGGGGGGGCTGGTCAGAATTCAATCTTAGAATGTTAAAATTTTATTTGCATATCCTTAGATTGTTATTGTGTATTTTCTCCTTTAATCCACATATAAGACATGCTAAGTAACCACAGCAATACACAGACTCTGAAAGTTCAGGTACAGGCTTAGTTCCTTGTGTCCAGGAAGCAGTGATGTGGTTCTGGTCCTTAGTTCTTCAGACTATGAATCCTGTGTCCTTTCTCTTAACAGTGGTAACTTTTCAATTGTCTGGAATTTGAAAGCTGCTAATGAATTTCCCTCATGAATTCACGAGACTGCTTTAATCCCATTTAGCCTGTTGTACCTTGGAACAGAGGTTTTGCCACCAGCTTTTTAGCATTAGGACCTGGGGGACTCCCTGTGTGGAGAATGTGGGAAGGACAGGTGACAGGGAAGCACCCTAAGAGCCACAAGGGGTAAGGAAGGCTTCTCCTGTCATCAGGAATGAATGACAGGTTTAAGAACTTGTTTTATTTTTTTCTTCTTGTTATTATTGTAGTTTTTCCAGAACATACCTGGTTGGATTTTCATTTTCCAGCCTTTATGTTCAACAGAGATCTTAGATTTTGTTAAATTTGTTAAATTTTTGTTAAATTTGTTAAATTCAAGTCTAGATGGGGTGGGATATGTCCCTGAGAAGTGGGATAAGCCTCAGGCTTCGTTTGCTGATGATTAAGCCATGTCCTAGGAGTCTCACAGCGTGAAATTTTTCCTAGTTCCTGAGGATGACAGAATGGACAGGCATCATGAGGGTGGAGCCAAGCATCCAGTTTTTAGGGAGTTCGTTTTGTTTTTTTTTTTAAACAATGCTATTGCATTCTTTTTTGAAAAGAGATTATAAATCTCATTTTATAAAATAAAAGTCCACTTGTGGTCCCAAAATAATTACCTTTTTTGATCTCTTTCCAAATGTGGATATTTGTTGATGCTTAACCTATCTGTGTTATAGCCATGTACATTGACACATCTGTAATCCCAGTGACTCAGGAGACCGAGGCAGGAGGATTGCAAGTCTGAGGGTAGCCTTAACAACTCAGTAAAAACCTGTTTTAAAATTAAAAAGTCTCAGGCAGTAGCAGAGCACCTGCTTAGCATGCACGAGTAAGTTGCAGAATCTAACATTTTACTGTTAAATACCTCAACATACATCTCCTAAGAATAAAATCTTCAACAGAAGTAAAATACCATTATTGCTCTTAAGAAAACTAATAGTAGCCAGGAATAATGATGCACACCTATAATCCCAGCAGCTTGGGCGGCTGAAACAGGAGGATAACAAGTTCAAAGCCAGCCTCAGCGAAAGGGAAGCACTAAGCAACTCAGTGAGACCCTGCCTCTAAATAAAATACAAAATAGGGCTGGGGATATGGCTCAGTGGTTGAGAGCCCCTGAGTTCAAACCCCAGTACCACCCAAAAAAGAAAACTAATAGTAATTCCTTGATAACTTCTAATATAGATGATTCAAAATAAATTTTCCTTGTCACCAGATGTCTTCAGTAGTTTTTGTTTTTTCCCAATCCAGGATCCAGTTAGGTTTTATGTAATTCATTTGACCTTTTTTGGGTTTTGAAGTCACTTAGAAGACAAAGGAAATTGTGAGTATGTTAAACCCTGTAGAATAGAAATGCCATGGAACTTCTCAGGGCAGGGTCTGTTACATACCAATAGGTAAAACCTTGTTTGGGAGTCAGGAAATTTTTCCCTCAAATGAAATATGACATAGCCCAGCAGATTAAAGAGAACACTGACACTACTCTGTGGGTAGGGACTGAAGTCTGTACTTTTCTTTTCTCCTGAGCCACTCTGGAGACTACTACCCATGGCCACGTTGTATCTTCCTAAAACCAGCAGGGTTGCAACAAGCTTTTGTGCCACTGGATTCTCTGATTTGAGAATTTTTTTCTTTATCTCTTTGGCCACAGTAGCCAGCTATAGTCTGTACCATGTCTCCCTGCAAACTGATATTTGGCCTGGCTTTTAGCCTCTGGATTAGAAGCGTTGCTTTTGTTGCAGCTTGGTGACAGCTGGCTCTGTTCCTCATTTCAGTGGCGGGATCATTGGATGCAATGTGTGTACTTCCTGCCACAAGAGGAACCTATTGTACAGGGCACAACCCACTGCCTGGTAGCCCACCATGATGACTACTGTGTATGGTACAGCCTTCAGAAGACCAGGTAGGCCTACAGGTTGTGGAGGTAGAGGACTGGGCTTGTAGACTGCATATTGATGTAAATTCCTCATGAAGAGACCCTATAGAGATGTGAGTGTGCAGCTTTGTTTCTAAACAGAATAAAAACAAAGGTTTGTGGCTGTGTCAGAGACCATTTGTGTATACTCAGAAGAGGCTTTCATGTTTTGCTAGAGTCCATTTAATCCTATTTTATATAAAAAGTCTGCAATCAGAGGGCCCTGTAACCTCCAGTGCCTACTCAAGAGCCATTGTTCAGACTCATACCCTATAGAGAGACCCTTAGGGCCCAGGTCAAATTCCACTGGGCAGGTTCCTATGCCGTGCCTACTCACTCTCTGGCATCTAGCAGGTTGTGTTCATCACCTGTCTATGTTCATTTTCTGGTTTAGCCCTGAAGAAAATGGGAGAGTCCACCAAATGCGCCCTGTCTGTGACTGCCAAGCTCACCTGCTCTGGAATCGACCTCGATTTGGAGAGATCAATGATCAGGATAGAACTGATCAGTATGCCCAGGCATTGAGGACTGTGAGTGTCTGACCCTTTGGTTCCCATAGACTCCAGCATTCTGCTTATGATTTACTAATCTTGTTTTCTGTGTTCCCTCATCTGTAAGGGGCTTCTGCTGGCTCCATCTGGGGTGGGTACTAGAAAGCCAGAGAACTTACTCTGGACTTCCAAAGGACTTGCTGTCTGTTCCTGTGAGAGTTCCTCTGAGAACAACAAGTTCTCCCCAGCCCATATCTGTCCTGCTGAACACCTTTGCTTTTGTGGCCACCAGCCATCAGTGTGGGTGAACCCAGTGACATTAGCCACCCATCTTTTCATCTGTTGCTCCTTTCTAAAATCTTCTAAAATGTGAATTTGACCATGGAACTTCCTGTACTGAAAACCTATGTTGCTGCTGCCTATAGAGGGCACTTAGACTAGGGACCCCAGGTGGAATTTAAAGGGGACCTCTTGGACCCCTTGAAGTTATATACAGAAATCCATGTGCATGGGTACACATGCATGCCTTTTTCAGTGAAAGAAAGGATCCAAGCTGTCCTAAATTCCTCAGCAAGGAATCTGATCTATAGAGGTACCTCTGCCTTTTGGGAGTCACTTGAGAACACATGGGTCAGATCGAGAAGAAACTTATCATTGAAGACTGGAGGTGACTTCCTGCCAGTGGGACAGGCCTTCAGTCAGGTCTGCTAGGTGGGTTGAGGAGCATCTTTCCAGGCAGTGGGCACAAATGGGGAGATGTAAGCAAAGGTGGGGGCTGGTTACTGCATAGACCCTGGAGACAGACATGACAGCATGGGGACCCAAGAGGATCCAACTTAGCAGTGGGGAAAATGGAATGAGATCAATTTTATTATCAGCCCTTGTACATGGGATTGGGAAAAGGGAAGCCTTTCTCTCATGTTGCCAGCAGGAATCTCCTAAGAAACTAAGAAAACTTTGTTCTCAGTGTTCTTTTCCTGCAGGTGCTGGCCCCAGACAGCATTTGCCTGTGTGTCAGTGATGGCAGTCTGCTCTCCATGCTGGCCTATTACCTCGGGGCAGAGCAGGTACTGGACATGTGTCTTTCTGTTGGCTTCCTAAGGTTGAATCTTTCCTCTTTCTCTTTTTAATTTCATTTATTTTTATTTACTTTTCTTTTTTGTTTTGCTGTTTTTCATTATTAAAAGTTCATTGAGTTAGGGCATTGTGTGATTCATATACACAATTCTGTAATCAAAGCTCTTTGCAAGTGCAGGTGTGTAGAGTGTGGTTGGTTTAGGAGCTGAGGGATTTTCCTGAAAGTCAGGCTGTAACAACTGCCATGAAAATGCAGCTCAGAGTTCTGAGTTGGCCAGCTTGCCAGGGTCAGTGCCCAAAGTAGGTGCTGTCCCAGGTAGGTGGTCAATACAGAGTTATTTGAGTGAGGTCTTCTTCCCTGGAATAGTTTTGTCATGTTTTCATCTTGGATTTCCTCCTCTGCTAGTGCATCTCTGGTAACTCATAGCTGTTCTCTCTAGGTATTTACAATTGAGAGTTCAGCAGCTTCCCATAAACTGATGAAAAAAGTAAGTTATGATTGTTGTTACTGAATTAACAAGGGGACCTTTGGGGTTTTCTTTCCTGAGTATTGGATGGGTCTTTGCAGCAACATTGGTACCAAAGAGATGAGAGAGAAGTAGTTGCTGCATTGAGATCCTTTTTGTGTGTGTGGCCAGAGAGCTGGCCTGGACATTTTCTGAGATTACCATCAAAGTAGAAGCAAACATTTGGACTCTGCTTTGGGGTTTGTGGATGAAGAAGTTTAGGCTTTTTTCCTCACTTCACATAAAACTAAGAAAACTAAAATCCCTTCAGCTCTACAACTGAGTGATTTGTGCTCAGGGAGTAACTGCCTTTACCTTGACTAGAGATGCCATTTCTCTCCCTGGCAGTGATTGATTTCCTTTCCAAAGGATAACCTGCCTTCACCAGAACTGCAAGCCTGGTGCTGGATCCTGCCATGTGCCTGTAAGAAAAATGTCTGTTGCTAGCACAGAGTTTGCTCATGACCTCATCCTTGGTCTGTAGGAGGCCTCTTGAGAGGGCCTCACAAAATAAATAAAAGAGTTGTCTTCCAGAGACATTTGGCCAGAAAACTCAAAGCAGAGAAGACAACTTGAAGAAGTGCTTTTTTGTTTTTAATTTTTGCCATGCTGGGGATTGAACCCAGGGCCTCACACCAGGCAAGTGCTCTACCACTGAGCTACACCCCAGACTGAGTTTTTTTGTTGTTGTTGTCATTGTTTTCTTTTCCTGGACCAAAATAGTATTTATATTTGTTTTCTTTCTAATTATATTTGTTTTCTTTCTAAGATCTTCAAGGCTAACCACTTGGAAAATAAAATTAATATCATTGAGAAACGGCCTGAGTTACTAACGACTGCAGACTTGGAGGGTAAGAAGGTGAGGAACAGAAACTGCGGTCACACTGGGGCCCTGTAAGGTTGGATAGCACAACACTGAGATAGCTGCAGCTCTACCCTGTCCTGTGGGCCTCATGGTGTCCCCCATGTAGCTTACCAGCTGAGACCTGCCACTGTGAAGGGCATGGTGGGTATTTGTACAGAGGCCCCACAAGTACACAACTGCACTCCTCAGGTGAGGACAGTGCAGCCTGCAGGGGTTAAAGGAGCAGAGTGTTTCTGTCTTTCTCTTGATAGCACTCTCCTCTTCCCTTCTTCTTGCTCCTGTCCTCCCACTGTAATTCTTCTAGCTCCTGGAGCTGCTACCACCAGGAGCCTCAGGGTTACTAAATATGGTCTGTCTTTAGGCTGTGGCCCTTGGGCCCATGTTACCTGATGGACCTCCTCTTTACTTTTAAGAGACCACTTGTCCCGGTTTTTCTTTGCTCTTACCTTCTGGCTGCTCATTCTTAGTCTCCTTCATGGTTGTCTCTCTTCACTTTGATCCTCACTTCATGCTCTTTTCCATACTCAGTCTGTCCCTTTATCCCTTCTTGCCCCCTCTGCTGCATCTCTTCTCCAGGTAATGACATCCTTTCCCATATGTGAACCCAGTAACCCTGAAAGTCAGTCTTCACTGTGGGTAGGCTCTTTATCTTTTTTGGATTCAAATCTCTTATGTCTTGACTGCCAACCCACAAGCTTTCCTTGAATATCCCGTAAGCTGAATTCATCCAAAGCATAACCTATCATCCTTTGTCTTTTCTGCCAACCTTTCTTCTTGATAACAGCTTTATTGAGATGTAATTGACATACTATAAAACTAACCCATTTTGAAGTATGCAATTTAATGGTTTTTAGTAAATGTGGAGAGTTTATACAGCTGTCACCCAGTCCAGTTTTAGAATATTTCTCCCCAGATCCTCTGGATCCTGTTGGGATTACAGGTGTATGCCACTACACCTAGCTAAAAATTATGTTCAATTTTTTTAAGAAACTGATAAAGCTGTTGTCTAAAGTGGCTACACCATGTGTTCCCCTTAGTGTCTTCACCAATACTTGGTATTATTTCTTTTTTAGTATAATCATTTTAATGGATGTGCAGTGACAGTGCAATTTTAATTTATCTTTTCATGTGTTTATTATCTGTTTATATATTTGGTGAAATGTCTGTTCATGTTTCTTGCCCATTTTACTATCATGCCTTTTTATTTCTTGTTTTATATTTTTTAATATCCCTGAAGGGGATGCACTGTTTGTGGAGGTGCTGCAATACCAGGTTGATGTGTGGTATAGACAGAGCAAGATCCTATTCCATCTCCCTGCTCCAAAAATCCATTTACTGTATTGTCCTATAAGAACAGATACTACACTTGATCTTAGCTAAAAGGCTAAGAAGCGATCATCATGCCTTTTTAAAAATAATAGTTTTATTAAGATATAATTCACTTGCTATATAGTTAATTCACAGTGTGCAATTCATTGATTTCAGTATATTCTTAAGGTTGTGGAACTATCACCACATCAACTTTAGAATATTTTTGTACCCTAAAAGACTCTGTTTCCATTATTGGTCATTCCTCATTTGCCCCCAGTCTTCCCAGCACTAGGCAACTACTTTCCCTTTGAATGTGCCACTTATACATTTCTTGTAAATGGAATCATACAGTATAAAAGATCATCCGTGTTCTGGCAGGGGCTGTAGCTCAGTGGCAGAGCGCTTGCATAACGTGTGAGGGACTGGGTTCGAGCTTTAGTACCACATAAAAATAAACAAAGGCATTCTGTCCATCTATAACAGCATACTGAGGCACACAAAAATAAAATAAAAAAGATCATCCATGTTGTACCTAAATATGAATCTCATCTTTTTGTTGCTGAGTAAGCTACTATTATATGGATATACCACATTTTATTTATCCATTTATCAGTTAATAGACATTAGTGCTGTTTGTACTTTTTGGCTGTTGTGACTAGTGCTGCTATGAACATCCAGATACAAATTGCCCTTTCTTCCCCTATAGATGAGGGTTTAGAAGATAATTAAATATGTAAACCATTTGTGTGACACACTAGCCAGATTGCATGTCCTTACTGAATCAAAGTGATAAGAGCAGGCATTTATGCCTTTTTTCCTGCTGTTGGGTGCAGAGGAAAGAGGCAGTCAGGTACCCAGGGCCAACCCTGTTCTGGTATCAGTGTTTGCTACTGAGTGTAACCTGATGCCTGTTCTGAGGGCCCCCAACCTGGAGAGTCTCATTGGCCTCTGCACATGCTGCTTCTCCCTTTCTGCACACCTGCCTCCTGACCTGGATATTGCAACACCCACCCAAGTCACCTCCTGTCCTCAGCTCCATCTACAGACCTCTCCCCACAATACTTTATGCTCCTCAGAAGGATCTTTTAAAATACAATCCTTATTTCAAATTCCTGGTTAAAACTTTTGGTGATCCCTCATGCCTCTAGGGCAAGTTCTGGGCCCCCTTAACTGGTCATCAATTGCCTCTGGGTGATCTGTCTTCTGTCCATGTCTTGGCCCCCCCCCCTTACCATCCTGCCATCTATCCTGTCCTGAGGAGCTCCTTGAAGGCCTTGTTACCTCTTGGGCTCTTGCTTGGCCTCTGCCTCTCCCTTTGCCTGGAATCTCTCTCCCCTTCCTTGATTTTCTGACTCCTGGTCATGCATTTGTTTGTTTACTCAGCAAATGTTTACTGAACATCTGCTCCTGCCAGGCCTCATGCTGTGGATCTCATGTGATACTTGAACCTAGTGGGGGCAGCAGAGTTCAAGCAGCACTGATCAACTGTGGTACAGCTTTGAGTGAGGATTGGCAGGATGCCATTCTGGAAGCTCTTTCTGGTGCTGTTACCTCTGAAGCCCCTGTATGCAAGCACCTACCCCTTCCTTGCTTTTGTCAGATGAGGACAGTATCCACCTTGTCTCCATCACTCTCTACTCTGGGCTCCTGAGGGCAGGACTCATATCTTTCTCATATTTGTGTCTTCAGGCAGGTACAGACCTGGTGTAGCTATTCACTGACTGAGTGAATGAATGAACAGCCCGTTACTTCCAAGTTTCTGTGAAACTGGTGACCTGCCCTTTACTTGTCGGCACTTTTGATACCAGGGACCTGCTTCTGCTCTGTTTCCCAGGTCTCCCTCCTTCTGGGTGAGCCCTTCTTCACCACCAGCCTGCTGCCGTGGCACAACCTGTACTTCTGGTATGTCCGGACCGATGTGGACCAGCACCTAAAGCCTGGTGCTGTGGTGATGCCCCAGGCTGCCTCACTGCACGCTATGGTCGTGGAGTTCAGGGTAGGCAACCCAGAGAGCTTTGCAAAAAAACAAAAGCAGGAGAAGGGTGGGGAATCTGATTTTTTGCAGAGACCTTGGGTGCAGATGGAACAACTTAGGCCTTGATGACTTGGGCTTTTCTTTTCATATCAGTGCACCACAGGGCTGAATAGGAGAAGCTTGCCATTTTAGAAAGCAGTAATTTGACATATGAAATGGAAATGGCTGTGTGTTGTCATTTCACAATTGTGGCTTATCAGAATAATTAAAAAATATAAATTAAGTGTTTCAGAAGACAAGCTGTGCGGCTTGCTCTGCTCTCATTAAGAGCGGAGACTCGGTTGTTAAAGCATTCTGAGATGGGGAGTCAGCTTCTTTATGCAAGAAGAAATTGAAAAGCTTCATTTTAATTTTCTCATCAAAGCAGAACCACAGTTGCAGTCATTTTGGGAAAGGCATTTTTTATTAAAAGGATTTTGAAATGCTTTTAACCTGAAATGTAGAATGAATAGCGTTTGATGTTTCTTTTATAAGAATAGCTCTGTCTGTTGGTAGCTTTGTGGTCCATCACTTAATTTCTGGACATTTCTTCTGTATTTTTTACCTGATAAAATTTTCAGGTGAATTCTGCTTCTCATGGCCAAAGAAGAGCTATAGAGAAGGATGCATATCCCTAGGTTATATGTACCAAGAAGCAGAGGACAGAGATGGAATATCAGAGTGGACCTTTTCCTTGCCATCATTCTTGTGTTTTGCTTACGGCACTGAGCCTTGGAGAATTGCTTTATTTGGAGAGTTAAAAAAAAAAAAAATCCCAGGGTAGTCTGGACAGGAAGTGCCAAACTGTAGCCCGGTAGCACTGACTGGTTGTTCCATAGAGGAAAGAATGTAGTATCATAGAAGTTTACAGATTCCCAGTCGAGTCTTAACTGAAACTGCCCTGGCTCTTTGGTCTCTTTGTCCCTTCAGGCTTGGGAAATCTGTCCCAAGTGTGCAACAGGAACAGTAAGATTTGCCTCTGGTTTTGCTGGCCTCTTGACCCTTCTGTTCTTGTCATCACATTTCTCTGTGGCTCTGGTTAGCTATAGACAGGTCTGTACTTTGCTCACAGGACCTGTGGCGGATCCGGAGCCCCTGTGGTGACTGTGAAGGCTTTGACGTGCACATCATGGATGACATGATTAAGGTAAGTATGGCACTGTCCAACTCATCCTTTCCACATGGCCCCAGTCCTGGCTTGGGTGGCAGAGGAGTGTGCAGAGAGCTTTTCTCTTTCGGGCAGAAGTCACATGTGCTGCCTGTTCTTGGCCCTGTGCTACAACCTCTGATTCAGAATCTTGAGCCAGGGTCTATATGTACATCACCACACCATTGAAACTGTTCCTACTAATGTCAACAGCTTATTTCTGTTGGGGCAGTCTTCCTGCAAGGCAGTTGGGTAACTTGTGGCATTTTCATTTGGGGGTTACTTTCTAGGGGAGAACGCTTGAGCATGGGGAGCATGTGCAAGGAGGTCCATCCTGCAGTGTTGTGAAGTGTAGCCCTGTGGTGTGTATGTTGTACTTTTGTACTTTCCCAGTGCAGTGTATGGTAGATGTTGGCAACACCCTGAATGTCCAACAGTGGTGGGTGACCACCAGGGTCTGTGTCCCCTACAACCCAGGGCAGTCATGACAACCACAGTGGTTTGTGTCTCTGTGAAGTTTGATCTGAAGAGTTGTGACATGTTTACACATCCACACAAGGATGTCATGGTCCTATTTTTATGATTAAAAAATTCACATATACGTACAGGGAGAAGAAGGTGAAATAGTGGGCACTGCTGTGTTAGCTGTGCAATCAGAGAGTGGAGACCTTTGTGCTTATCTTTCAGTTAACATTTTTGTATGTGAACATGGATTGCTGTATAAACATATTTTAAGCAAATAAATCCTGTGGGTATTTTCTATTTATATCTCACCTTCCCTTCCCTAGAAGTCTACTGATTATCCATGCTTCTAGAAATTTCCTTTTTAATAAATCTCCTTTGTGCCAAGAAACTGCATACATAATCTCTGGATCCCTCTGCTGTCTCTGGTTACTCCTGAGATTCTTTCCTAAGCACCCACCACCCTGCCTATCATCTGAAGTGTCACATATTCTGTGTCTTGCTTTGGTCCCTGCTCCTGATTCTGCCTACCTGTGCTGTCCCCTGTCCCCTTTGTAGCTGATAAGACTCTGCCACTCTGGTGTCTGGTCAGTATCTGCCTCCCTCCCCACCTTCTCTGATTAGAATTTTTTTTTTTTTTAGTATTTATTTTTTAGTTATCAGTGGGCACAACATCTTTGTTTGTATGTGGTGCTGAGGATTGAACCCGGGCCGCATACATGTCAGGCGAGCGCGCTACCGCTTGAGCCACATCCCCAGCCCTCTGATTAGAATTTAACCTTTATTTTTTATTTGTTTTTTATGTGGGGCTAAGGATCAAACCCAGTGCCTCACCTATGCTAAGCAAGTGCTCTACCACTGAGCTGCAACTCCAGCCTAGTGTCTGCGTCTCTCTCCTGCATGCAGACCAGATAGCTGAGAGTGGCAGACATCTCCATTAGACTTGTGCTGCCCCAGCCCCAGTGCATCTGCCCTTCTGCCCTCAGCCCAGCGCCTTCCAGTGCTCCTACCTAAGACCTGGCATCTCTTCAGGGACATCTTCCTTCCCAACTTGCAGTTGGTTGTCTGATTCCCAGGGAGCCTCCAATCCAGTTTTTTCCCCGTACTGCTGTAGATTCTGTCAGGGCCCCTTTGGGTTTACAGCCTCCTGCCGCTCCTGCTTCCTCTGCCTGGAGCCCATGTAGATCCTGAAGCTGGCCATGTTCCCTCTCTGGGAAAGGCCTGTCCCCAAGCCCTCCAAAGTAACCTGGGGCTGCTCCTGCCTCCTTTCCCTGCTTGGTTCTTGTTCAGCCATCCCCTCTCCCGACCATGCTCCTATTTGAGTTATCTCCTCCAGACAGTTTCCCTGTCCCACTTCTGCCCACCCCAGCACCATTCCCACCCAGATGCCAATGCTTTCTCAGGGACTGGGCCTGCTTGCTTACGTGTTCATTTCTCCCCATTCCCAGCCTCTGAGCCTCCTGTCATTGATCTCACAGTTTTAGTGGTCAGTATCAGTGAACAGGTAAGTGTCTAAGCACCAGATGTTTCACCAACATAGACATTTGGTCCACAGAATAGCTCAAGAGTAGGCATTGTCCTCACAGGTAAAAGGGTAGAAAGTGAGGCTTAGAGAATTGAAGTGAGCCAGGCAGTGAGTGGGCAGGGAAGGGAGAGCGAGAAGCGAACTGACCAGGTGCCTGGTGATGTTCTGTGAGAACATGCTGCTCCATGTGACTGCAGTTTTCCTCAGGGGCTATAGAGTTGAGGGGGTCCCTGGCATGAATCCTGGAGAGTCCCTGTGGCTCTAAGCTCAGCTCTACAGATACCTGCCCCTCCCCATTTCCTTCTCTCAGTCTGCCCTGGATTTCCGAGAGAGCAAGGAGGCAGAGCCCCACCCGCTGTGGGAATACCCTTGCCGCAGCCTCTCAGAACCCCAGAGGCTCCTGACCTTTGATTTTCGGCAGCCCGTTCCCCAGCAGCCTGTGTGTGCTGAGGGCTCCATGGAGCTGAGGAGGTGAGTGGAGACTCTGGGAGGGTGTTGGGGTGGAGGAAGTAGGGGCTGCTTTCCCTCTAGCAGTTACTGCCCATATAGCAAAGTACAGCTTGCCTGGGAGACACTTTTGGCCCGTGGCATGTCCTCATCTCATCCTTGCCCTTCTTGCATGTATGGTGGGTCCCACAGCCTCAGGGAGGAGGACTCCAAGTGGGCCTTCCTCATACCTCTATCTGAGCTCCCCTGCGGGATCAACTACAGAGAAATGGGAGCTTGGTTACTATGGTTACCCACTGGACTGTTTTCCTGAACTCTCCTGGGATTAAAACAGGTTAGGATTGGTGAGAGCTGCTTGCTGTGAGCCTGAGAGACCCTACCCAGCTCCAGTTTCCTTCATGTAGAAGAGTGCCTCCTAATACTTGCGGAAGCCCTGAGATAGAGCTCCCAGGGCTCTGTGCACCAGGTGACAGCACAGGAAGGCAGGACTGATGCCTGGCTGTCTTCCAGTGTATCTGGGAGGAGCCTGGCTCTATACCACTGGTCCTCTGCCTGTAGGGGCTGACCTGCAGCACACAGCTCTGCCCTGCTGTGATTCTGAGTGCTTGGCTAGGTACAAGGAATGAAGGGGAATCTGAGCTGCGGCTGCTCTTGCTATGCTTTTTATGTGTGGCCTTTATTTAGGTGGGGTGTGGAGAGTTAAGAGCACCGAACTGGATGGGATGGGAATGGTAAAGACCAGGCATTTCAGGAAAGCAGAGGGGAGCCTGGCCTGTACTCCCCCATTTCTGTGTGACTCTCTGTTTGACCCATCACTACAGGCCTGGGAGAAGTCATGGGATTGTCCTATGGATGGAATACCACCTGACACCAGACAGCACTGTTAGCACTGGCCTTCTGGAGCCTGTCGAAGACAAGGTAGTGCCGTGTGCACCAAACCCAGAGTGTGCTGACCCCCCCTTGTGCTCTGGGTATTCCTGTTCTGTGTTCTTAAAGCCAGATAGCTACTCAGTGGTCACCTGGCCCCCTAAGCAGATTTGTTTTTTTTCCCCACTGCAAGCTTCTGGGCTGGAGGCTGACCAGGAAGGTGGTTCTGGTGCCAGGGACCTTCTCCATCTCTTGATGCTCTTCCTACAGGGGAACTGTTGCTGGAACCCCCACTGCAAGCAGGGCGTGTACTTTCTCAACCCCACACTGGATCCTAGAGTGCCGCTGCTGGGCAGCCCTCGGGCAGTCACCTATACTGTGGAGTTTCACCCCAACACTGGAGATATCACCATGGAGTTCAAACTTACAGACATACCAGATTGACCCCTACTCATTGAAATAAAGTGGTCTTAAGGCTGTGGGCTCTGAATGGGTTGTGGCTTTTGCGTGGAAGGGAGGTTGAAGGTGCTTGTCCTTGGCACAGCTCCAGACACAACAGGCAGTATGGGCCAGTGATTGATTTGAAGCCATGGAAAGGCCAGAGAAGCTACACTGTTTGTGGTCCTGAGCACTCAGAAGGTTCTGGCGCAGTGATGTCTCCTGCCCTACCTACAATGGCATAGAGGCACAGGGCCCTCTTAGCCAGGCACTGCTCCTAGTGCAGCCTGCCTAGCCTGTCTGCTTTCTGGGGTTTCCAGGTCCCTGCCCATCTGGCTTCATTAGGAGAGCCTTCAAGGAGTGGAGATGCTGAGCTGAGCTGTGGCTGGGCTCCTGGGGCTTGAAGATCCTGGTGGAATCAAGGTTGAGAGGACTGGGTTCTGGCCCTTTCTGCACTGGATAGTTGCATGAAGTTATATCCATAGGTACCTGGGCATCTGGCTTCAGTACATATCGGCAGATGGCCTGCCAATCCCCAAGACCCATACCAGAGAAGAGACTATCTCAAAGCAGCCCTGGGAAATCAGCCATCAGGAAGAGGAGCCAGGAAGTGCAGCCCTTTCCCATGTGCCCCTTTGTATCTATTGGAATGCCTCTGCCACCCCCTCAAAAGTGGAGCAGATGGAGTGTGTATGGTACAGATCACCCCAGCTCTGCTTCAGCAGGGACAGCCAGCAGTGCCTGCGGAGGCTTTCCCCACACACTCAGCATGCCCTTTAGCTCTTGACCTTTAGTTCTCAAAGAAAGTGGGAGACATCCAAGAGAACTCAGATGACCTGGGGACCTGGCATTTGGAAGCAGACTTGAGTTGTGTCCCCATAGTCATCTCTCCTTGCCCCAGGCTGCCCAATCCCCAGGTCTGGAGCCTGCAGGGTCTGCTTCAGCTTGTCACTCAAATAAGTACAGAACACCAGCCTTGAACCTCACAGTTTTATTTTCTCCTCATTCTCCATCCTTCCTTTCAGCACCATAAAGGAAAAAAACCACCTCTCTTTTCAAAATATTTTATCAGGTGTAAAGATTGTTTTTCTTCTAGGGAAGAATCGTCTGGATATATAGTTGATAATGTTTTTACCAAAACCTTAGGTGTCTTACCATATAAAACCCCTAATGTCCCATGAGGATACAATACAGAAAAAAATACAGAAATTAAAAAAGTTTTTTTTCTTCTTTTTAAAACAGTATTTCTAAATCTCAGCAAGTTAATACAATAGTTAAAAAGCATCAAGGTTAATATTCATACCTAAAACACAAGGTGGTTTTGGACAAATGAAAATGAACGTTTCCTTCCTAAGCTGTTCCCACCTGCCTCATAGCTTCCCTTGAGATCTGGGTGACCCCTGTGACCACCTGCTCCCAGGCCTTAGATGCCACAGAATCTGAGATCTTGGCAATGTTTTTTGTTTCTTTTTTAAAAAAAAATCGAAGTGGAAAAGCCTGGCTGTCACAAGCCCTGAGAGACCACAGGCATTCTGCCATGAAATGGCTGGCAGGTGGTCTGAGCTTCAGCACTGAGGGAGGTGTGAGGGGATCAGGGAGGCAGGATGTCCCTCCTCTGGATGTCAGGACCTAAGCAGAGAGAGGCCACCTTGGGATGACAGAAAATGACCGAGGCACAGGGCGGTGTGACTTGCCTAAGGCCGCCCTGGGAGTTGGGAGGGAGAAAAGCATGTGGCCCTGACTCCACACTGCCCTCACCCTCAGGGACATAAACTGCTGGAGTCTGGTTTAGGGGCCTAACCTTGGCTGGGCTGCTCTCCCTGTGTGCACAGCAGCTTAGGTCCTGGGGTTGGCCCTGCCCAGGCAAACCTTGCATGTGTATTTGGCTGCTCCCAAGAGTGGAGGACCTTCCACTCCATAAAGCCTCAGCAAGGCCCTGGGAGGCCAGGCCCTTGCAGGGTAGGGGCAGGGCAGAGAGCCTAGGCAGAACTGCCCTTGCATGAGCAGTTGCTCCCTGGCTCTGGGCTTGCAGGGATGGGACAGGAGGCCTGGGTAGGGGAAGTTCTTCCCAGACCAGGTGGTCAAGCAGATCGAGTGTCACTGTGGATGGATGTCCCAGCGCCAAGCTGCCCAGGCTCTGCAGGAATCTTCCTCCCCAGCACAGGGCCTGGCATCTGGCTGGCTGTTTGCCCCTTCTAGGCCTCTCTTGCTGCTCAGCGGGTGACAAGGCACAGCTTCAGTGCACCAGCACCAGGAAGTCCAGACAGCAGGGTCCTGGTGCTGCCCCCAGCCTTGCCAGGCAAAGCTGGCTACAAGATCAGGGAACTTCAAGACCAGTGGGAATTTTCTTAAACAGTCCCTCAGGTTGGAGCCTGGCACCTTGAAACAGAAGCCTTCCTGTGTGACTGGGGAACGGCCCCTGCTGTCTAAAGGCAGGTGGCAAGAGGCAGTGCTTCTGTGGGGCCTGAGCAGCTACAGGCCTCCTCCCCAGGCCCAAGGCAGATGGGGGACAGTGGGCTGCTGGCCAGCTCTGCTGTACCAAGCCTGGGGTTGACCCTGGTTGCACAATGGCAGAGTGGCTTGTGTATGCCTGGATGCCAGCCAGTACAACTCCCTTCCCCAAGCCAGCAGTGGCCTGACCACCCTAGCCTGCACACCAGTGAGGAACAGGTTGCTCTCCACACCTTGGCCTCCTGCCCCTCGATCCAGGGTGCCGCAGAGCCATGACATTGGCTGGGGGCACTGTAGTGGATGGGCCTGGGCCTGGGAGGTCAGAGCTGCAACCCCCCTGGGGGGCAGGCAGGCTTTTCCTGAGCTCAGCCGCATGTGGATAGGGAAAGTCCCCAGGGAAGGATTGGTCCCGAACCAGAGAGGTGTCTGGAGGGAAGCAAGGGGCTGCAGAAGAAAGAAGAGGACATGTTGGCTTTGATAGAAGAGAAGAAGCTACAAATCTGTCATTTTCAAAAGCAGGCCCCCACCCCTGTATGCTGTTGAGTCCCCTTTCTGTAAAAAAAAAAAAAAAAGTGATGCCCTCTTGGATTTCTACTTATGGCTCCATAACACAGATTGGAGACTCCTGGAGGAGGCACCTGGTGGCCGGAGCCAGCTGGACCCTGGTGTCTGGGCTGGGGAAGGGACCCTGTATTGGGAAGAGCAAAGTTCTACCTAGCAACGTGCAGACCCTTTAAAGTGAAGGGTGATTTTGTTTTAACTTTTTATGTTTTCTTTTTAAAATGTAATCGCCCTTGAATGCAAAACCCTGGGAAAAGCCCTGGGCTGGCTAGTAAGGACACAGCCCTCACGTCCCGCAGCACAGTCGGCTGGTGGTGGAAGGCTGGTGGCCGTGCCCAGGAAGTGCTTCTTTGGCTGGTTCTGATTGTGTTTGGAGTTTGGCCTTGGGTGAGGCCTGAGCAGGGGGTCTGGGTGGCTACAGTGTGGCATGTGGCATGCGGGCAGTGTGCATGCGAGGGTGCAGGCATGCGAGACAACATGGGCAGCAGACAAAAGTAATGAACCCTGGACGAAGCTTGAGAAGAGATACAGAGAGTACATAACCCAGTCCTCCTACTAACCCTCGGCTCACAAACTAAGTTGTGCTGTAGATCTGTAGAAAATCATGTTTGGAAAGAATGGCACTGGTTAGGCAGCCAGGGGCTCCCAGACTGGCCTAAGTCCTCTGTCCTTGGAGGGGCCCAGAGGCACAGAGCAGCGCTGCTTCCAGGCTCCCCAGGGACTGACGGGGGCTCCTTCCCTGTCCCCTACCCTCTTCCCCCCAGCACTGGGCACTCAATGGAGGGGACATGGCCCAGGGATGGGCTACGGCTCAAAGGGCTGACAGAGGCCCTGCTGCTCCAGATGCCGGCAAGTTAGCTGGTCTACGCCTCCTCCTCCCCTGAAGACACCATCAGCCGCATGGCCACCGGAAGGTGGTCCGTCAGGCCAGACAGTTGAGTGATAAAACTGAATTCTTCCACTTCCTGAGTTGGGGGGAGGGAGAGAGGAAGCATTCTGATTAGTCCCAAAGGACATCCTGCAGATGAGGGGCCTGGGGGCAGAAGATGGCAACCTCGGGGTCCCAGAATGTGGCCTCCAGGCTGGGGTTGTGCAAATGGGGCCTAACGGACTGAGGGAATCACAGCTCTCATTTTAAAAGAGCATGGACTGGGGGTGGGGTCCGAAGAGAGCCTCAGTGCTGTGGAGGGCTGCGGGGCCTGTCCCCAACTCACGGCCTTCCAGTCGGGGCACAGCCCCTCCTCGGCATGCAGCATGTAGTCAATGCGACGTCCATTGCCCTTTAGCAGGTCCTTCCGCCCCTTCTGACCAGACCCGGGACTCTTGCTAGTGGGGAAAGCCAGGTACTCCCTGCGGCCTTCCTCACTCTCCAGGACCCTGTTGATGGACAGGAATCAAGGTGAGGTCCCCACACCTCCCCCTCCCCTGCAGACACCATCAGGAACTTGCAAGCCCTGTGGTCTCTTTCCGAAGTGAGAGAGGAGTAGGTCAGACCAAATTTCTGGCTCAAGTTCTGTCTTCTCTGTCGCTCCACAAAAGACACAGGCTGCAGGGAAGCCAAGGCAGAGCCTGTTGAGTTTCTGGCTGAGTGGGGCCCTCTGGGATCTGTCACAGGCTGTCCTGTGCCCATCTCGAGCTGGCCAGTCCTTGCTGTCCCATCTGAACTCAGATGTTGATCTCGGTACTCTCCTGGCTGTAGTCAGGTTGGGCCCCTACTTGCTCTCCAGAAGGGTCTTCTGCTCCAAGTCAATACAGACTCCTTTGGGGAATGTGGTCTTTGCCACAAGCTTCAGGGACCTGTCTTTCCTGGAAGCCTCTGTTCCTCCCACCCCATGACTATTTCAGGTGGCAGGAAGCTAAGGGAGCCAGGAGAGTACTAGGCCCCATCAGAAGACTCAACTTATATTGATCTGTCTCTAAGCAACAGTGCTATCTAGATTATGTCCCCAAACCCATGAGCCTCAATTTCCTCCTCTGTGAAGCAAGAATGGTTGCTGTGAATCCGAGATGCTTGGGGAAGCTCACTGCGTGCTCAAGGGAGGACAGGCAAGTGGGTGGGACCCACTTGGTTCTGGGTCTTTTGATCCCTTCCTGGCATCTTTGCCCTAGAGAGCAGGGTGCCTGGCTCCTTCCTTGCAGCCTTTTCCCTGGAGCCTGAGCATCCCTGGACAGGTGGCTTAGTATCACTCTGGGACTTCCTGTTGCAGAAGGCAGGCTCAGGCCAGGGGCCAGAGTAGGAGACACTGCTCAGGCTGCCAGATGGTTAATGCCTGGACACACTGAAATGGTGCCTGGAAATGTTGGGCCAGCTAATGGGTTTCTACCAGGTTTTTATCAGCCTTAAGATAAATACACTAATGACATTCAGAACATTGTTTCGGCTCTGAGATACAATCCATTACTGTCCTTTGCCTTTGATAATTAATTCCAGCATCAATGATCTGAGAGTTACTGATAGTCATTTTTTAATCATCATCTCATAAAAAGATAATTTTCTCAGCATAGGATGATGTTTCAAATTTAGTCTATAATCTAATTAATTGGCTCAAATTAGCTGCTAGGAGCCACCTCCATGGCTCTGTGCAGTCTCGGGCTGTGAATTATAAATCAGTTCTGCTGTTGGCCTCTCCGACGTCTCCTTTATGGAAGCTTCACTGGGTTCAAAAACGAAGCTTGGCTGGGATGTGACTGTGTCTACTTGGAGGGTGACTGACTTGTGTTCTCTGCTCATGTTTTCATTTGCCTAATTCATGCTACAAACTGCTAGTTCCTTTCCTCAGACACCTTACCTAGCTGCTCTGCTACAGGGTGGGCCTATGGCCAGGCCCTGGAAAGTGCTGGTTCCTTTTCCCATACCAGCAGGGCCCCAAGGCAGGCTGGGCCTGGGACAGAATGAGTCCTTAAAACACAAGGCCAGACTCTGGCTGCCAGTTTAGGAAACATCCCCTAGAGACCCCAGAGTCTTCACCCAGCTCTGAGCTTCTCAACAAGGCTAGTCCTGGAGTGTCAGGGCCTGAGGGCAGCAATAGGCTTCCAGCTTCTAGCTGAGACCCTGAGGCTGTCAACAGTAGGGGCAGATTCCCACAGAAGGAAACCCCTCACTGGCCTGAGCCAAGGCGGCTCTCCTGGCTCCTGCCAGCCTCATCTCCCCACCACCTAAGTCGGGACCTCAGGGTCTCATAGACCTGGGAGATGGTCGGGATGGGGTCCCACCAGCAGCAGCGTGGGTACTTACTTTTGCAGATTGTCAGGGGTGCACACATCCTCATCATAGAGGCCATTTGTGTCCAGCAAGGTACCTGGAGACAATGTCAAGAGTGGTCACTGGTCAGTGCAGGCAGGGTTCAGTCAGCCCCAATGGGCTGGCCTCTGTGGGTTGCGGCAAACAGGGTGCACCAGGGTCCCCAGCAGGGGGGCCTTGTGGCGGGGTCCTAGTGATCTTTCCTTAGGAAACCTGGGACCCCAGCACCCAGCCAGCTCTGACCCCCAGCCCCGCTCACCAATGGCCCACGGTTTCTCCTCCCCAGGCCCCAGGCGGCAGGGGTCCTTGTAGCGTGTAAACAGGGAGTGCTGCTGCTCCAGCTTGTCATCTGTGCAGAGAGGAACAGGGAGGAAATGCTGTGGGGTTATCACCTGTTCTGGGGGGCCTGCTCTTCTTGGTTCCTGTCACTGATTCCTACCAGATGCTGCCAGGTCGCTGTCCTTTAGGTCACCTTTAGGCCACCTTTTGTCACTGGTTTTCTGTGTCCTTGAGAACTACCCCATCCCCCACCCCATAACACTCACCTTAGACTTCAAGTTCCCTGTCTGAGGTCAGAGGTCATTGTCCCTCTTGGGCTCCAGGAGACAGTGACCTCAAGACCTTCCCAGTTCCTACTGCCAACTCTTGTGGGGGGCTGGCTAATGCTGCCCCTGCCAGGACTCCTGGCCTCTTCACAGATCTGAGTGCCTGGCCCTGAGGGAGGAGTGGACTCCATAGGTTCAGAAAGGGAGGGACTTGCCTGGGGTTCCCATTTGTCCTGCCAACTCACAGAGCCAGAAAGGCCTTTCAGCGACCCCTAGGAGGGAAGACCACTGAGTGGGGTCTGGCTAGGTGGGATTCACCCCTCCAAGAAGGCCTGTTGTTGTTGGGGTTGAACCCAGAGACACCACTGAACTACATCTACAGAGCCCTTTTTATTTTTTATTTTGAGACAGGTTCTCACTAAGTTGCTGAACTTGTTATCCTTCTGCCTTGCTGGGATTGCAGGCGTGAGCTTTTTGGTAGTGGGGATTGAACTCGGGGGCACTGAACCACATCCCCAACCATTTTTTTTATACTTTATTTAGAGACAGGGTCTCACTGAGTTGTTTAGGACCTTGCTAAGTTGCTGAGGCTGGCTTTGAACTCATGATCCTCCTGTCTCAGCCTCCTTACAGGCATGTGCCACTGCACCCAGCTTGAAAGCCTCTTCTCTTGTGTGCTGGGTCTCCACTGTGACTCAGGAAGATCTCAGGAGCACTCCAGTTTGGAGTTGGCTACAAGCATGTGACTAAGACAGGGGACCACAGGGACTGGGTGCTGGGGCAGGAGCTGCTGTACTGGGGATGACAGCCCCACTGCCCCATAAAGCACCCGTGGAAGATGGTTCCTTTCAGCAGGCTGGTGATTATGTGTTTTATGGTGGGGACCCCATTCTCCCTGCTCAACCTGGAGCTCCCACTGTCGTCAAGAGCTGCCTCCTTGGCCAAAAGAGATTTAAACAGCTACCATCTGCTGTCCCCAACTGAGGGCACCACCCTGTGCTCCCAGTGAGACCTTTGGGTTTCCTGCCTCACTGAGGACTAGGCTGGAGCTCAGACCCCATGTAATTACACCCCATCCTCAATTTGCTTTGGGAGCTGTGGCTGGTACAGGGGTGACAGTCAGTAAGGGTTCCAGGCAGAGGGAGGTTTAGAGCTGCCCAAATCTCTTGTTGGTCCTTATAAAATTAAAAAAAATATATCTACATTTTTTTTTTGGTTGTACTGGGGATTGAACCCAGGAGCACTCTACCACTAAGCCACAGCCTGTTTTTTAAATTTTTTATTTTGAGATAGTTCTAAGTTGCTGAAGGTCTTGCTAAGTTGCTGAGGCTGGCCTTGAACTTTCCATCCTACCTCAGGATCCCAGATTGCTGGGATTATAGGCATGTGCTACCATGGCTGGCAAGATCAATTTTTTGTTTAAATCAATTATTTAGAATTTCACAGTTGATGAACTTGGAATCTTTTAGTTTAAAAGTTTAATGCATGATGCCCACTATTCAAATTCCAGCTCAACCACTTACTGGCTATGTGACCTTGAGCTAGTTATTTAACTTCTCTGAGTCCCGGCTTCCTTTTCTACACCAGGTGGAGAAATACAGCACCTTCCTCTTAGGGTTGTTAAGAACCTTAAATGAAATGGCAGTTAGAGCTGAGCCTGGTGGCTCATGCCTGTAATCCCAGTGACTCAGGAGGCTGAAGCAGGAGGATCGTGAGTTCAAGGCCAGCCTCGGCAACTTATTAAGAAACTTAGTGAGATCCTAAGCAATTTAGAGAGATCCTATTTCAAAATAAAAAATAAAAAGGACTGGGGATGTAGCTCAGTGATAGAGTGCCCCTGGGCTCGATCCAACAGAGAAAAAGAGAGGGAGTGATGCGGGTGAGGGGGGAGGTGAGAAATAGAAATTAGAATCCCGCCTGGTTCAAAGTAAGTGCGGAATGTGTGCTCTCATATTATTCACTAACTCTCCCTGAGTCCGAGTTTCAGAGGCCTTGAGCCTCCCTTGTCACAAGTTTGTTTTTAGGGCATTGCTTTTTCTCCTGCCAGCAGCCTCTGAGCTTTCGAGGTAGAGCGTGGGTTTCCTGTTCTAGGATTTCTTGGGGGCAGAGACATCATAGTCTTGCTAAATTTCCTGCCCACGCTCTCAGGAGGAGCAGGAAGTTTTCTGAGCTGCCTAACTCAAGTCTTTCTAGCTGTGACTGAAGCCCACACCCTGCGCTGCCCAGAACAGCAGACCCAACTGGGGAGGGGGCCTCACCAGAGGAACAGTTGTCAAAGTTCAAATCTCCACAGATGACGTCAAACACCACCAGCTCCTCGGGGTTGGCTGCGCTGGACGAGGAGGTAGATTTTCGGAAATCAGCCAGCCAGTCCTGAAGCAGGTCCAGCTGCTCACACCGGATGGCACTGTCCTCTGCAGGGCAGACAGACATCGGATGATGAAGCTTATGCGGGGGGGCCCCAGCTAGGCCCCAGGCACTGATCCCACCCTCAGAAAACCATGGCCTGCAACCTACCTGGTGGGGCATGCAGGTGTGTGCAGGCGATGTACCCGACGATTCTTTGGTCCTGAGGTGTGCTTCCCACCTGCACCTGGGGGCCAGGGGAGGGAGGTGGGGGGGCAAGGTGTCAGTGCACACCCACCAGTTATCATGGCTTAGGGTACAAAGGATCCCTCTTGGTCAAACCCTCTGGAGCCCTGTTTTGTGCCAGGGTCCTGGTACTTTGGGGTCTGGGTAAGGACATGACATGTCCTGCTTCTAGGAGCTTAAGGCCAGGTGTGGGAGAAAGATGCATAAATAAAACATCCACCCGTGGTGTCGCACTGCCCATGAGGATCTATGTAAGGCTTTATAGGGGCAAATACTGAATACACAGACAGGTTTCTCCCCAGTCCCTGCCATCTCCTGGTGGCCAGAGCACCCACTGACATGACCCTCAGTTCCTGTCCACTACATACATGTGGTGGCTCTGCCTCCCTCCCCCAGCCACATGCCAGACCTGATCCCATCTTTGTGCTTCTTCCCTCTGAACCTCAGGCCAGACACCCCTCCAGGCAGACCCAGCCTCAAAGCCTGCCCCACCCTCTGCTCTGAGGGGCCATAGACCCTGCCACCCTCCCACAGTCCTCACTCTCTACCCCTGTGGCTGCGTGGCAAGATGCTTCATCTGCTTTATAGGCCATGGTTCCCTGAGGTCCCTCGGTCTTGGATGAGAGCTCTGGCCTGTGTGTCCATGGCTCTGAGTCAGTTCTGGCCTGTGTTCCTGGGCTCTGGGCCCAAGACCCTGGGCTGCTCCTTCCTCCACAGTGGCCTCTTCATGCCTTCACACTTCCACTCCACTTGGACCTCTGTCCTGGCCTCCTTGCTCACCTCCTTTATCAAGGACTCAGCAAATCTAAGTGGGCTGGAGCAGAGGAGGCCACTCTGTCCACCCCTGCCCAATCTACACATGACCCTGGCAGGCTGTCTCCAAGTGTTGGCTTAATAAAACTGTACATCATAAAGATGACTCAAAATGGTCCCACCCAGGTGGTAACCCTCAGCATAAGATGGGTCCCTGTGGTTGGGGCCAGCATGGGATGGCCACAGAGAGATGCTTCCCTCCCCAAGTCTGAAGGCTTCTCAAGACCCTCTGAACATGTTACACCTGATGAAGGTCACTGGGGAAGAGTCCTTCACCCAGATACTTCCCAAGGACTGGCGTGGGTACCTGTCCCTGGAGGCCTCTTTTGATCCTTATCTTTCCAGCCACCTGCTCCAGGGGTCCAGTTGGCATCTGTCTCTCCTTTCACCTCTGAAGCTGGGTTGGTATCTTCTCTCCCATCTAGACTTTCTCATCAGCAAACCACCCTACCTTTCTCCAGCTCCTCACCTATCTCCCAGCCTGATGCCCATCTTCCCTTCTCTGGCACCCATAGGATGAATGTCTGGCTATTTGAAAATGGGCTCTACAGCTGTGTAAAACGTGGCTGTTTCTAAACTCACGTGCTCACCCTTCACTTCTTGCCCATACACCAGATCCAAACCCCACAGCATCCCCTGCCCCGAGAAAGACTCTGTGAAATCACGTGTCCTCGATGCCTCCTCTTGCAAAAGCACAGTGCGTTGTTAAACCACAGTGCTCCAACAGGGCACAGGATGGCACTGTCACCCCCACATTCCTTGGGGAACACTCTGTGAGCACTTAGCACTTCTCACCCCAGCTGCAAGGTTGACACTGAATGTCTGCTCTTCTTATAGATGGACACACTGAGGCCCAGAGAAATTAAGCCATGGATCAGGAGGTTCAGATGGGAAGGTGGGTGTGGATAAGACCTGGTGGCCCACACACTGCTCTTCACTGCTTTCTGAGCTTCTGGTACCTCTGCCCGCTTCTTTCCAGCCACCTATTGTTGGTCTTAATGTGCCAGCCTCTCACTTGCTCAGCACTTATTGACACTTGCCCTGTGCTGAGTCCCAGGTAGGGACAGGGCACATGGGCAGAAAGGCACCTGACTCTGTCCTGTTGCCCTAAACCTGCCCAGAGGGAAGACACCAGCGCAACAGCAGGGCCACAACCGCCTGTCACACACCCTGCCTCTTCCTCTTATTCGGAGTGTGATCTTGCCAGGACCCACTTTATTATTTGCTGGGACTTATTGATTCCTGGCTCGTGTCCTCGGGAGCCACAGAGTCTTGTGTTTCTCTTGCAAAAACAAACAATCACACCAAGAGTCTGTGCTTTTTAGTCCTGGTGGGCAAAGACTGTCAACAGAAAAGGTGCCCAGAATAGGGCTCTGTCATATTGAGACAAGAGGAATTCCCGTCCCTTCCTTCACAGGAAGCTGCATTTCTCTAAAAGATCTGAAGTTCCAGAGTAAACTGTGTGTGCAGGCCTGGAAGAGGGAAGTGACAGAGGAAGGGAACGTTGTCAGCACCCTTCCTGTGTCCCTACCCCTCCTTCCTAGCCCTTGCATGTGCCAGGCACACGCTCCACTCTCCAGGGCAATGTCTAAGCCCTCAAGGCCACAACACAGCTGGGCACAGAGCTGAAGAGCACATGAAGGGAAGAGCCTGCTTGTGCCAGGCATAGAGGCCCCTGGGGGAGTGGACAGAGCACAGGCTGCGAGGAGAGACCCAGCGAAAAGGTGGACCTTCCTGAGGCAGTGGAACATGGCGAGGGGGGTCAGCTCTGGCAAGGGAGGAGGAGGCCCAGCTCCAGGAACTAGGCCAGACAGCTACAACCACACTGGGCCAACACAGGAATGGAGCCTGGGCCAAGGTGGTAGGGTTGGAGACATAGGGTGGTGCCAGGGATGTTGGAAAGTAAAACGAAGAGCCCGGAACAGACAGGGTGGGCCCAAGGAGTGGCCCAAATGGCTTTTGGATAGTAGAACTAGGAGAGGGCAGCTCGGGGCAGATGCTGAGTTTGGTTCAGGGATGAATGGGATGTGTCCTGGAGGCAGTCAGATGCGGGGCTGGGTCTCCAGAGGAACATCTGGGCTGAGACAAAGCTGAGGGTCATCAGCAAGGGCAGAAATGGAAGCCATGGAGTCACATTCCCTAGGGAAGGTACAGGTTTGGCTGGGATTGTCCCGGCCCGCAACCTGGGCTATCAGCAGCTGTGCAAAATGTGGCAGGCTCATGCTGCCAGATCTGCCGTGGTGTCAAGAGAAGTTGCAACCTGGGTTTTATGTAAAATATCTTGATTTTTAAATATTTGTCAATTTAAAAAAAAAGTTTTAATGATATGGACCAAATTAAACATATTTGTAGACCAGTTTGAGAGCCAGGAGGTGGAGAGAGACAAAAAGAACATTCATCACAGAGCCACAAAGGAGGGGCTGTCCCAAGGAGACCATTGTTGACCTTGGTGGGAACAGTGGTCTGGGTACCAGACAAGGAGGGAAGTGAGGGGACATGTGGGTTGGCCTGCGCTGAAGTGGATGGTGGTGGAGAAGTGTCTCTGGCCTCAGAACCGTCAGTAATAGGGCAGGATGAGAGGGCACACTCTCTTACCCTGAGTCTGACAATATATACCCTTCTTCCCCAGAAAGTCACTCTGGTTTCTGAGACAAAAATATACCCACAGAACAGAACACCAACGAACCATATGCCAGAATGGGAAGGCTGGATCTACTTGCCAGAGGAGTTTTCAGCATCTTTGACTGTGAATGAAGAGCCAGAGCCCCGACTCTGTCCTGGTGGAGCCGCACAAGAGACATCGAGCACCTGGAGGGGAGCCAGGGCCCTAAGGTGCCCGCCTGGCCCCATCAGACTCTGTGGAGACATCCGCCCTCACTCCTGCAGGTGACAGTTCACACACCAGCATTTTCCTGGACAGGCTGAGTGCGATGGTATTGAGATGGGAACTAAGAAGTAAGGGGACCCCACCTGCTCTGGGCCTCTGAGCCGTGCCCCTTCCTGCTGAGCATCGATTTCTCACCTTAAAGGAGAGAACCAACACCCACAGCAGCTGCTGCCTCTGTTGGGGGCAAAAAGCCCTGTTCTACATCAGCTGGACAAGTGATGCTTCAGAAAACTCTGGAAGCATCAAGAGTGACTTTTGGATAGAGAACAAAAAGTCAAAATTCTTTGCATCCCAGGCTCAGTGGAAGATAATGTGTAATGACCAAATTACCATGGTCTGAAAATTCCGATTGCATCCAAATTAGCAGAAATAATTATGATTCACTTTAATTAGTGACTATGGAAGCAAAGCCATGGGCTGGTGGGCAGAGAGCCTGGCCTGGCAGCTGCTGACAGCCAGGAGGGAGGGCTGTTCAAGCCAGTGAGGCTGATGGCCTTGGTGAGCTGGGTGTGGTCATGCCTGCACTCTTTATTTGCACTGGTCTCCGTCTCTTGCGAATGGAGCTGGGGCCTGTTTTCTCCTCTTCCTCCCCCATCGCTGCCATCATCACCATGGCTGTCACCACATGAACTACAGAGTGGCTCTGAATCCCTCCCAGGCCTCACCTCGATGGTTCATTCCCAGGCTGCCCCCATTTTACAGACAGGGAAATGGTGGCTCAGAGATCTGATGAATTGTCTCAGATCACCCAGACAGTTTTGCCTGGATTTTGTCCCTATGTTTGTATTTCTCTTGTCATTGCACTGGTGACAAGGTTCAGTCCCATGAAAGATCTTGTCTGCCTCCCCTTCAGCCCCCAGAAGAGATGGGGGAAGGATGCCCAGCTGCAGCCCACCTCCCCACGTGGCTCGGGCATGGCTGGCATGTGGCCCTCAGGTTGGCCAAGGCCTCCTACCTTGAGAAACAGAGCTCCCTTAGAGGCCAGGGCATCGAAGCTGCGCCCGTTGGGGTAACAGTGATAGGCCACGTCCATGACTGGGTAGCGGCTGGCAAAGAGGAGGCCGCTGTTGAGACACTTGAAGCTGCAGCAGCCGCGGCAGCCGTAGACCCCAACGTCATACAGGATGTACTCAAAGTAGCCATGCAGCTGCTCTTTCAACTTGGCGGCTGCCCGCTTGTCAAACACCTCCTGCAGGCACAGGAAGTCCAGGTTGGCGGGGAAGAAGGCCGAGACCTCATGGTCAAAGGCCTCATCTGGGTGCCGCCTCCTGCGGGCGGCTTTCTTCACCACCGAGGCCTTGTACAGGAGCTTGCTGTTGGCACCCGGCTCCCCGGTGCCACCGCCATCCGGCCCAGCTCGAGCCTTCACCAGGGACTCCCTGGAGGCCGAGGGGCTGCCCAGGCTCCCCGAATCCCCATCCCGCTGATTGTGGTTGGGCGTCTGGCCCCTTGGGCCTCCACCAGCCCCATTCCTGGCTTGGCTCCCAGTGGCAGGGTCATCGCCTTCAGGTGGCCGGCCCCCCTCCTCGCCACCAATGCGCACAATGCAGGCGTCCTCAAGGTTGCCATCACCTGGGTCCCCAGGGGCCGGGCCATTGGCAGCCTCGTCACCCGGGTGACGCCCGCCATCACCCTTGTATTCCACAGAGGCTGTCCTCTTAATGCTCCCAGGAACAGCCCGGGCCCCGCCATCGCCGCCCTGTGGTGACACGAGGCTGCTGAAGCTGGCCGCGCTGATGGAGGTGTTGGTGGGGGAATCAATGTAGATTTTGATCTGGGGCCGGGCTGCCCCATTGCGGATTCTCTGCCCGATCTCTTTGGCCCGCGCTTGGGTGTTGAAAAGGTTGTTGAGCCTGGCCAGCGAGTCGGGGAGGAGGCAGAGGTTGGCGGTGGCGAAGCAGAAGCTTTTGCCAGCCCCCGTGCCCTTCCATTCACCAAGCAGGGCTGCCCCGCCAGCCGGGCTCTTGTCTTCCAGCCGTGAGTAGGTGTAGGGCCGGCGGGCAGACTGCAGGGGGGACCAGAAGAGAAACCCGAGAAAGGCGAAGGGCAGAGCGGCCACCAGGAGGGCCAGGTAGACAGGCGTGAAGAGGGCGGTGCAGAGCAGCTGCAGGCAACACGGGTCGTCTGCCCGCTGGCGCTTCTCGTAGGTGGTGGGTATGAAGGAGGCCGCCAGCCGGTCCACCAGCCAGTAACATGGGAAGATGAGGGCCCAGGACACGGCGTGCAGGGCGGACAGACAGCTATTGGGAAAGGGGGTCGTGTACAAAACCATCGCAGCTCACTGGGCACCACGGCCGGCCCAACTACATGGTGTCCGTGGCAGCTGCGGCACTTTCCTGGGCAGGGGTGGGCACGTTGGGGGCAGCTGGAGGAGGGGTCACCTCCTTGAGAGATTCGACTCTAGATGGCTACTGATGAGTGCTGGCCGGCAGGTCATGGATCACCTCCGTGGGCCATGCTGGGACATCGGGGCCTAAGGAGAACCTGCAGAGACAGAAAGTGAGGAGGCTTTTATTGACCTTTAAGGAGCAGGACTGTTCTGGCGGGAGGACCAGGCTGGAGCCAGCAGGCTCCTGGGGCATTTAGAGGTCAGGAGACCCAACTCACTCAGTTTGTCTACCTGTGTTTTATCCTCCTGGAGTAAACAGCTTGGGCCTGACTGTCCCTAACTGTCTGGATCTTATGACCTAATTGCTTGAAAAATGGCCCCAGTTTTCAGATGGCACAGGTTTGTGGGTGCCAAGGGGATATGCTAGAGATCCTAGAAGATGCCTGGTTGACACCGGCAGGAGCAGCATGAAGTCCTTCTGAAGCCAGAGGCATTTTTAAATGGGTGAACAGTGACCCTGGGTTAGAGAAGCTGCAAGCATGATGTGTCACTGAATTCAATTAGGTCAGGACACAAGACAGTGTGGCTGGCAGGGCCTAAGACGAGAGTGGCCCACGACAAACAACCCCACTCTGGCTGTGGCCCTGCTGGGGGACCCAGCCATAGGCTCCACTCCCTCTGGACCCCAGCAAGGACCCCTCAGCCCCCACCAGCACGGATCCTGGTATAGCCTATGTCTTATCAACTGCCAGAATGACAGTTACCCAGTTACAGGGACCCTACTGTCCCTGGGACTTTTGGAGAAGTTCCCTAGGATGTGTGGGTCTGGCCCAAGCTTTAGTTGTTCTCTTGCTGATTCTTCAAGATGCAACCCCAGAAAAGGCCTCAGCCACCTGAATATGTCCACCCTGGGTCCAGATCCCAGACTGTACAGGAGCCACGGTGGGTCTCAGAGCAGGCCCAAGACTCCACCCAGGAGAGGTGACAGGTATGTTTGTGGTGCAGAGTCTGCATCAATAAAGATAGGAGTCTGCATGATCAAGAAGCCTCTGTGGGCCCAGGGTGTTCCTTCTGAGGGGAACTTGAGTGAGTGTGATCCAGATCAGCCAGGTGATAGTGCTTACTGTCCCCACCCAGCTTCTGCCCCAGTACTCTGGTGGGTCTGAGTCCACAGTTCACCCTCTCCTCCTCCTGAATCCTTGGTCACCCAAGTCAGGGACCTGAGTATCATCTGGACTCCACCCTATTTCAGTTCCCATGTCCCATCTGTCCCTTCTGGAATCCCTGCATGGATCCAGGACTGTGTCACATTTCACTGACTTCATCAGCCTATACCCCCCACACAACGGCTGGAGGGACATCTCCTCAGCCATCCCCAGGCCTGCCCATCTCTATAACCCTGGTGCCCCTCTGGTGCTTGCATCTCCCTCCCTCTGCCCTTTGCCTCAATTACCCTCTCAGCTTAGAAATCACCTTCCCTAAGTCATCTTGCCCAGGTGACTTAGGTACCTCCACTGGGGGCTCCTATTCCCCTCAAGAATGGTTCAGTCTCTGCAGCTCTGTGTCACAAATGCTTTGGGACATGTCCACCTCCCAGGAGACCAGAAGTTTCTGGAAAGAAGGGGCTGACAAGGGCCCAGGAGCCCCAGGCTGGCACAGGCAAGTGCTCCAGAGATGAGGTGAGTGAGTGGGGGTTGATTCTCGATGCTTCTGGCCAGAGGGGAGGCAGTCATTTTCCTGACAGCCCCATGGTATGAGGGGGTTGTCTATGTGGCATGTCAGTGGCCCAAGCATACCCACAAGGCCACCAACCCCAGGGCTGATGGTGCAGTGCAGATATCTAAAGATGAACCTAAGCTGGTGGCTCTGTCTGGTTCTGAAGAACACATTCACAAGGGTTTTACATTCTTCAGGGGAAATCAGTGTGAAGGGAACGCTGGAAGCTCACAGTGCGGGTGAGTCCACACAGATCACAGTGCAGAGCCAGCTCTGCACTGGGCCTCAGTAAAATCTGGGACCTGAGCTTGGGGTTCAGTGCTGAGAAGGGCTAGTGGGTGTCCAGAATCTTCCCACACCTGCCATCTGGCTTGGGAAACTCCAGTACGACTCATTCATTCTTTAATGTCCTAGTAATTCATGGCTGTGAGAGGGGTAGGCTCAGCCAATCAGCAGCCCTGGCCAGAGTGGGAACCGTGGAAGAAGACATGGAGCGGCCTATCTGGACCTCTGTCTCTGCTGCATCCATGGGGCCAGAAGCAGAACCTGTGGGTTCTATTCCTGTGGGAGCAACAGCGGGTGGGATGGGATCTCCTAAGGCTTTTCAGATACCAGTGATCCCTGCATCTGCCACCAAGATCCTAGGGGAGGGCCCAGGCCATACTCTTGGAGCCACCTGGGCATCACACCAAAGTCTAGGGGTACACCCACTCCTGAGTCACCTTCTGTTTTTCCTTTTCATTTCTTTCTTTCTTTCTTTTTTTTTTTTTTTGTACTGGAGATTGAACCCAGGGGCTCTTAACCACTGAGCCATATCCCCAGCCCTTTTTATTTTGAGACAAGCTCTCATTAAGTTGCTCCAGGCCTCCCTAAGTTGCTGAGGCTGGCTTTGAACTTGCAATCCTCCTGCCTCAGCCTCCTGAGCCACTGAGATTATAGGCATGCACCGCCGTGCCCAGCTTTCTCTCCTCATTTCTGGCTTGAAGTCACCAGTCAACACCATCCTCACCTGAGCTCCTGGCTCACCTGGGCACTGTCCTCCTGTCCCAGTGTGCCAAATCATATTTTCTCTCTCCCTTTGGTGGCCCCATTGTCTTGAGGAATAAAGTCCAATCTTCCAATCTCTGTCTGAGGCCCTCTGTGCCCCTGCACCCACCTAATCCTCCCTGCTGCCATCCCAGGTCCTTCACAGCCACCCTGAGTCCACCACACAGGCCCCCTCACTGGCCTCCCTCCTCCTTCCTGCCCAATTCTGCACACCAACAGGAGTGACCAGGCCTGTGCTCCTGCCTGAAACTCCCTGCCCCTCTCCTGTCCTCCTCTGCACTCTTTGGGCTCAGCTGATGTGCCTCCTCCTCAGGGAGGTCTTCCTTGACCCCATCCAAGGATGCCTGTAACCCCCAACCACTCCCCATACTGCTGCCATTCTGCCAGGAGCCAGAACTATTTACTACATGGGATTTTTTTCTGTGCTGTGAGCTCCATCAGGACCCATGTCTGTGGCTGGGCCCTGGCAGTAGCCTCCATGTTCAGAGAGGGAAAGAACAGTTGCAGAAATGACTGACGGAGGGATGAGTGCACCCTGCTCAAGGGGCAGGTGTGGTAGCTGGGGCTGCCAACCTAGAGGCTCAGTCACCCTGCGCCAGGGGTCAGGCTTCACCCATAAGCAGAAGCATGGGCCGTGGGGTGGGCTGAGCCCTGGCTGTGATGACACTTTTGTAGAAAGAATCCGGGAGGAAGGAGTCTGCCCTCAAAGCAGCACAGGCCTGTGTTCCACATGGTGGCCAGAGCTCTGTTATGGTCAGAGGTGGATGCAGCTTCACTTCATCAAAGAGTTCCTGAGGGGAATTTCTCAAACCTTCCATCTTGTCATGTGGCTTGTCCCCAGTACTGGCTGATGGGGCTGGGGTCTGCTATTTGCTGGGACAAATACTGGGGGTGAGGGGAGAGACTCCCTCTCAGCTGCTCTGTGTCCCTCTCATTCCTGCTGTGACCCCAGACACCCTTCTGGGCAAGTTCTCCCAGCCCTGCCTGCATAGGCAGGGGGTGGCCAGACCTGATCTTCCTGCCTCTCCTGGATTGGTCATGGGCATGTTTATGGTCCCCATTTAGGTGTGGGTGGGATCTGGTGGGCAGTGGGGCCCATCCTTTAAAAGGATGGCCACCTTGAATCTCCTGACCCTCCCTGCTGCCATCCCAGGTGCTTCACAGCTACCCCAAGGGCACCACAAAGGCCCCCTAACTGGCCTCCCTCCTGTGGTGCCCTGGACAGGAGGAGCCCACCTAAATGCTGCCTGCCAGCCCTGCCCTGTGCAGGGCCCTGAATCTACACACAGAAGCTGCTACTGCAGGAGAGGCAGAGGGGACTGCCACGGATGAGCTGGCTTCTAAAGCTCTGTGGTTAATTATTTCGTCTCGGGGAAATGAAAGGAGGGTAAACAAACAACACACATTAATTAGTCTGATCTACACTTTCCCCACGAAAGAGACATGCTACAGTTAAACACGAGAGGCACAACTTCTTAGAGAAAACTCGAGTCCTCAGAGGAGTGGCCATGGCAGGATGCGGCTTCCCCTGGCTGGTGCAGGACACAGGCAGGTCCTAACTGCATCCACGTGTCTCCTTTCTCTTGCCTGCTGCTTTGCAGCACTGGGCTGTGGTGAGTGGGCCAGGCCGAGGCTCTGTCTCTGGGTGAGGTGCTCCTTCCTTTCCTCCATGACCCAATTCTCTCTTCCTGGTCCTAGGGCTGGCAGTTTCGCCAAGAGAAGTCACCATGGGCTCTAATGGTGCTGGAGACCCTTCGAAGTCCACATGTGCTGAGCTTCTGCAGTTCAACCACTCAGACCCGATTGCTCTTTTAGGGTTCCTTTTGACAAATCCAACAGTCATCCCTGGATTTGTCCCCATTGCAAATCCTGGTGTGTGGCTTCTAGGGTTACCAGAAACCACACACCCTGTTCCACCACCATGGTCTCCAGAGCCAAGCTGGAGTCCTGGATACCTTCATATCCTAAGGGATGCTGGCAGGCTCCATGGTTACTCTTGGGCCTGGGAGCAGGGTGTGGGCAGGACTCATGGAAGTTGACTTCTCTGTTCTAGAAATGGAGACTAGATTCACTCCTCTCCCTGGGCTTTGCTGCTGAGTGCTCAGGAGTGGCTGACCTGAATGAAATTCTGGCACTGGTCATGACATGGGGGCTGCAGCACCTACCTCTCAGGGCCACCATGAGGACTAGAAGAAGTCAATTGGTGCTGTGGTCAGCCCTGCTTCCTTCCCTTACCCCTCTCCTCCTGAGGATAGTCCTCATGTGCTCTGTTTTCTCTCTCCACCCCATGCTCTCTGCACTGTTCTGGGGACTAGCTTGAACCCAACCATGGGACTTTTATTCTTTTGGTGTTGGAGATTGAACCAGGAGCACTTAAATACTGAGCTACATCCCCGCCTTTTTAATTTTTTATTTTGAGACAGGGTCTCACTAAGTTGCTTAGGGCCTTGCTAAATTGCTGAGGCTGGCTTTGAACTTGTGATCCTCCTGTCTTAGCCTCTCAAATCTCTGGGATCACAGGAGTGTTCCACCATGCCCAGTCCACCCATGGGACCTTTAGGACACTGACCCAAAATGCCTTCAGGCCTCAGAGATGCCATCTACATTGTTTGGGCCAAAGCCAAAGGCTTCACTAACTTGTCTCTCTCTTTGCAGGAAGGACTGGACTAGGCCGTGGAGCCAGGACAGGCTCCATGATTCACAGGTTGATCCAGGTATGATGGGAACTTTCCTAGGGATATTGGGAGCCCAGACAATCCCAAGTCCATCTGGGAGAGGAAGAAGGGACAAATCCAGGAGGTCACAGCCTGTTATTATTATTTTTTTTTCATTATTTCTGGGTTGGCATAGGGCACTGAGAGCAAGCAACTCCAAGATGTGGCTGCTCCTGCCAGTTAGTCTGTCAACACTGACACATCTGATTGTTAACCTATGACCTGGGAAGGGGCGGACTGGCTCTTCAGAGGCCTGACCTAAGCCAAGACCCCTCACCCTAGACACCAGTGTGAGGACAAAGAGGCCAGCTGATCTGCCCTCACCAGGGGAGGGCATCCTCAGGAATGGTCCTGCCTGAGCAGGCCATGGTGAGACTGCTGCTATTGGATATCAGATTACTCAGGACCCAGGACTGCCATCTCACTCCTCAGATCCATGAGGGGCAGACCTGGGAGGCATTCTGGTGACACAGGCCCTGTCTGCATAGCAGCTCTAAGGTTCCTAGGTAGAAGTTGAATTTAAACTTGAATTTCTTTTGCAGTGGGAAAGTGAGCAAGCCAGACCAGTTCTACTGGTCAAGGCAAGCCCTGGTCCCTCTGTGGAGGCTCATGCCATCTTTGAGGTATTCCTGAGCTTCAGGAAACTTCTGGAAAGTTGATTTGAGGGCTAGGCTAGGACTTGTCCCTCCTTTACCTCCCTTTCCTTTGGCCCCCTGCCTGCTGGACCTCTCTTCCCAGCAGCAGGGCCATGAGTTCTCGAGCAAAGGGATCTCCTCTGAGTCCTCTTTGTGTCCATAGGCTCATGTCTAAACAGGGGCTGAGCCAAGCCCCAGGTTTTTGCAGGAAAGGCCCAGTGGCTGCTCCAATCCAATTACCCGAATGTGCCTGCATCCACCAGCAGCACTGAGATGGAGCCAGCCCATTCTGCCTAGATGCCTGCCGTGGAGGAGTTGGCATGGCAACGTGAGCTCTGAGCTGCTGAAACTTGGAGTCAGCTTGTCACTGTGAGGACAGAAAGACTGAAGAGAGATGGATGCCTTTCCAAATGGGGAGGGGGGTGGACAAATCCAGACTAATCACTGAAAGCCAAACCCCAGATAGAATAGTCTAGTGTCCAGCATAAATACATGGGCTGTAGCAGTGACTCCCACAGACTCAGGTGCACCAGGTAAATGCCTATTCATTTTTCTAGATCAAAAGTCCCCACCACTCGGCTTATGCTTCCCTGCTTTTCTCTACTTCTCTGACTGTGGCAGACGTACTACTCTGCTCGACTTTGGTGAGGGTTGGGGGTTAGTGAGCCAGGCCCGGCCAAACAGCACCACAGCCCTCTGACCCCAAGCTGGACAGTCACACAGCCAAGCAGGACCCTCTAAGATCTTCCTGGAATTCTAGCCAGACCCTCTGGAAAGAAGCTTATATTTTCTCTGAGATGAAAGTACTCAGCTGAGAGCTTGAGGCTCTGGGGCCTTCCTTGAAAGTGAGTCCAATTCAGAGGAAAACAGACCTTAGGGCTAAGAGGAGAGAAGCCAAGTTCTGTTGACATATTTGAGCTCAAATCTCTCTGTGCCTGAAGCCATACAACCTGCAGACATTCTAATTAATGAGTCAGCAAATTTCCCTTTCTTTGCTTTCTTTTTTGTCACTTTGCGTTGGGTTTCTGTCAGTTGCCACCAAAGGGATCTTGTTTCATATGTATTCTAAAACAATCCTTTTCAGCCCCTCCCCTGTGCACCTCCTGTCTCCTCTGGGCTGCCCATGGAGCCACCCTCCTGAGCCCTGAGGCCCTGCAGGACCTGTGTCCCTCATAGCATCAGGTATGCATGGTCAGGTCTTCCTGCTGGATATTGGGCAATATCCTTATGTGTTAAGCATGGATATAACATCTCAGGCTAGGTGGAGACAAGCTCGTGCAAGGAGGTGGAACAAAGACTTAGACTCTTTGCTTTTGCTTACAAATGTCGTATGGGTAGCTAAAAACAGGATCAAAGACTTGGCATCTCTGCCTCCATTTGCATCCTTCTCTTTCGCTTTGAGTCACCTTGGATTCCAGGAACAAGGTCTGATCATCATTGAAGCCACCCCCTCGTCAACAGCAACTTTCTTATGGGGGACAAGACCCCACCTAACCAATACTGACATAAAGATGGACAGATAAAACCTGATCAAGATTCCCCTGCTTGGCCACTGGGGAAAACCCCCAGATTTGCAAACCCCACCTTTGCCCTCATTCCCCTTCCCATAAAACCTCAAAGTCATTGTTAGTCCCTTGAAGACAGGACTAAGGATGTGGATCTTCTTGTCTTCCCAGTGTAGCTACACAGATTAAAGTTCCTTTCATGCTTTTCATCATTTCCTTTTTTGTTTAGTTTCTGGGGCAAGCAGCTGGACCCTATTTGTTGGATCCCCAGGGTCAGGCTTCTGGCCTAGAACTCTGGTAACAGAGGCAGACACTTGGTGCAGGGGAATACCTGTCTTGTCTCTATCATGATTGCTATTACTGCTACCGCGGGGGATTCCCTTGCTGCAAAGGCACTCAGGAGGGCTGGAGGTGTCGCTCAGTGGCTTAGCATTCACACAAAGTCCTGGGCTCAACCCTCAGTACACATACACACACCAAAAAGAAAAAAACCCAAACCAACCAAACCAAACCACAAAATCTTTGTGATATAGCTAGAGCCTTCAAAGTTTTCTCATATGTCTGTTCAGTCTAATAAAGAAACACTCTCCTCTCCCAGGTGAAGGCCAAGACAGTGTGGGAGGCGTCAGGGCCTGTCTCCTGGCAGGACCTGATCAGAGCTGTCTGTTGTGGGCTGTCTGTGTGAGCCCAAGTTACAGGCCTCTGCAGAAGCCAGATGCAGGCAAAGGGGCCATAAAATTTTCAAAAAGAAACTTTCCACGGGAGCTATTAATGCATCATGTGGTTTCTGAGAATAGGAACAGGCTGAGAGCAGCTCTGGGATGCTCCTTCCACCAGCCAACCTCTTCATTTCCATGTAAGAACTCAGAGAGCCCAGATGAGGCTGATCATGCATGATTGTAAAGCAAATATCAAGCCAGGTTGGTGGAGCATGAGCAAGGGTACCCAAGCCAATCTGATGTTTAAAACAGTAGGACCCCAGGGTCAGGCCCTCCTGCTACAGTGGCACAGACGTTGCTCTGAACACAGGAGCTCCATCACAGTGTGTATTGAAGATCGGCCTGCCTTACTCTCTTCTGTCTACCACCTCAGATCCATCTATTGGTGACCACAAAGGAGACCACTAAGGAGACCGTTGGGGGGCAGCTGACACCTAAATCTATGCTCAAGTCAGCCCAAGCCACACCTTCCTTTATTCTCATGGACCTTTCTGTTGCAGATCTGTCTGCTGGGACAGAAATCACAGGGCTCCTGCAAGTCCTGTGTCCTCATAGAGGTTGAGCCGGGACAGTAGAGGAGGCTGGGATGAAGGCTTCCTCCATGATGAAGATGAGGTCTTGGATCTCCACCCTTCTCCACATGGGGCACTGATGGGCAGAGCTGGAGCAGGCTCGATGTAGATAATAGCTGAGCATCTATCTGGGCCTGGGCCTCTGAGCTCAAGTGTCCTATCCTGCCTGGGTGCTGGGGTCCGTGCCTGAGCTGGACATCACCAATGGCCACATGCCAGAGCATCCTGGAATCCACTAGCAAGTCACATCACGGGCCTCAAGGGAGCTCTGTAGGGTCCTCTGTGTGACAGTGGTTGTCCAATCAGCTGACTCCCAGCATGCGCCTAGCTGGTCAGTGCCATCTCCACTGCAGGGATGGAGAACAGAGGAGACTCACTTCTTTCAGGCCCTACAGTTGGGGCTTCTGTCTCAGTGAAGTCCCTGCTTCCCTGACTCAATTGCTGATGTCAATGGTTCATGAGATGAACAAGGCTCAGAACATACTTTAGAAGGAATGACAACATGCTTTCTATGGGAGGAGAATCTTAAACACAAATCCTTGCAAATGCTAGGATCCATGTTCAGATGCATTTCAAGCACAGAGCTTCCTGCTGGAATGGGTCAGCTGCCAGGGCAGTGGGGAGGTATTTCAAGGAGAACACAGAGGAGACAACAAACCTTCCCCAAACAGAAGATATTTACAAAAATTCTTCTGAAGGGAATCATTTCACATTCAGCCTGAAGTTTTCTATTCAAGGAACATTTAACAAACTGAGTCCTAAAGGAGAATTTGTGCAGAGATTAAAAAGCAAATGAGTGAGAATGAGTAAATAAAACCAGGCACCAATGTGTCACCAACTCTCTCGACAACCCTGGGAAGCTGGGCCTGAAGGCCTGGCTTCCTGGACTGAGGCTGGGTCTCACTCCTCACTGTGGGTTGAAGCTCTAGACTGGGCACTTTTGGAGACTCCTAACCCCAAGCTGTACTCAGGGCCTCCCTCTGCACATGGCACAATGGGAGCGATAGGTTCCAACGGAACCCTGTTTCACTGACAGAGGATGCTCTGGTCTGGCTGGAGAAAGGCTGCTGGCTTGGGAGTGCTCCGACCAACTTGTCCCACTGTCCAGTGCATCCAGAATATAAACTGGGAGGGATTTGAGAGCTGCTGGAGTCTGTTGCCCAGGGAGGTGGGACTTACAGCTTTATCTAATTAAGACTGTGAATTGGTCATTTGTCAAATACCAATGAGGAGATTATGAGGGTTTGTAGCCCCTCAAGTTCCTTTTAAGTACTGCCACCAAACTTGTCTCCTTCAACACCAGGGGTCTTCTGGGGCTCTGGATTCCAACTCATTCCTGTCCCTGGAGGTGGCAACCCTGTCTCCAACTGCTCTTGGCTATCAAATCTTGCACTTCTGAGAGGGGAGATTCCCACTTGGCTCTGCTTGTGGCTGCTGTGTGTATCCAGACTGCTAGTGCAGACAGTGACACATCTCCACTCAGGAGAGACTACTTAAAAAGATAGATAAGCATGCTTTGCCTGGGTAAAGCCTGAGTAGACTTTCCTCTTTGTCCACCTCTCCCTCCAATCTAGGCCAGGGCTTTTGCCTCGATTCCTCTGGCCCCTGTGACAGCTGGATACAGCAGGCACAAAGTAGGATTGTACTTTCTAGACAGCTTGTGGGGACAGAGTACTTACTAGCCGATATGAGACCTTCTGGAGGTCTCTCCCTCTGCCACATTGACCTGCAGTGGTTTTTGGTTGTTTTTGGTACTGGGGATGGAATCCAGGTGCACTCCACCACTGAGCCACATTCCCTGTCCTTTTTGTGTTTTATTTTGAGATAGGCTGGCCTCAAACTTGCAATCTTCCTCTCTCAGCTTCCCTAGTTGCTGGGATTACAGGCATGCACCACTGCGCCCAGCCTGTATCTAAGATGGGGGCTGCTACATCAGCAGAGGCCCAGGGTGAGAAGACATGGAGTCGGGCCCCTGCTAACTCTCATGTAGTGGAAGCAAGAGGAAGATCTTTGCTTATAACCAAAAATAACTCATCCTGTCCTGACCAATGAAGGGAGGCTTCTGGTTTGCTGCATAATCAGTCCAAGACTTGATGCCAAAAACAAGTGTTTTGACTGACAACCTTCCGTTTCCAGGAATACAACCAGATCTACCCTCCAGACCCCACTTTCTCCATCTTCATTTTGATGACAATAATGATGTTCCTCCTCCCTGAATTCAGGTCAGGCAGGGGGCTCACCTCCATGTATGAGGACAAAAATGTTCATTCCTGCTTTGTGTCTGGGGACCATGAGGCATTAGGGCCTTTGGACCTTAATCTTTTAATTTAGTGGAAACTGCTTTTGCTCAAAGAGAGACAGCTACTTAGGTGACATATAGAAGGCAAACCCACAGAAATAGAGAAGCAAACCCATTGGAAAAATTTCCCTAAGTGTGGAGTTGGTCACAGGGGCTGAGCAGGGCCTACAGGAGATGGGCAGGAGGTCCTCTGAGGACACTGAGATGAAGCCAACAGCCTGTGCTCTATGTTGGAAAAAAGAGGTGGGGCATGGTCAGACACCACCAGCCCCACTGGCTGATGGAAGCACTCAGGGCTAGTGAGGGGCAGGGCTAGGGCGGCAGTTGTTAAAAAGAGAGGCTGGGGTCTCCTAGCAAGTCAGATGTGACTTCAGGGGGTTTACTGCTAGGGCTGAAGAGTTTCTGGCAACAGAAACTTTGCCTTCTTGGTGTGTATATTGAGGGTGCAAGTGTCCTCCAGAGGGTATGGGGACAGGAAGGCGATGGGTGTTGGGTAAGGCAAGCAAAGGAGAGGCAGGTCATGTGGAAGGACAGAGAGGGAGCAGAGTGGGCACCAGGCAAGACTCAAGAAGTCCTACCTGCCAGAACCACACCCTCAATGACAAGAGTGACCACCAGATCCCTGCCTGCAGGCGAGGAGGCACAGGGGAGGAATAGCTGTGGAACAGGGGCCTGAGAGGAGGACCCAGCTCACTCATTCACAGTTGGTTTGTTTAACTTCAAGATGGCCTGTGTGGACAGCACACAGGGTTTAGGGGCCACAGCAATGATGTCTTCATCAAACGCCAGCTAGCCCTCACCAAGGGCCCGAGGGAAAACTAAAGCCCCTTTGGCCTGCTGCAAACAGACCATTTCTGTCTTGGGCACTGGGTTGTTTCTGTGAAGGCCATTGCACAAGTTTGCAGTATGTACATGAGAAAGGTGGCCAGCCCCTGTTACCTACATCTGACACCTTCAGATCTATCAAGCTAGAAATAGGATTAAGAGACAGGAGGCTCAAGCCCTGTTGACAATCTATCCCTCCAAGCAAAAGGAGCAGGGACTTGTGTGTTGCCCTGTGGCTTGTCTCTGCAGGACCAGGGACTTGACTATATGGCATCCTGGGGGTGGAAGGAGGTGCTCATCCACCTACCCCAACCTCCATTTCTGCCAGAAAGTGAGGGGTCTGTTTTTCTAACTCTGAGACCAGACAAGGAATAACTACCTCCCACAGGCCCTCAATATTCAGGTAAGAGGAACCCTGCCACTTGACTGACAAGTGGTAGACCTGTGCCCTGTTGACTTTGCAGCCAGAATGGCTTCAGCAAGCCAGCTCATCTGAGGCTACTTGCAGCCACTCAGGACCTCACACTCATTTTCCCCCTCCCTTCCTTTCTTTTCCCCTGCTCAGGTAGGACAGAGTAAGAACTAGTCCTTGGCAAAGACGTGAAAGATTGGAAACAAACATTAGAAAGGCAGAAATGATGGATCCACCTCTAGGAGCCATCTGAGTAGATATAAAGCACACACTTCAAAGAATGTGCTCTTCACACTGGGGTGTATTGACACTGCAAACCCACCCCAGATGGGTATGGTTGGCACCACTGTACCTGATTCTCAGAGACATAAATTCCTGAGAGATACAACCAGATCATCTGTCTCCAATTTCCCCTGTTTCTCTACCTTTCCCACCAAGACTAGACATAAATGATATGCAAACGTATTCAAAATATATAAATGAGCACCTTCCAGCATCCCTCCCCCATTTCCAGGACAAGTTTTGGGGAAAGGTAACATAGTCTCCTAACCTATCCTCCACTCTTTCTGTTGCTACTGGAGATTGAAACCAGAGGTGTTTTGCCACTGAACTACATCCCCATTTATTTTTAATTTTGAGACAGGGTCTAAATTGAGAGGCTGACCTTGAACTTGCAATCACCCTGCCTCAGCCTTCTGAGTTGCTGGGATTATATGTGTGTACCATCACCCCTGGGAAGTATCTACTCTTGTTTCTGGAGAATGCTCAGTAGTTTTGAATTGTTTTTTTTTTTTTTTGGGGGGGGGAATGGATTCAAGAGAATTAGTAAACTTTAAAACTTCTGATACATATTGCCAAACTGCTTTCTACCAAGGTTGTGCTAAATTACTGATTGTTTAAGAATAGCTGTTTCACAATACTCTTCCCAACTCTAGCATCCAAAATTTCTGTTATCTCTTTCTGATAGTTTATTGGTCAATGATGTCTGGTTACAACTTCCAGGATACATAATTCATATCTCTTCACTCAGTCCTAATCTTAGGAACTGAGGGATTTGGCATTGTCTTTGCAGATGTGGGAGTGCAGACACACCCCCTTCTTGCAGACACCACACTTCACAGGTGGGCAGGCTTGACCCACATGGCTACGGAGCTGTGGATTTCAAAATTTTGACCAAGCTGCACATCTTTTCTTAAACGATTTCACATAGCACCTCTTTATATCAAAACATTAACAAGGAGATCATGAGGGGAGGCCTAGATTGACCTGGCCGGCCCTGGGAGGTTCCAGAAGCCCTCAGTCTTACCTGAGGAGGGGCCACTTGGACGTTGTTGTCTTTCCTTCTGAAGAGAGGACGTCCTGGCAGTCAAGACCTGAAAGGAGATGGATGAACAGTTCAGAGGGGTGACCGGAACAATCTCCGGAACTCAACCAACAGCCACCGAGCAGCCCCGAACAGGTGAGCCAGGTACAAAGACCGAGGAGCTCCACCTGCGCTGGAGGCTCAGCCACACCCTCTCTGTCGCCAGGGTGAGGGTGTGGGCCGGCTGTCCCCGCAGACCAAGTGCAGCCGGTGGGGGTTGGGGCGGAGGTTTGTGTGATAGGTGGGGAGTAGGGGGCTGTCAGGATGGAAGAGCCCTCCACGTGGACCAGCAAAGGGCAGTGGAGGGGGCGTAGGGAAGAGGCAGACTCTGGGTTTGATCTGATAGGTGAAGCCGGAACAATCAGAGCGCTCCCCAGGAGCTTTGTGTAATCAATCTCTGCCTCTCAAAGATACCGGGGCGGGCGGGGGGTGGGGGAGCTGAACCCAGGCCGGGGAAGGACGGTGGCCACCGGGACGGGGGTGGGTTGGGGGAGGAGCTGGCGTCTGGAGCAAGAACCAGATAAGGGGAAGGATAGACAGGCCAGCTGAGGGAAGTTTCAGCAGGGACACTTTGTGAACCCAGCGGGGTCTTCAGAGGTGACGGTTGGAAGGGCACTCGTGTGAGCAGAGGCCTTTGGACACGATGCCACAAGATCCCCGAATCCCTTCCGCTGACCCAACACAGGGATCCTGGCATTACGCCGCAGGGACCTTGCCCTCGACAAGTGGGCCCCAGTCCCTGCA